>NC_141698.1:584321221-584748394 GCF_964263255.1 Lissotriton vulgaris
TCTTGCGCCGAGATCGTTTATGAGAGCAGAGGCTGCCTCAAGAAATGGGAAAAAGTATGGAGGTATATTGGGACACATGAGGGAAATCAGTTTACCTAGATGGGAGGTTATCGATCACTCGGGGGGGGATCCCTTTAGAACACAAGTCTTTAACTGAGGGAAGCGCCCCCCCGGGGGGGAGGGGGGGGGCGTGGATGGGTTCCCAGGGAGGCGCAAAGGCCTCTGCCAGCACGTGTTAATGAATCAAAATAATGAGCTGGCAACCCTAATCATAAGCCTGGAAGTTTGTTGCAAGATCAACACATTGTTTATTTCCTTAACCCTCGATTCCACGATTAATTACATAATAGCAATAGATTAATTTATATCGGAAACCCTGAGCCCCGTCAATAACATGCTGATTAACCTCAAGTGTCTGGGAATTCACCCTGCATTCAGGAAACTCACTCCTCATTCTCACCCTTCACTTTCACGCTCACCCTGCACTTACAGTGCATAGTTATGGTTTTCCCGCAGTTGCCACATAATCCAACGTCTGCTGCATAATTTGCAGATTAAAAAAATGCAACACATGTTACCTTACAGTGGAATGCTCTTTCTAAAGGTTGACTGTTCACCTATCTGTTGCTTATTGCTTTATGTGGGTGTCCTGCCCTTTATTGCCCCTCATAAGTACCACATTAACAATGTTAACAAGTGTAAAACAAGCATTTGCAATGCAATAGGTCTCGCATTATTAAAGTTAGAGCTATTGGCATTATAAATGGCAATGCCTTTTATTTATGTTTTTGCTTTTAAACATAAATAAAAGGCATTGTCATTTATAATGCTAATAGCTTAAACTCTCGCAAAAGTGAGACCTATTGCATTGCAAATACGGGACGTGCAGCTATAAGTCTCCAGCTGGACGCATCCTTCGGATGCAGTACCAGCGAGACCTAAAAGGAGTGAGGGATAGAACAGGTAAGCATGAGATGCTGGTGCATGGGTGGATGGTGTGGATGGTGTGTGAGCTCTTTGGGAGAAATGATTTGATGGCTTGCCTGTATGGCAGAGACTGCTCAGATCATGCACTATCAATGCGATAAAGAATGAGGCGAGCCAATCACACCTACAAATACTTCCCATCTTAGGTGGTCCGGACTGGTTTGTGAAATGTATTTTTTTTACCCCATTGATTATGGTGCATATGGAGTTGCCCAGATGGGAAGGCGCTACCTTTGAATGTAAAGTATTGCATCAGCTGCAGTATATGTTCTGTTTCCACGCAAGTGTGGTGAATTATAAGTCTATACTAATTAGTAATATACAACAAGATATAGTGTCTACTTTAGGAGTCCATCCAAACTTGGCAGGAATCAAACCAAAGTAATATGATTTGAACAAACCGTTATAGAATATCTGTTGGAAGGCGGTGACCCCAGGGGTCAAGATGATTCTCCTAACCACCCGGGACCTCCTCTCCCACAATTACTGCCAAGTCTTATCGAGGGGGGGAGTCCCCACCGGGGGGGACTGATCGGACACACCGTCGACACACCACACCTATGAGCAGACACCACACCGTGATTCTTTATCAAGAAAGACTTTATCAAGATTAATAAAAGAGCAATACACAGCGATCGAGGGATCACGAAAGTCTCGTAACAGAGGAACGGGGAAGCGGGACAGTCTTAGAGGGCCAGCTGGCACGCCACGTACCCGGCGCACAGTTCTCAATCCTCAAACTGGGGGGTACGGGGCTTGCGATGGGACTTGCTGTCCTACTCACTTCGGGTTCAAGCTATTCGTGAAGCTAGCGTCGAGGGTCCAGCCGGACCAGAGAGTTCGTCAAGCCGCGACGACGTCAGCAGGGCTTGGGCAGGAGTACTCCGTCGTACTCGGGAGTAGATGGGGCCGCGTCAGCAGGGCTCCGATGTTCAAGTCTTGTGCTTCAAGAGGGAGCCGCGACAGCGTCAGCAGGGCCCCGATGGTTCAGTTCCGTAGGTTCTAGGATGAGCCGCGACGTCGTCAGCAGGGCTCGGTGGGTCAGAGTCTGGTCTCCTCGAAGTCAGCCGCGATCAGATCAGCAGGGCTTTCTTGTCCAAGATACAACTGCCAACTAGGTGGAAGGCAGGCTGTCTTATAGTCATCAAGCTCTTTGATGTCCGGACCCTCATAGGCAGGAGGCCGGAGGTCCGAGGGCCAGGCGCCTGATCGTCTGGGCGGTTAGTTCTTTGATGCTTTGGACCATGCGCCCATGGAATCCCAGACGCCCATCAGGACCTGGAGCCAGCTCACTAGGAGGCCCAAGGTGCAATCGAAACCAGCCCCCAGGGATAGTTCAGAGGTGTGAGGGGAAACCAGTTCCTCGGAAGGGGGCCGGAGGTGTGATAGAAGTCTTGGTTTCGGGTACTTGAGGAGTCGTTCACCCCTCGGGTGGATCTGGGCGAGCCGGACGAGCAGGCTCAGCGGCCGTCAGGAGCGGCCAGGGCTGCCGAAAGGAAAGAAGGCGGCTGGCCGGCCGGGGTGGCCAAACATGGAGTCTGATGGTCACGTGCACGGGTGCAGGCACGCGGTCTGGGGATCGTCTCAGGTCCAGTGTAGGACGATTATGTACAGTTATGGGTGGACGGAAACCAGTTCCACCCGTAGATCCGGGGCTGCGGAGATCAGCGAGGACCACGCCAATATCTTCTAGGGGTTAGACCAGGAATTGTAGAGAAACAACCAAGAAAAGATCAAACTCGAAATATATGAGCCTGTGGGCCACAAGATTTAGCTGGACAACAACACACCCACAAAAAAAAAAAAAATTCAGACTGTATATGCACACAGGTTTGTGGGGTCCACCCAGGTGCTGCACTTGTGCAATCCACTGAAATCATACTGCTATATGTAGTAATCAGACACTACGTGTAAAGTGGGCCAGTTGAGAATGTGTTACAGTGCCTGTCTCTGGCTGTGGTACAGTGCCTGTCTCTAGCTGGAGTAAAGTGCCTGTCTGTGTGTGGTACAGTGTCTCTAGCTGGAGTAAAGTGCCTGTCTCTCTGGCTGCAGTGCCTGTCTCTTGCCCGTCTCTCTGGCTGCAGTGCCCGTCTCTCTGGCTGCAGTGCCCGTCTCTCTGGCTGCAGTGCCCGTCTCTCTGGCTGCAGTGCCCGTCTCTCTGGCTGCAGTGCCCGTCTCTCTGGCTGCAGTGCCCGTCTCTCTGGCTGCAGTGCCCGTCTCTCTGGCTGCAGTGCCCGTCTCTCAGGGGACAGTGCCCGTCTCTATCCAGGGGACAGTGCCCGTCTCTATCCAGGGGACAGTGCCCGTCTCTATCCAGGGGACAGTGCCCGTCTCTATCCAGGGGACAGTGCCCGTCTCTATCCAGGGGACAGTGCCCGTCTCTATCCAGGGGACAGTGCCCGTCTCTATCCAGGGGACAGTGCCCGTCTCTATCCAGGGGACAGTGCCCGTCTCTATCCAGGGGACAGTGCCCGTCTCTATCCAGGGGACAGTGCCCGTCTCTATCCAGGGGACAGTGCCCGTCTCTATCCAGGGGACAGTGCCCGTCTCTATCTAGGGTACAGTGCCGAGGCTCCAGGATGCGTGAACCAGGATAGGAAAGGCTGAAGGGGGGAGGGGCACTGCAGGGAGCGGAGGGAAGGAAGGAAAGATCCAGGGAGGGAAGAAGCAAGAGGCGGAGATTGGGAGAGACACCCAAGGAAAGTACCATGAAGGAGGGAAGAAAGTGGGAGGGAAGAAAGTGGAGGGAGGAAGAAAGCGGATGAAGAGGGAAGGGGGAGAGAAAGTACAAATCCTTGGAGAAAAATAAGGAATAATACACATATATTAGAAGGGAAGGAGACACCACACCACCACTGGGTCTGGAGTGAGTAAGGGGCAGCACAGGGACCAAGAAGCAGCACGTACAGTCAGGAGGGCAGCACCGAGGGCCAGGTGAGCAGCACAGGGGGTCGGGAGAGCAGCACAGGGGTCATGGGAGCAGTACAGAGGGTTAGGAGAGCAGTACAGAGGGTTAGGAGAGCAGCACAGAGGGCCAGCGGAACAGCACAGGAGGTTGGGAGAGCAGCATAGAGGGTCAGGAGAGCTGCACAGGGGGTCGGGATAGCAGCACAGAGTGCCATGGGAGCAGCACAGGGGGTCGGGAGAGCAGCACAGAAGGCCAGGTGAGAGAAGCATAGAGGGTTGGGTGAACAGCACGGGGGTCGGGAGAGCAGTACAGAGGGTTAGGAGAGCAGTACAGAGGGTTAGGAGAGCAGCACTGTTAGACGGAGACCCAGAGGGTCGGCCGAGTACAGGGGGAGAGGCCTCCGGTGAGGGCCGTCTCCGGCGATCGTACAGACAAGTAACTCCCCCCCCCACACACACAAATGGACACCACACAAGGATGAGATCTGCACACTTTATATAGGGTTCTTGAGGCAAGGTTATCAACGATACAGTGGGGTCAGGACACGAGGATCCTCCCAATTCTAGTCTCGGTAGGGTAAGGGGTCTTGGTACCGGTCCGGTACAGGGGCGGCAAGAAGGAGCTCACAATCCGAGCTCAGGGGTCGGCAAGGTCGGGCCGCGGCAGCAGGCTAGGATGATAGTTCTCGGCTAGGATGAGGGTTCACGTTGCAGAGGGGCCGCGGCAGCGCCAGCAGGCCAGAGCAATGGTTCACAAGGATGGGCCGCGGCAGCGCCAGCAGGCCAAGGCGAAGGTGCACGTTGCAGAGGGCCGCGGCAGCGCCAGCAGGCTTCAGAGATGGTTCACAAGGCAGGGCTGCGGCAGCGCCAGCAGTCCGTCAAGGATGAGTTCTTCAAGGTGTCTCTCGACTCCAGGATACAACTGCCTTCCTGCTCTGGAGCTGCCCCAGTTATAGGTCTGGTCTCCTTTGATGTCCGGACCCTCGCGCTTGGAGGTCGGGAGGTCCGGGATGAGGGAGTCCAGACACCCAGCAGGGGGGTGGAGCCAGCGCCCGGGGAGGCCGGGGGCGATCGACACCTGGCGGGGGAGAGCCATCGACACTCCTTTCTCCCATTGACCTGCCAAGTGGTCTCTTCACCTCCTGGGTGGATGGTGGTGCCTCGATGTCGGGGCCTGGCCAGGCCCAGGGTTGGGGTCGAGCCGAGGCCACGCGGCCTCGTGATGCAGTGTCCAAAGATGGCGGCTGGGCCGGGGCAATGGTGCTGACGGAGGCCCGGGCCAGCCGATACTGGGGTGTTCGAGAGCAGGCGTCCCGTTGGGGACGGGGTGCGGGTTGCCTCGGTGGGTTGCCGGGATGGTTCTTTCTGGGGATACAGGGAGAGCCGGTGTCCGGGCCCTATCATGCGGGGAGGGAGCGGGCCTTCCACGAGGCCTGTCCAACAAGCACGGAGGGCCAGGGAGAGCAGCACGGAGGGCCAGGGAGAGCAGCACGGAGGGCCAGGGAGAGCAGCACGGAGGGCCAGGGAGAGCAGCACGGAGGGCCAGGGGGGGGGAGCAGCACGGAGGGCCAGGGGGGGGGAGCAGCACGGAGGGCCAGGGGGGGGGAGCAGCACGGAGGGCCAGGGGGGGGGAGCAGCACGGAGGGCCAGGGGGGGGGAGCAGCACGGAGGGCCAGGGGGGGGGAGCAGCACGGAGGGCCAGGGGGGGGGAGCAGCACGGAGGGCCAGGGGGGGGGAGCAGCACGGAGGGCCAGGGGGGGGAGCAGCACGGAGGGCCAGGGGGGGGAGCAGCACGGAGGGCCAGGGGGGGGAGCAGCACGGAGGGCCAGGGGGGGGAGCAGCACGGAGGGCCAGGGGGGGGAGCAGCACGGAGGGCCAGGGGGGGGAGCAGCACGGAGGGCCAGGGGGGGAGCAGCACGGAGGGCCAGGGGGGGAGCAGCACGGAGGGCCAGGGGGGGAGCAGCACGGAGGGCCAGGGGGGGAGCAGCACGGAGGGCCAGGGGAGCAGCACAGGGGACCAGATGAGAGAAGCATTGGGGGTTTTAGGTGAGCAGCACGGGGGGGGCGGGAGAGCAGCACAGATACTCAGGTGAGCAGTACAGAGGGTTAGGAGAGCAGCACAGAGGGCCAGTGGAACAGCACAGGGGTCGGGAGAGCTGCACAGAGGGTCAAGGGAGTAGTAGCACAGAGGGTCAAGGGAGTAGCACAGAGGGTCAAGGGAGTAGCACAGAGGGTCAAGGGAGTAGCACAGAGGGTCAAGGGAGTAGCACAGAGGGTCAAGGGAGTAGCACAGAGGGTCAAGGGAGTAGCACAGAGGGTCGGGATAGCAGCACAGAGGGCCATGGGAGCAGCACAGGGGGTCGGGAGAGCAGCATTGAGGGTCAGGAGAGTAGCACAGGGGGTTGGGATAGCAGCACGGAGGGCTGGGGGAGCAGCACAGGGGGCCAGGGGAGAGAAGCATTGTGGGTGTCGGGCGAGTAGCACGTGGAGGGGGGGGGGAGGGGGGGTCGGGAGAGCAGCACAGGGGGTCGGGAGAGCAGCATAGAGGCCAATATACATTGAAAGATTTATTAAGCAATTACAGTTGAAAATAATGCCCACAGTGAGAATTCAAATGAACTCCAAGATTTTTGATGTCCCAGAATTAGTTTGGCACATACATAGGCTGTTTGAAGAACAACAACAAATAAGTATTAATGTTCAACATTTGTGTGGTGTATCCCATGAACGTTATTATCTCTGGTGCTTAACATACCTTATAAATGCCTATCCTAAATTAGGAAGATCGACAGAATTTGAGATTGAGGGAAAGCAAGCATGATCCGAAGGCCTCTTTCAAACATTTATTCAGGAACTTGCATAAAGCAGAATGCTATTTCTTGACATTGCAAGTCAAACCAGAGAAGAACCTGTAAAACCTATCTGTATTGAAGGTGTCAAATGCACCTGAATTATTTGGAGGAGTGATGTTTGCCACACTAAGTGCATTGCAAATATAAACTAATGAAAGTTTAGAAACATGTCAGTTTGGGAAGACTGACCTTATCACACTGCACTTAACACTTGTTATCACTCACTCAGACAGACAGATCTCGTCAGCGTAGGATCTTCAGAAAAGGCCGGTGAGTGCAAGGATGCTGCTGGCTGTCGCTGTACAACCCATCAGCTGAGATAGGTACCGGGGAGGCGGCCCTGGCCATGCAGAGCAGATGGTCCGCCCTGCTTTTTTTTTGATTGGAAAGTAGAGGTAACATTTCTAGCCACGTCAAAGAGACAGTGTTCAGCAAAATAAATTGGTCTCAGAATTGCATGGGCGCTGGAGCGAGCCCTGCTGCAGGCGAGGTTGTATGCGACCCTAATGCCACGGCTTTGTGTTTTCTTCCCTTTATGAGAGGCAAACATTTACAAAGCCATCAGCGCTTGTTTGCGAGGGGTGCGGGGGAGCAGCTTCCGGAGCAGTGACAGGTCCTGAATGTTAATGGGAGGCAGGCATGCGGGCAGCAGACATGGCGGCCCAGCCTGTGACTGTCACCGGAGAGCGGGCCCCCAGTTGTTAATAGCGCCGTTTATAATAAGTTGGCATGAAGGGCTAATGGTGATGACGAAGCAGGCTTACCTTCAGCTGGCCGCAGCCTCTAGCACGAGACAAACGCTACTCCTACTCGCAGATTTTGGTGATTAGGCGCTCCAGAGTCACGTGCTTCCTGAGAAATTGAAATTGCTGAGTGGAACCCGCTGCACGTAAACTCCCAGGACACAGCACCAAACGCAAGTTCGTCTAAGGTTTAGTTATGGATAACTAGTATAGCGGAGACGACTTGCGCGTGCAAAATGAAAATTAAAGTGAAAGCACGCACATCGCTCATAAATAAAACTAGTGATCTCCTGGGATCGCCGTCCCAACAACCATACAAGTAAAGCCAAACACAGCGCCGCATGCACAGAGACACACAACATGGGCGGGCGGGAGAGAAGTGCGGCCGCAGTATCAGCGATGGTCACTCAAAATAAAGACAAGCTCAAAGAAACGCCGTGTGAGCTGCCGTACATACTTCAGCGAGATTTTGTAGTAGCTGAAAAAATGTAACAAGCTGTCTCCGTGTAGCCAATGCAGGGGGGGAAAGTAGAATGCTGGGCTGGAGGAATCCATTCTATCGTGAACACGGGGAGCGCGTCATAAATAAACTAACGCGGCGTGAAAAACAGATGGCACACTGCAGTTAATTAAAACAAGTTCTGGTTGTCCTTCGAACCCAATCTGTGGGCGGTATCCTGACGATGGGGCATGATGGTGACAGTGAAAATGATTTTGCTAGCGTCTGGTCACTGCGCATGCGCGTTTGACCCAGTTCCTTTGGGCGGGACTTCCGTCTTCGGAAGTCCCACGCACGCGCCCACGGAGTGCCTGAGAGCGGGGCTCCCATGCCCGAGGGAGAGCCCCGGCTACCGAAGTCCCGAATGGCGGTAGGTGGGGCTTAGTTCTAGGGGGGGGGAGGAGGGGGGTGCGCTTGTGCGTGTGTCTGTGTATGTGTGCGATGGCGGCGGGGGGTCTTTGTGTGTGTGCGTGTGTGTAGGTGCGCTGGTGTGTGTGGGGGGTCTCTGTGTGTGCGTAGGTGCGCTAGTGTGTGCGTAGGTGCGCTAGTGTGTGTGTGTAGGTGCAGCGGCGAGGGGGGGGGTGCCTGTGTATGCGGGTGGCTGTGTATGTGCGCATGCGTGAGTGTGGGTGCGCGTGCACGCAGTGAAATCCAGCCGAAGAGACGCGCGTGGCACTTTCTTGTCCTTCATTCCCCCGAGTCAGCTAGCTATAAATCTCCACCTGGATGCTAATTCCAGGCTCGACCTAAACAGCAAAATAGTGCAGTAATGCCATCACAAAATATGCAGCATAATTCGCCTTTGCTTGCTACAGAATTTAGTCAACCATGCTGCAAAATTTGGCCTTCGCCTGCCACATAATTCCAATGGCCCTGTTTATAGTGCTATGAGGTCCAGCCAGTGGCAGAAAGCACTGTGAATATGTAAGTCATTATTTTAAAACAGTATTTACATACTCCAAGCTAGGCTGCTGCAAAATGATTTAGTAATAAGTAATCAAACTGTATCTAATGCAGACATTTTTGTAAGTGTTGACTATTCCAGATCCCAGCTGATAACTCCTTTACATTATATCTTAAAAAGAATAGATTTTTGCCACCATAAAGCTTTAAGCAGATCCACTGGAATTATTCAGCAGAAGAGGACAACATCATGCGGCAGGTTTCACTAAATTACGCAGCAAGAAAAGGTCAACTATGCGGCACAATGCGCCACATTTTGTGGTTGGCATTACTTCATTATTTTGTCATTTTAACTCACGGTAACGCTGTCAGGGGAAATATTTCACCTCATTAGTACCAGTTTAACACCCAAATACAGCAGTAAGCAACTACAAGATTACCAGTCAATCTTTGCAAAGGGCCTTCCACTGCTCCACAACACTGTCGGGCATTAAGTAACTTTTGTTCCGTTTGAGCTAGGATCAAGTTTTTTTGTTGGAATCTGCAGATTATGCAGCAAATGCCGTAAACTGATAATTGGAAAACACTGCTGCTGCAGAAACTCAATTCCAGTGGCCCTAGCTTTAAGTAACTCAATCAAATAATGGCTGGTAAGAAGGCTGGTTTCTTCTTTAACTTCCTGCACTACCACCACACCCTTCGATTTCAGGCAGATGCATCTCAAAGTCAGTATTGACCATTCAGGGGCAGTTTTTTTGTCAAAGCTGTGTCCATGGGGTGGCATTTAGAAGGCCAGCAGGGTTGCATTCAGATGCAGAGCCCTAATACTCTTGATCCTTGGGGCCTCACAGTAATGGTCCAGGACACCAAGGAAAGAGCGAGATTCATAGATACTGTCAAAGAGAACGCCCAGAATAGGAAGCATGGTATGCGGACTCATTAGGTCTCGGCCTGCGTAGGCTGCGCATGCGCAGTCTCGCCGGCGAGATCTTATGTCTTAAGAGTAGGGAGCTTGAACCCGCCCCTCTTCTCCATTGGCTGGCTTCTTAAACAGAGGCGAGCCATTGGAGGAGAGGGGCGTCTGTCCATTTAAGCCCCGTGTTTTTGGGATTGAGGGGCGTGTTTTTTTAGGCTCTTTCTCTCCTCTTCCCATTGGCTGGAATTTTACATTCCAGCCAATGGGAAGAGGAGAGAAAGAAAAACACACCCCCGAATCCCAAAATGACGCTGCGTTTCTCCGAGGCATTTCTGCTTGGCCTCAGAGAAAGATTGTTGTGTTCATGGCGTCATCCCCGTTTACCATGGTACCCTGTACACAGCCCGGCTGGGGCTGGTGCTCGTCCCCTCCCATTGGTCTCTGCTCCCTCAGTGCTCCTGTGTCCGGCTGCTGCTATGGTCTCCTCCCCCTGTCCTCTCCGGCTGGCGCGGTTTGCTCTCCTTTCGCGGGCTCGCTGTCTGTGCGTGCGCGGCTCAGTCTGTGCGTGCGCGGCTCAGTCTGTGCGTGCGCGGCTCAGTCTGTGCGTGCGCGGCTCAGTCTGTGCGTGCGCGGCTCAGTCTGTGCGTGCGCGGCTCAGTCTGTGCGTGCGCGGCTCAGTCTGTGCGTGCGCGGCTCAGTCTGTGCGTGCGCGGCTCAATCTGTGCGTGCGCGGCTCAGTCTGTGCGTGCGCGGCTCAGTCTGTGCGTGCGCGGCTCAGTACGTGTGGGTAGCTTTTTTTGTAGGTGGCTCTGTCTGTGTGAGGGTGGCTCTGTGAGTGTGTAGGTGGCTCTGTGTAGGTGGCTCTGTGTGGGTGGGTGGCTCTGTGTGAATGACTGTGGGTGGCTCTGTATGTGTGGGTGGGTGGGTGGCTCTGTATGTGTGGGTGGGTGGGTGGCTTTGTGTGTGTGGCTCTGTGTGGGTGCAAATGCAATAGGTCTCTAACTTTAACAATGCGGACACCATTGCATTGTAAATGCTTGTTTTTATGTTTACAAAAGGCCAGAGAACACTTCTTCAGAGAGATACACCAAAGAAGGGGACAATATAAGTGTTTTTGGATTTTTTAAAGGGAAATTCCATTAGTGAAGCTGGTATTGCTGCCAAGTGTGTAAGGGGCCAATGCTGGTTATCATAAAGGAGCAGATGCAGCGGGGTGGGGCATAGGGATTTGGGGGCCCACTGCATTACAATTATGACAGACTACCTTTTAAAGAAGGAGCATCAGAGCTTATGGTCCTTTCAAGCATTAGGACAGAGGTGATGATCCATCATGGTGGGGAAGAGGTAAAAGAGGCAGAGGATATACCTGCAGTCCTAAGTAGCAGGCTATCATTAGTGCAGCAGGTATAGTTGCATTGGGGTCAAAGACTGAGGGGCTGACAACACCCCAATTATGGGGATCAGTTTGTTTGGAGTATCTGTATGTTTGATGCATTTGCTGTTTTCAAAGTCTCATATTTGGTGCAGCTCATAAGCTATAGAAAAAGTATTCCTGAAATTCTCTCATAAGCACCGCTCCCTGCACGCAGCAAAGTCCCTCCCACTCCCCCAATCCTTGCCATAAAGTTTTTGAGGGGGCCAGACCTCAAAACATTTTGCTTAGGGGGGCTCAGAGTTAAGAAAGTTGGAAGACCTCCGCTTTAGAAAGGTCTACTCGCTAATGACAATGTACCACAGAAATATACTGTATGATAACATATGTATTACCAACCAAAGAATGTAGTAATAACGTGCACCAACGCTGAAGTTTGTTCAATAAAAAGTTTTTTTTTTTTTTAAATGCCCCTCTTGACTTCAGCTCTCATAACTGCCCCCCAGTTTTCAAAACAAACAGTAACTAAATGGATTCTAATACGTGGCATGCTGCCCACCCACTTCAGTCTGCCTGCTCCTGGACTCTAAACAAAACCGCATCAAATGTACCTGTGGTCCTCATGTTCTCATGGGCCTTCAGCTAGTGCACATTTAAAAATAATTAAAAGGGGGGGGGGGGGCGCAGATGCAGACTTAATATAAAACACAGTTGCACCTGCGGGAAAGCATCCTATCCAGTGAAGTCTCCATTCCAACAGACAGTTCCACCAAAGATATTGGAATGCATACTGACAAACAAGAGTTGGTCAAGAGAGCATAGCTAGCTACAACAGTAGGTTCCATGGCAGAAGCCAGCTCACATCCTGACATTAAATTCAGCATGTTGCTATGGTACAGATATTTGGACCGATGCATTTTAAACAAATATGTAATTCTGAATATTCAGTTAGATGAAACAAACCAACGCAGTGGGGGATGGGGGGGGGGGGGCGCGGGGTGTCTAAAGGATAGTTTTATTTAAGCTTAAATTTAAATGTTAAACTCTAATGCAATTTTATTATGTGCATACATCTTAAATGTGTTAGTTTGAACACTTGCCGTAATGAAGTAGCTACATTGGACCCTGTACCTCGGTGGCTCTTAAACTGCATATTCATTCAGAAGTTGAAAATAGGGGCAAATGCAACCTGCTACTTCCCGCGTTATTTCCCCCTGTTTTTTTCTTGTTGTTGCCTGAAGCTTAAGGAATGTTTACATTCAAGCACTGACACAAATGTGCTGAAAAAGGAAGGCATTCCTTGGCAGTGCTAGTATTTCTTTAACATGCATGTACAGCTTAATAGTAAGTAGTATAAGAGGATATTAACTTAAGAGCTGGTTCAATCTACTGTTACAAAGAAAATAATTTAGTCCACCAAGATCTGTTGGTAACTCGATTGGTTAGCCCAAGACAACTACTAGCCATTTTCTGCTCACAGTTGCCCTCAAAAAGCAATGGTTCATCACCAGACAACAAGTGGGGCACAATAGTGGTAACCAAAAGTATGTTAACGCATCAGTTTCCATGAGTTTGGAATATAGCCAGAGTTTAAGCAGTGATCAAAAGATTAGTTTCAAATAATTTGCCTAAGAACTTGGTCACGATTTTAATATGCCTGCTCTATTTCTCTCTGGACCAGTATTTCGAGATTTTTTAACTGTTCTTTTACTTTTGTGAATTCAGTTACCGACAAGTCTCCCCAAACTATAAAAGCGAGAACTTAAATTCCAACAAAGAAAACTGTTTGCCAGTGTCTGCATACAATTTCAACACATGAGGCAGCCAATGAATTTCATCCAAAGGAAGCCATCTTCAATTAAACCTTCTGCTATGAGAAACCAGAATTTACTGGTATTTCTCCTAGGAAGGGCAGTCTAAAAAAGATCACCGTATTCGTGCGACTTGTGCCTCTTTGTTGCTTTTTAGACTATTTGGATTGTAATAATCCTTTCCACGAGTCGAAGCGAGAATAAGAAGTGGGTTGAATAGAATTAGATAGTGCTTTGCAAGTCTCTAGAAGAAAGTTCGCAAATAAAGGAATGCTTAAGTTTACAGGAGTCATAACATGACCATTTACATATATCCTATTTAAATGGAATCTTCTAAACCTGGTACAATGGTAACTAGTTTACTCGACAATGGAAGGTAAATTGGTAACAGACGCTAATGCCAAATATTTGAACCTAATGTAATGCTTGGATATTAATTTAAAGCCAAGGTAACATATAAAGAAAGGCATAATAACAGGGAGACAAGTGCACCACGCAGTCATAAAAAATGTTCAGATGGATGGTTGTTAAACCGGCCATTGATTAATGCCACATTTAAATTTGAAGGCTCCTTCGAGTAATCGAGGGCCTCGCTCATCACTCCTATCCGGTAGTAGAGGAATTACAAGATCTGGGAACAAGTCAAGCTCAGAAAAGCTAAACATTTCCGCTAGAGATGAGGAGATTTTAGCCTTAAAATTCGCCACTACAGATAGCCACCGGAGGTCTCATGTACTTGGGAGTCTTTCTGACGGCGTCACCCGCTATTGCTTGGGAACGCAACATAGTTCCGGTTTGGGACAGAGTTCGGATGGACATGAAATCTTGGTCTCGTATGCCCCTCAATATTTATGGCAGGTCGGCCATCTTTAAAATGGTTGCTCTTCCACACCTGCTATACCAACTTCAGAACCATCCATATTTGATCCCGCCACAATGGTTCCGACAAGTAAACTCAGCGCTGAACCAATTCCTGTGGTCGGGGGGAGCCGCGAGAGTGGCCCTACTCACTTGCTTTTTGTCCACATACTGCGGAGGGCTTGCGACGTTCGATATTCTGTCCTACTACCAAGCATCCCACCTCCTTATCCTGAATGAATGGTGGTATGGTGATAGAGGAGACCCGGCATATGCCCTCGAGAGATACCCCATGAAACCGAACACGCTACATACCATTTTATACTCCGCACGGCTGAGGAAGGGGCTACCCAGGGCCACTCAGGTGGTCTTCCAGATTTGGAGGCAGGCGCTGCGCCGCATGGGATGGTGGGGTAGGCTGAAGAGGAGACCCGGCTCTGGCAAAATGGTAGATTGCCGACACTGGAGGGCTTCCGAGGCTGGGACTCCATAGGTATCTCCACACTAGGCCACGTTTTGAAAGGTACAACACTCAAATCCTTTCAAGAACTCAGCGAGGAGTTCCACATGCCCCGAACGCAGTTTTTCACGTATTTGCAGTTCCGTCATGCCATTACACCTGATCTGCAGAGCCTGGACTCCATGCCGGAGTTTAGCCCAATAGAGGCCAAACTGTTTACTGTTTATGGGAGACCTGGAAGACAAGAAAATATCCCGCATTTATCAAACATTAATCACACATTGTTCCTCTTCACTGCAGAAACTGCGGGATTCTTGGGAGAGAGATGTGGGGGAGCTGGAGGAGGAGGATTGGCGAGAAGCCCTTGAGGCCCCAAGAGGAGCGGCTATCGCTGTGCGCCTGCGCCTGATCCAATTTAAGTACCTACACAGGGCTTACTACACCAGGGAAAGACTTTGGCGAGCTGGATTGATTGAATCCCCTGAATACTTGCGCTGTGGACATGAGCTGGGCACATTCTTGCATACGGTATGGAGCTGTGGCGGCTTAGCTAGATTCTGGAGCGGGGTGTGGGACTGCTTGGCTGAGGGGTTGGGCTGGGACCTCCCGCGCACTCCCAAATTGGGGCTTCTTCATGTCTTTGATGGAGTGGGAGGCAACATATACAAGAGGCATCTGCTCCAACTGGGTCTTGTGGTTGCAAAGCAGGAGGTGGCTCAGGCCTGGAAAGACCCCCAGGCTCCTATGGACGGGGTGTGGAAAAAGGGCCTAGATTTTTGCATGGGGTTGGAGCGGCCAATTTGAGGCCCGAGGCTGCCCTAAGAAACATTACAAAATATGGAAGAGGTGGGCAGACTACAGGGCCATATGGCTGGAACCACCAGCGCTGCCAAGAGACACTGAAGGACTGCTGTAGCGGGGCTATAGGGGCGCCATGGCATACGCAGCACTACGTATGTAATCCATTATTTCTTTACAGGATGTAGATGACATTGTGCCAGGGGGATCCGGGTTGGGGGAAGAGTAATGGTGGGAGGGGGGTGTAGATAGGTCCGGAGTGGAGGGTTTTATTTTACTCTAAAATATGGATTGCTGTTTCTGATGACAATTACTTGCTTGCAGCCCCTCCGGGGTACGGAGTGCTGCCGACTACTGTCTATGTGCGATCTATCAATAAAAAGTTTTGAAAAAAAAAATCCCTTAAAATTAACAGGCTAGCATTTGGGAATAAATTTTCTGCGTTCAGGATGGATTTCTGGAGAATCTACAAGGCATTATCATAGTCACAAGTGGGTGACAAATAAACATCATTGCACTTGAGGTAATCCACGAGTCTATCTTGTGCACCTATAACAACTGAACTATTGACCAACACAAAGTTTAATGGGGGGGGGGGGTTCGGACGGGAAACTCTGGTCGACTGCCACCCTATCACTAATTTCAATAAATATACATAGAACCCCGTTGGCATACCCCTTTAAAGAGGGAACTGAATGAAGTGAAAAATACCTTAAAACCCTTAATTTCGGAAACTCTGGTCGACTGCCACCCTATCACTAATTTCAATAAATATACATAGAACCCCGTTGGCATACCCCTTTAAAGAGGGAACTGAATGAAGTGAAAAATACCTTAAAACCCTTAATTTCAAACTCCGTACATAACAAGGTTTCCTGCAAACAAGCCATAAATGTATCACAATTCGGAAATTTCTCAGACCAGCAATATTCCAGCTGCATAAAGACCAAGTGATTTTCCTACCATGAGGCTGAATTAAAAAAAAACTTAGAGAACACAAGAGCAGAGCATCTTTCCCTCCGCATGTCACTATCTGCAGTTTGATGTGTAAAGTAAAAACATTGTGTGGGATTGGGCGGGATTGGGCTTTCATCGAAAAAATTTCGATGGGCAGGGAATCAAAATATTCTATGGCTGTCAATACCCAGCTTGTAAAAGACTACACTAAATTTGAAGACTTATTCCACAAGTGTTCGAGAAAAAGAAAAAACAGTGGACTCTCAATGAGTGACCATTTATGTATTCAGTAGAAGTTTTAACCCAATCAATGTCATTCAAGTAAATAAGCCGAAGTTCATAAACGTTAGAAAACAATTTTGATTCATAAAAACGGTGCCCCTCAAAAGTAGAGACACGGTCTGAATAAATGGCCAACTGTACTGTTCGAACTCAACTCATTAGGAGGTATCCCGGTTCCTTTGCTGCGAAAAATCGAGAAAGGACCTGCTGTTTGAGTAGAGATACATTTATTCTCTGTACGAAAACAATTAGGTCCCTTGATATAAACAAGATCTTCCTGTCGGGACAAGGCGCAACGAGAGGTGAAGCCTCTTTTATTGAATACTCCTGCATCACAGTGTTGTATGGCGTTTTAGATTCCGAATGGATTTTCCAGATTCATGCCCCTATATAGGTACAATTCATGTTGCCCTTATTTAGGCATAGCCCATACTACCCAAATACAGGCATGGCTACTTCCATCCGTTCACCAAACGTCAACGATTTCTTGGAAAACCAGCTTAAGCAGTTAGGGACTTCCCTTTGCTCGATTATGGATTTCTCCAAGAACTCAGTTACTTTACAATGAACAACTATTCCCCAGGGGTTCATTCATGACGTTCATATGCCCGACTTCACATCAAACATGGCATTCCTAAACACCTTCAAGGTATAAATATACCTTCACTTGCTATGGCAAAGCACGGTGGTTTGGTGCAGTTTGACGACCTACTTGCCCTACGCAGCTCGCTACAGCAAGTGCTGAAGGAAGCCAACTCTCCAGCTGACGCACTGATCAGGAAGCTGCCCTCCTCTGCTGAGGATCCAGCTCCTGTGTTGGACTCCCCTTGCGGGGTGTTGGGAAATCGAGTCCCGAGACCGAGATACCAGACCTCCTTCATTCTAAGATATGGAGCGGATTAGAACCTAGATAAACCTTTGGTAGATTCTTGGCAAAAACTAAACCTATGCTAAATACCATACTTCTTTCCATACTAGACCTACTTTAGGGACATTAGGGTAGGCGTATTTTAGCAGCACCAGTCGAGTATTTTAGTCTATGGTATGTATGTATTTTTATATGGCTTAGAAACCATACAATGCTATTACAGTATTATTTCAAAATTCTATTGGCAATAAAAAATTATACTTTGCATTCCGTCTAACGATTGTAGCAGTTCACCTCTCTTGCATGAGAAAGAAGACTGTTCAATAAACCTTTTATTGAAAACGCCAGTCTCACTATTTCTCTGCAACTGTGTAGAAACTAAGCATACACGATTGACTGAGTAAAATAGTTTGTTTCCACGACTCTGAAGATAGTAATTCCAGTCCTAGGGAAACAACGTTGTCATGTTTATGCCGTTGTCAGAAACTAATCCCTTCTTGTGAATTCGAGAAAGTTTCTAGTGAAGCTAGCTGGCACTCACAAGTAAGTTTAGTATATTCGATAGAGACCTACTGACCTAAGTCCTACGTCATATCTATAGGATATATTATTCCAATGCGCAGAGCCTATTGTGAATATAGGAACTACACTACAACAGGAGTGTTTACCAATTGAGCCACTAGACCGTTTGCCCTAATTTTTGCTTCATGTAGACCCATTTCAAATGTTTGTTTCCCGTCTGGTTTCTTTTTTATTCTCTGCAGTTTCATGTGTCTTTTTCATTAGGACTGTTAAGCTTCATTTTGAACTTTGACTTCCGCAAGCCTCGCGATTTACTTCCATACGTAGGAGGTGAGGTGAGATTTGAAAATTATAAACCCTTTCTTAAAACGGACAGTAGATTT
The DNA here is from genome assembly GCF_964263255.1 of Lissotriton vulgaris. Classification (NCBI taxonomy): domain Eukaryota; kingdom Metazoa; phylum Chordata; class Amphibia; order Caudata; family Salamandridae; genus Lissotriton; species Lissotriton vulgaris. The sequence goes on from NC_141698.1 coordinate 584,339,340, forward strand.
TTCGATGAAGTCTTCTCCTGAGGCTCCTTGGATGCAATGAACAAAACTGACAAATCCTTTTCTCGATCAACTGTTGTATATCAGGCGACAGCCTTCAGGACAAGGGAGATCGTTGACAATGTTTGTTCCTGTACCTCAAGTGGTTTGTGAATTTGAAAACGGAGGATAAAAACAGAATGTGTGTCTAACATCTTGGAAGATTAGGCCTTCAGGTGTATAGGTTTGGGAGATACTTTCTTCGAATCCTTCTAAATGTGCAAAAATAAAAAAAAGGAGGCCATAACTTCCATAATATAAGTGCACTAACAGCAATTAATCCGGCACCATCTTGCAGAAGATTGCCGGACTCCTTAATTAGACAGGCAGCAGCGTCGTCTGAAGAGTGGGAGTCATTAAAAAGAGGCAAAGATCTCCCTTTATGGTGAGGAAGACCTTAGACAATGAACGGTACCTGAACACTGGACAGATTTTTGAGCCGATTAAAGGACTGTGCCTTTTTTTTGTAACAAATGTTATTTGGTTATCCGTTGGAAAGATGGGTTAAAGCCCTACAATGACCTGTAGGAGAAAATGGCATAAGATTACAATAATTCCAACATTTTGACCAAAATCCAAAACCCGCCCAAAATGCAGGGGGTAAAACTCAGAGTGCAGACACTACTAGATCTCAGGACGTGCGTACATAGGACTGAGCCCTTAAAAGGACTATTCAAACCAGTTGGGCTTTTTACTGTACTCATCGGAGTTAAATAGACGAGAATTAACCGTTTCTGGACATAAAAATAGTCTCATTTATCTGCTCAGAAATACTCATTGAAAATGCCAGGGTTTCCTGGGGCCAAAGGGGTCTCACATGATTTTTATATTTCGAAATTAAATTAGTTAATAAATTTATCTTGGGGATGCAAAGTTTCCCATATAGTAAAAGGTTTTCCAAACCAGAGTTCTCTCACCGCATATGACCAACTCCTCCAGTGGTCACCTTCACGGAAGGGTGTTTCTACGGGGAAAAACATTCCTCCCAAACACACAGACACATAGCATTCAGCACAGGCTAACAACCTGCTCCCTACTATGCCCACAACAACCAGTGTATAGGGGGCAGACTAGAGAGAAAGAAAAGCGTCGAAAACATAGTAAAGGCACATCACTACCAGGGCACGAGCACCCCTTGACAAACTCTGGTAAACCAAGAAGCCAGACAGGGTCCTTCACAATAGTATTTAAACAACTTTCCGTAAAAATGGAAGTAAACTGCCACCGAGTTTACGCATTCAGAGTCACAACCAGTCTAAAAGCTGCTTCAATGTTGCCAAAGTAAAGCTCAAAGGAGCACAGACTTACCTCCATCTCTCCTAAATTAAACCAGTACTGTTGCAGCCTCCACCATGTAACTCCTTGAAATGTTGAAGACTCAACATAAGTGCTACAATGTTCTTGTCCCACTTGTAATTTTAGTTGCATAGTTTCCATTCCCAACTTCACTTACCCCACGCCAGTACTAATCTACTGGCGAGCCCGCCCTGCTGCACACCCAATTTTCCAAGGGGGACAGACACTGTGGCACCAAGCCAGCAAAACAGGACAAGAACAGGAAACAAGCACTTGCAATGCAATAGGTCTCGCATCATTTAAGTTTGAGTTACTGGCATTGTAAATGGCAATGCTTTGCATAATTTTTAGGTCTCGCCTGTCGATGCGCATGGAGCTTGCGAGACTATGGGGGCTTAACCACTCTTTAACTAACTTGCAAGGAATCGTGGCGATTCCACCACCCCATCCACCACCCCATCCACCACCACATCCACCACCCCATCCACCACCCCATCCACATCCCCCACCCCATCCACATCCCCCACCCCATCCACCCCCACCCCATCCACCCCCACCCCATCCACCCCCACCACATCCACCCCCACCACATCCACCACAACTACCACATCCACCCCCACATCCACCATCACCACCACCACATCCACCACCACCATATCCCCCAGATCCACCACCACCACCACCACATCTATATGAGTGTGGCTCTGTGTGTGTGTAGGTGCAAATGCAATGTTCTTGGATTTTCGTCACAATAAAATACACTGAACATAATCTTCGCAAAAGTAATTTACAAACGTTTAAGCTATTGCCATTATAAATTACAAAAACTTTTATTTAAGTATTAATTATTTACAAAATTAAAAGCCATTGTTTTTTGTAATATCAATACATCTAGGTCACGTAAATACAACACACATTGCATTACAAATGCTATAGGTGTCACATTTGCAAAAGTCAAAACTATTGACATTGTAACTGACAAAGCTATTAATTTTGCTACTTTTAAAACCAACACATAAATAAAAAAAAGTGTCATTTACAATACTAATAGCTCAAACTTTCCTAATGCGAGACCTATTGCATTTCCAATGCTTGTTGTTTTTTGGTGTCCGTGTGTGCATGGCAGTGGTGGTGTCCGTGTGTGCATGGCAGTGGTGGTGTCCGTGTGTGCATGGCAGTGGTGGTGTCCGTGTGTATGCGAGGGGTGGTGTCCGTGTGTGCATGGCAGTGGTGGTGTCCGTGTGTATGCGAGGGGTGGTGTCCGTGTGTATGCGAGGGGTGGTGTCCGTGTGTGCATGGCAGTGGTGGTGTCCGTGTGTGCATGGCAGTGATGGTGTCCGTGTGTGCATGGCAGTGATGGTGTCCGTGTGTGCATGGCAGTGATGGTGTCCGTGTGTGCATGGCAGTGATGGTGTCCGTGTGTGCATGGCAGTGATGGTGTCCGTGTGTGCATGGCAGTGATGGTGTCCGTGTGTGCATGGCAGTGATGGTGTCCGTGTGTGCATGGCAGTGATGGTGTCCGTGTGTGCATGGCAGTGATGGTGTCCGTGTGTGCATGGCAGTGATGGTGTCCGTGTGTGCATGGCAGTGATGGTGTCCGTGTGTGCATGGCAGTGATGGTGTCCGTGTGTGCATGGCAGTGATGGTGTCCGTGTGTGCATGGCAGTGATGGTGTCCGTGTGTGCATGGCAGTGATGGTGTCCGTGTGTGCATGGCAGTGATGGTGTCCGTGTGTGCATGGCAGTGATGGTGTCCGTGTGTGCATGGCAGTGATGGTGTCCGTGTGTGCATGGCAGTGATGGTGTCCGTGTGTGCATGGCAGTGATGGTGTCCGTGTGTGCATGGCAGTGATGGTGTCCGTGTGTGCATGGCAGTGATGGTGTCCGTGTGTGCATGGCAGTGATGGTGTCCGTGTGTGCATGGCAGTGATGGTGTCCGTGTGTGCATGGCAGTGATGGTGTCCGTGTGTGCATGGCAGTGATGGTGTCCGTGTGTGCATGGCAGTGATGGTGTCCGTGTGTGCATGGCAGTGATGGTGTCCGTGTGTGCATGGCAGTGATGGTGTCCGTGTGTGCATGGCAGTGATGGTGTCCGTGTGTGCATGGCAGTGATGGTGTCCGTGTGTGCATGGCAGTGATGGTGTCCGTGTGTGCATGGCAGTGATGGTGTCCGTGTGTGCATGGCAGTGATGGTGTCCGTGTGTGCATGGCAGTGATGGTGTCCGTGTGTTTATGGCAGTGGTGCTAGGTATATAAGTGTGCTTGGCCTGTGGCCATAGATTAGACTAAGGGTGTGATCAGAGTGTGTTTTGTTTGAGGGGGCAAGTGTGCGTTTCTGTGAGTAGAAAGCGAAGTACGCAGTTGTATGTGTTTGTTAGTGTAAATGGGTGTAAATATTCCACGCACTTACATAGTGGCAATCCAGAACCCTCACACAACACAGCGGATGAGGGGAAAAATCTTGCAGATGCGCACCTGAGCCAACAGAGATTACGTGGGCGTATGTGAAGAAATGAGAATCGGTACCAATTTGTGTATCTTTGCTTCGGGAGGTTGGATATGTGGCGATGTGTCCATAAGTCCCATGGAGAGACGGGAAAAAGAACGAGAGAGAGAGACCCAGCGAGCACAACCTGCAGCGTCGCGGACAGCCTGCCGGCTCCAGCTCTCTTCTGCCTCCGCCTCCCGCACTCCCAGTCAGCCTCTTTACCTTCAGAACTGGTCTTTTCAACAGATGACTGCGTTGGGAACCTGGGGACAGTGAGGACAGGAGGCGAGCCTTCACAGATGTGGAATGGAGGAGTTGGTGACGAGCCACAACAAAGCCAGTCACTCTCCGGGTTACTTGCTATCAGAGCTAAACGCAGGCAGCCCAGTGAGTGTGAACACGTGCTATGATTGTCACCAGCCCTCTTATAGACGCCAGAGTTCAACACTGCCAATGCGGTACCGGGGTTACAGGGCAGCATGAGGAGATAAAACTGCTGCAATAAGTACAAAGTCCACGTGGGGGCACCCTAACAAACTGTAGGCATCGGTTAGAGCAAGTGAGCACATTTGTAGGTTTTTAGCTGCTACACCATGCAAGCTCAAGGCCCTGGACAGGCTCCGGTACTTTACAACAACATGGAAACCGCTTGGTTGCAGTGCCATGCTTTGCCAATATGCCCCCCTTGCCTTTCTCATGCTTGGCCTTGTTGTCCTTGGTCTCAGAGAGCCCCTCTTGTTGGCGAAATTGAGTTGCGGCTCCCGAGAGTGGGGGTGTGGCTGCTGTAACGGGGGATGAGCCGGCTCCTGAGACTGATGTGGCTGCAGCTGCCAGGAATATGAACCAGCAGGCATGAACTAAACTACTGCCAAGACGGTGATGGGTAGTCCGGCCAGCGCTGTAAGGACGGGACTATGCGGTTCTGCCATTTTGGGCTCCTATGATGTATTCTATTGTGGGGGAGGAGCTTGTCACAACCTACTGCCAGGCAAAGCCTGTGACCGATAGTAAGATTCCCCCATGAGACATGTCGGCTGGACAGCAGAAGCAGGGCGCTGCGGCTGCACTGCGGAGGCGGCTGCGCCATTTCAAATCAAAGTAGCGAGTCAAAACACGAAAGCTTAACAAAAATGCATCGCGCTCAAATGTAATGAAAGCAACATAGAACACCTTATTGCCGGACAAAGCCCATGTTTACATGAACTTTAAATCTAAAGCCCTTCGTCGCCGGGGGTGCCGTTTCGGGACGAGGGACGTGGATGGGAGCCGGCCGTTTTAACAGGAACGGCCTGCTGGATTACACAGTGCCCACTCCCTCCTCCCTTGGACGATCAGGACATGCTGTCCACCATATATTCCTTCATCTAGTCAGCAAACGTTTTTGAGACTTACCCGAAAGAGATAAGACCGGTTTCACCACCTGATACTCTCTACAAGCACTGCATTTTATTGCGCGCCAGCAGGCTTACAGTCCAGCCCGGCTGAATCTATTCTTCGAAGAGGACTACACTCTCCGGGGAGGCGACCCTCGCACCCCGGATCCTCCCACATTCCCCCGTATAAGCGACGAACTTTAAATCTAAAGCCCTGAAGAAGTCCCAGCTTGGGACGAAACGCGTCGGCGGTTTATGTTTCACTGATCACTGCAAATAAAGATTTAAAGAAGATCAACAACATCTCTTTGAAAAATAATTCTTTACTGTGCTTACAATTTATCTGCACTGATCTCTCTGACACTTTGTTGTGTGGTGCACCTTTGCGGTAGTTTTTTCTGTATTTGAATCCCTTAGGGATTAGGCACAGTGATGATGGGTGCCATCCAGTGTGCACACAAACCCCCTAATTAATATAAGGGTCAACTAATACCACGGGGAGAAAATCGTTCAGGTGCTGTACTTAAGAAGGGTCCATCATTGCATTCTGCTTCTTGCTGTAAATTAGGGTAGTTTCGCATTAGTAATATAAATGTTTTTGTGGGCTGATGACAGTAGTATTGGTAATATTCCCTTGCACACCAGTGGAACTGCAAACTCTATATGCCGGACATGAACTAGTGAATCTCTTCAGGGCTTTGCCCACAGCTATTTCTTGTGGCGTGTGGGCAGCGTCCTCCTTTATTCTGTGTTTCTCCTTGGGTTTATTGCTCTGGCACTCGGTCTCTGTCACCGGACTACATTTCTTTTTCGCTGTGTCTCTGTCATTTCAGTTTCTATCTCTATCGGGCTCTGGCTCTGTTTGCTTTGCCTGTGTTTCTGTGGATTATGTCACTATCTCTGATCATCGGGGGGGGGGGGGGGGGGGGTCAGTGTGTGAGGTTCTGATCCATTCCCAACATATGACTCACCACCAGCTGATATTGGCCGCCCAGCCAGCACTTCATCTCAGCGAACCTGCTCCTGTACTCCCCAGCTGGTCGTGTGGTGCGCGTGAGGAAAACTACCGTGGGGCGGGACTTCCGTTTCCTGCTGGAAGCTCGCGCCCACGGAGTGCCTGGCCAGGAGAGGAGCAGTGGTGGCCACAATAATTTTAAATTATTGTTTTGTTTTTCCTGAATGGCTCTGAGAAGTTTAAGAGTTGTGTCTCGTATATTCTTACTTGTCCTCGTACATCTTTGCGCTATTGAACGAATGGGGAAAGGGTTTCCCAATACTAAGGACAAGTGGACTCACCATAAATCCTCATTAGTACGCAAGAGGGCAAATGGGTGGTTAACTGTTACCCACCCCGAAACTGAAAATGGATAGCTACGCAAAACTACTGAAATTACCCGAAAACAGGACATATCCATTTAAAGAGATCAATAACAATGATTAGTGGATTGCTTTCTGAAAATAAATGTAAATAAGATTACCTATATAAATTTGCACCCACGGTCATACTCTGACATCATTAGATAGGTTTCACTTCTACTAGGATTCGTTGGGACTTATACTCCCTGCACACAGTTTCCTACAGAGCCTACATCCATGCCACTATTAACTTAACATAGCATATACGCTTTGACCTGGAGCCCTGCCCCCACAGCCCTCTCAAAATGTCAAAGACAGTAGATTGACACCATCCATTAAATAACTGCTGAGCAAGGGTTCTTCTACTGCTTGGCCATTCAAAAAGGCTCTTTAAATATCAGGTACAGATTAATACCGTTTAAATACATGCAGAAGTTTGATCACAACAGTAAAACTGCATAGGTTTGGTCTGAGGGAGAATACACATCGCTTGAGATGCAGTAAAAAGATGTCAGACTTTAAATCTGTCCCGAATTGTCCCAGTATACATCAATTTTTGTGTATTGTTTGCTGAAATCAACAGCATGATAAAGCCATGGGAGGGTCAGCTTCTAAACTTGAGTTGATCACCCATATCAAGGATATATAGGTGCCAGCTCACAAATTTTAAGTACTGGTTTTACTCTTAGCTAGAAAGCTCAAACTATAGGACTATTGACATCTCTCAGAACCTCTTTAGTTGGATTATACTGGAAAAAATGTAGGATTGGATGGCAGACGTGGGATTGTTGACCTCATTGCAAGCTAGTTTTAGGGATGGTATTAGCATCGTTGACCAGGTGTTTCATCTAGGATAGATTTATAGGAAAAATGTCATTGGCGGGGGTGGGTAACACGTTACGTGGTTTGTCACTTTTCGGTCTGCCTTCGACCTAGGGCTTTCTTGTGGAAGAGTGTGGCGGGATTTGGAGTTCCTAAATAGCATTCTTGATATTATCAACAAGCTTAACGGCAATAATTTCGCGCAGGTGAGATATGGTCCCCAGGGTGCATGGACTGTCCCCATTCCAGTCACTCTGGGTGCGAGATGAGTGTGTGTGCTAGCTCCAACTCTTTCTTTTATACATCAAAAAATTAGTATCCCAGCTTGCGTTGTGTGACTATGCCCGAAGTTTTGCTGGTAGGACAGTCCTGGACCTCTTGTTTGCTGAAGACAAGCTGCCGCTTTCAAATTCTCTGATGGGGATTCTGAAGCTTTTGGACCATTTTTCAAAGTTCTGCAAACAAAAGAGGCCTAGAGATAAATCTCTGCAAGACCAAGTACATGGTTTTCAACCCCTGATAATCAGCCCCTCTCCCCGGTCCTCAAGACCCATAAGGGCGTCTGTGTGGAGAGCTCAAAAATGTGAATACCTAGGGATTATTATTACAGAACACTTTGATTGGATACCACACTCCATTAGTGTAAACTAAAGGTGGAGTAATACACAGGTGGTATCATAAGGTTCCACTCTTTGCCCAGTATCCCACGTACCCTCCAAATTTACAATAGTCATACACTGAGAGCAATTTCCTATTGCGGGGTACTCTTAAGCCACACGGACGTTGGAAGCATGGAAAAAGTGGAAAATCTGTTCCTGTGGCTCCTCACTAACCTCCCTGTTCGCCCACCATTGATCCTCCTATGGTTGGATGTGGATTTTAGACCGCTCTCTATAGCGAGTCAGACAAATTTTGCATTCCTGTATGATTTGGTTGACCTCAGAATTATTGTCACCAGCAGAGTTTGGAGCATTTCATGAGGTTACCTGGGGCCTCCATAATTCCCTGCCAAACGCTGATAGTGTGAGAAGGGATGTGAGGATCTCAGGTCTACCCCCCAACAAATGGGGGTAGACAAACTAGGTTTTCGAAAGAGCCACTAAAGTTTTTACATTGGCAACACTGAGACAATTGGTTTCTAGGCTATGTCAAGGTGGGTTCCCTCACCACCACATTTCTTCACAAAAACAGTTATGTAGCAGAAGGATATTTAAATGAATAAGCCCCCCTGGCCAAAACCTTATATGTGAAAATGTGGTTTGGGACCCTGCCTATTCATTCAGTCAGGACTAAGTTACTGCATGTATCCAATGATTCAGACAGGAATTGCCCTTTTTGCCCCCAGGTGTCGGAGACCATTGTCCATGTTGCAATTCTTTGCCCATCTTATGCTGGATATGGAAGGAATTACTCCCTACTGCTTTGTCGTAACTTGGGGTTTAGAGACTGCAGAACAGCAATCAGGATCCTTAGAAGTGATGTTAGGCAATTTACTATATATGTATTTTAGGTTTTTTATTGAATATGCAGAGGCTTGGGCAAAAAAGGGTAGCTTCCTGATGGTTGTGTCTTGGATTATTCTTGCTTTAAGAACTACGAAACAAATGCGTCTGGGGTAGTAACCATTTTTAAGGACTATCAAGCGTAGCATAGAATATGGTTGGCCTGTGTTTATTGTATTTTTATGGAGGATATTGTAAGTATTTTATTGTTAATCTAATTTTAGTTTTTTAATTTTTGTAGGATGAATGATAAAATGTACTATGTGCTCGTATCCCTTATGGCTATGCTTTGATAAGCAAGAGGATGATTTTAAGTATTTTAATTGTTTATGCTGTATTTTGCCCATAGGCTAGGAGCATTATGTTTTCTTTGCAGACCATGGACTGATAGTCAATGTTTTTAACTTATGATTCTATTACTGTATGATGTGGATAAGCAATAACTGTATGACATTTGTTGTGCTATTCTTTTTTTTCCCCGAAGACTTAGGAGTTCATTATTAGCTTTCACTCCATTGTTGCATTCGAACTACATACAAGCTAATCTAAGATTTCTACCCAAGAGACCTGTTAATCCTGTGCATAATGCCTTATCACGGTGATTGCACCATTTATACAACTGTGTGATTATAATTGCTCTTAGATCATTGCACTGTTGTCTTCATATCTTATTTGTTACTACGTTTTATTGCCCCCCCATTAAAAAATTATAGGATATATAGATATATATATATTTTTTTTTTTAAACAAAGGCATGTCAAGCATTATCATCCAACAGAACCCCATCAGCGGTTCAAGCTGTATAGTGATGTTGTGGTCTCATTACTGTAGACTGGATATTGGGAAACTTTCCGGGGGCCTGGTTTCGCACTAGTCGATCAAGGCCTGAACCTAGCATGAAATAAATATCTTGTGCTGCACAGTGGTGCTCAACACAGGGGAAGGAATTAAATTATAGTCACTATTAGGGAACTCATGAGAGTTATGCAAGCCACCCCCACAGAAACCTCAGTTCTACCAGAGCTGTAAAGTAGTGCATGCCACATTGACTGTTCTGATGTGGCAATTTTACCACATCTGGATCTGACAGTGGATACCTCAACACTAGGTGAAGAAAGTGCTGTTGAAGAGAATTTTGCCACAGTGGAATAAGGAATAACAACGAGAGGAAGAATAAAGGTTTGATGAAAATGTCCACAATTAAATGGCAGACAGACTTCACTTGGGACAATGTGCACATTTTGCCTTTAGAATTCTATATTGAGCTAGAACTTGTGTTTCTGATAAGTTATGTATTTCAAAAAACAGTGGTCCCTAGTAGTTCAGGGATTTAGGCAGAATTGATGGACATACACTCAATAGTAAGTATGACCTTTGTCCAACAGGACAGGTTTTTATTGTGAGAGATATTGCAAACATAAAAGGATTTTTTTACACAGTGGGTACAACCAGTAACCCACAGGGGACAAGACAAAACAGGGGGGTAAACTTAACGCAACAAGGGCAGTCTGTGCTATTATCTCAGTAAACAGACAATTGTAAAGTGCAGAGCATCATTGTAAACGAGTTACTATTTGTAGGGTACATATGATGCTACTTTGTCGACGGCGTTTCGATGCCTACACTCAGATACATGGCATCATCTTCAGGACAAAAAATAATTAGTTTGTCTTGAAAGTATAACAGTTTGTAGGGCCTATATGCATACACACAATTATATTGGGGAAACAAGAGAGGGGAGACAAAACATAAACAATGGTCAATAACAACAAAGAAACTAGGCATGTATTTAAGTCTGACCGGTGATCATCTGTGCCATTGTGAACTATTTGTGACTTTTTGGCATTCTTTTTAGAGCAATACTTTCGTGAATTAAAACGTGGTAATGTGACTGGCTTTTATTTCCATGCAGCATATTGTGACCACATTTAAAATCCGACGCGGTGACATGATTGTGGGGGGCGACGCATGAAAAATTCAGGAACATTCAGTGAGCTCAGTGTTGGGCCGTGCGAGGTTTAAAAACGAGTGGCGCGCATCATTCAATGGGCTCAGTGTTGGGCCATGCGAGGTTTAGAAACGAGTGGCGCGCTTTGTAGGCGGCGAAGTGTTTGTGACCGGCGGTTTATGGGCAATGTGTTTTAACGTTTAACTCTTGAGTGGTCAGGGGTAGCACGAGCAAAATAGATCTAAATTTACCAAATTTGAGGTCCACAAAGTGTTCTGTTAGGCAGTGCCTATGCTTTTTAGATTCAAAGCAAGTAGGGAAATTGAAGTTTTTTGGGAGCACAATGAGATCCTACCGAAAAAGTGGGAAATACAAGAGTGAGTATTAACACAATATTAAGCCGGTGCGATGGTTTAATGAAAACGCATAAGATAGTTACCAAACCAGGGCAAGGGAGCCTCTAAATACGAGACCGGACCAATCGAGTCTCACTGAGAAGGAAGAAATTGGGATTTTGTAAGTTATGGTCCACGCGGGGTTAGGAAAAGTCGAGTAGAGCTTTCTACCGGTACTTACTTCCTGGTTTGGCTGCTCCTTGTATATGCAGGATACAGGATGGCGGGGATCGCTAGCGTGCTCGTGCCTGAGAGCTAGATGAAGGGAAAATGCAAAATAAAAAAGGGACTAGTCGTTGTGAGAACGGCGGCCATGCTGGAAAGGTGTGGGAGTGGTTAGAAATAAGAAAAGGACTACTGGCAGTGAAACTGGCGGCCATGCTAGAATGGTGTGGGAGTGAAGTGAAAAAGGTAAAAAACACACAGTGTGCAATATAAACATCTACATATGTACAGGATTCATTTGAGAAACATCTCGAAACCTAGGAGGAAGTCAGATATACAGTACAGTTTGACTGATCACAAGAGAGATGTCCAATCTTCGAGGCGATTAAGGCCTGTATGGATGCTGTTAGTTCGCAGTATCCAGTGAAGTTCCTCCTTGTTGAGTAATTGGGTGACGTCCGCTCCTCTCGGTGGTGGTTTTACCATGGTGATGATTGTCCATGTTAGGTCATTTTCATTGTGGCCTTTTTCTTTGAAATGTTCAACAAGAGGGGCATTTGGGGTGTTGCACCGAATCCTACTGCGGTGTTGTCCGATGCGTAGCTTGACCTTCTGGCTGGTCTGTCCAACATATATCATCTTGCAGGGGCAAAAAATGGCATTAGCTAAATGCATTTAGCTAATGCGGCAGTTGCATAGAGTGTGATTTTACTATTGAAGGAAAAACATTTAGGTTTGGTACCATTTCCTTTGAAAGAAAGCACTTTACTAATTGTAACTCCATCAATGTGGTGTATGCCATTTTTTGCCCCTGCAAGATGATATATGTTGGACAGACCAGCCAGAAGGTCAAGCTACGCATCGGACAACACCGCAGTAGGATTCGGTGCAACACCCCAAATGCCCCTCTTGTTGAACATTTCAAAGAAAAAGGCCACAATGAAAATGACCTAACATGGACAATCATCACCATGGTAAAACCACCACCGAGAGGAGCGGACGTCACCCAATTACTCAACAAGGAGGAACTTCACTGGATACTGCGAACTAACAGCATCCATACAGGCCTCAATCGCCTCGAAGATTGGACATCTCTCTTGTGATCAGTCAAACTGTACTGTATATCTGACTTCCTCCTAGGTTGAGATGTTTCTCAAATGAATCCTGTACATATGTAGATGTTTATATTGCACACTGTGTGTTTTTTACCTTTTTCACTTTACTCCCACACCATTCTAGCATGGCCGCCAGTTTCACTGCCAGTAGTCCTTTTCTTATTTCTAACCACTCCCACACCTTTCCAGCATGGCCGCCGTTCTCACAACGACTAGTCCCTTTTTTATTTTGCATTTTCCCTTCATCTAGCTCTCAGGCACGAGCACGCTAGCGATCCCCGCCATCCTGTATCCTGCATATACAAGGAGCAGCCAAACCAGGAAGTAAGTACCGGTAGAAAGCTCTACTCGACTTTTCCTAACCCCGCGTGGACCATAACTTACAAAATCCCAATTTCTTCCTTCTCAGTGAGACGCGATTGGTCCGGTCTCGTATTTAGAGGCTCCCTTGCCCTGGTTTGGTAACTATCTTATGCGTTTTCATTAAACCATCGCACCGGCTTAATATTGTGTTAATACTCACTCTTGTACTTCCCACTTTTTCGGTAGGATCTCATTGTGCTCCCAAAAAACTTCAATTTCCCTACTTGCTTTGAATCTAAAAAGCATAGGCACTGCCTAACAGAACACTTTGTGGACCTCAAATTTGGTAAATTTAGATCTATTTTGCTCGTGCTACCCCTGACCACTCAGAGTTAAACGTTAAAACACATTGCCCATAAACCGCCGGTCACAAACACTTCGCCGCCTACAAAGCGTGCCACTCGTTTCTAAACCTCGCATGGCCCAACACTGAGCCCATTGAATGATGCGCGCCACTCGTTTTTAAACCTCGCACGGCCCAACACTGAGCTCACTGAATGTTCCTGAATTTTTCATGCGTCGCCCCCCACAATCATGTCACCGCGTCGGATTTTAAATGTGGTCACAATATGCTGCATGGAAATAAAAGCCAGTCACATTACCACGTTTTAATTCACGAAAGTATTGCTCTAAAAAGAATGCCAAAAAGTCACAAATAGTTCACAATGGCACAGATGATCACCGGTCAGACTTAAATACATGCCTAGTTTCTTTGTTGTTATTGACCATTGTTTATGTTTTGTCTCCCCTCTCTTGTTTCCCCAATATAATTGTGTGTACGCATATAGGCCCTACAAACTGTTATACTTTCAAGACAAACTAATTATTTTTTGTCCTGAAGATGATGCCATGTATCTGAGTGTAGGCATCGAAACGCCGTCGACAAAGTAGCATCATATGTACCCTACAAATAGTAACTCGTTTACAATGATGCTCTGCACTTTACAATTGTCCGTTTACTGAGATAATAGCACAGACTGCCCTTGTTGCGTTAAGTTTACCCCCCTGTTTTGTCTTGTCCCCTGTGGGTTACTGGTTGTACCCACTGTGTAAAAAAAATCTTAGTTTGCAATATCTCTCACAATAAAAACCTGTCCTGTTGGACAAAGGTCATACTTACTATTGAGTGTATGTCCATCAATTCTGCATAAATCCCTGAACTACTAGGGACCACTGTTTTTTGAAATACGTAACTGCCCAAGGTCCCTAGTGATATTCCTTTGGGTTTCCCTTGTTCTTTGAAAAATCTGATAAGTTATGGACGCAATTAAATGCTTATGATTCCGCCTATTGTACAGTTCCTTTGATGTGCTCAGTGATTGCAATACTGAATTTTCCAATAAGGCCAATAAGAACTGATGTTTAACATAGATATTCATTCATCCATGCTATCACAGGCATATGGGTCACTCTGGTTATAAGATATAGTGGTGTTTCACAGCAGCCCAGTCAATAAGTCGCTGGTATAGAGAAATGAAGAGCTGGGAAACCCGTAAGACTCCTGCTCTCCAGAAAGGAAAATAGGGACCTGCGTAGACACCCCATATCTCACCAGTGGGATGAGGTACTTTCTACTTTTGAAAACAACAGGAAGTCTGAAGCTCAGGAGCAATCCCTACAGGTCAGTAAAGTGCTAGGACGCCAACAAAGCCCTGTGATGTAGAGTAAGAATCACAGTATATACTTAGCCCAACACCAACTACAACGAAGACTAAACTAGTAGCCTATACAATACAGCATAGTTGCTTGATGAAAGAATGAATGAATGAAATAGTGCTCGTAGGTACATCCTCGCACATTTTAATCAATGTGAGACCAAGAGTTCTCAGCCGACAATTAGCTAAAACCCAGAACTAGCTTTAGGGCTTTTGATCAAATTGTATTTTATATTTTAGTGTTGTTCTCTTTCCTTTCATTTCACCCTTTTCCCTCTAATACGCAAGTTCTATACACACAGGGCTTCAGTTGGCTGTCCAGGTTATATTATGGATCGAACAGATTATATATTCTCTCCCTTTCAAAGAGAACTGCCAGCTCAAATGCTTTTTTTATACTCAAATGCAATACAACTGGTTATTTACCCAAAAAATACATTCACTACCCAACATGGACATAAGAGTTTTAGCTATAGAAATAATCATCTCTAACAAGCTTGCATTAGACACAAACACTAAAAAATACTAAAACCACACAAGACGGAATCTCTTAAACGTGTTCTATTCAGTTCAGACATGCCACATAACCAACACTATAACTCATGAAACACTTAACAACTAGCAAGATACCAACAAAGAAATGCACAATTAGCATACAACGCCCAGTCTGATCCCAAAATGAAGAACAAGGGATTGGTATCTGGAAAATAGCTTTGAATACCGACTTAGTCAAGTTGTCAAAAAAAAAAATAATAAATAAAAAACACAAAAGATGGCACCCCAGGACATCCTATATCCTAAACACTACTGGGTCAGGACCTTGCAGTGGTTCAGGTAAGAAGGTGGTGGAGTTGCACATCGAGAAAATCAAACAAATATTTTATAATGCATATAAAATTCAATGTTGACTGATTTGTAGAAGGGAGGGTGAATTAATGTGAAAATACCCGCTAGTTCGCCTACTAATTGACATTTGGAGGCTTCCCCACTAAGCACAATAAGAAGTACTATTTAAAGAATGTTTAACACAAGACAAATGGCAATGCAATAGAAAAGAATTGTCTTTAACTAAAATGTCATAAGCTTATGAACCAGAAGCATTAAAAAGGCTCCTGTCACCAGAAACCAACACCGGGAGAATCCGTTGTTCTGCATAAATACGATACTCTAGATACGAGTGGACAGTCTGCATAGTCAAGTCTCCCTTCTAGCAGTTTGACTGGCTCAATAACTCAAACCCAGTTATCAATTTACCACAAGGAGCATGATTTGGTTAAAGTTTATGGTACTCTAAAACTCTTAAAATCTCCAACGTATGGTTACTACAATAAAGAACATTTTGCTCTCACTGGGCTTGCTTTGTCATAAAATTGCCAATAACTTATTTTGCCACTGAGCAGTTAAGGGGGCATTAAATAATTCCATAATCATGCATTACTTGAAAAAAACTTAGGCCAATCTATATGGCCAAACAAACCTCAAGCCTCCCCTTCATAAGTAAAATCATGGAGGGAGAAGACATGCATGAACTATAAAAGTCAGTCGAAGTAACATTAACCACAGCAGACAATCAGGTTTGAGGCTAGACTTTAGAAATGTGATGGCGATAACACATTAGGAGAGATCACGTTTTTTTCCCCCCTAATGTTGGAAAAGTGAAAACCCTGATCTTCTTAGCCTATCCGCATAGGATAAGAGGCAGGACCATACCATGCTGCACAATGCTTTACCACTATGGATTTTTGGCTGGATCAGTTGTCATGAGTGTTCCCACGGGGATGTCCATCGAGAGCTCTTGTTTATCAGCAACTTAAATTCCAAATGTATCCAGACAATGCCAACTCCATATTTAGGTGGTCAATTCTGGGGGTACAGAACAATACTTGCCTAAAACAAGTCCACCAGTAGATGAAGCAGAGTTATCACTGACTTTTCGTCTGCTGTTCTTCTGGCTAAACAAGTACAGAGGTACACCCAACCTGACAATAACGAACCTTGGTACAGTTTTACATAAATTATGTTTTTCACCACCAAACTACGAGGCCAAAAAAAAAAAAAAAAAAAAGATACACAACACCTCTACATCATGATACTGTGAAGGATTATTCCAATGCTTCAAGTTCCTTGCTATTTTGAACTGCTCAAGGTACTGGTTCAAGGAATGACCACTGCAAACTTGCCTTGGACATGGAGCACAAAAAAGATTGCAAAGCTTGCGGTTACAAAATCAAGCAGCCATGCTCAACGTCAACCTTAATAAACAAAATCACACTACACCAGCCCTCAAAAGAACTGCATTTGCCCTTTGGAGAAAAAATAAAAACGTCAACTTCACAACCACCGTTTACCCTCTAAAGGAATAGATGTTCGCAACTTCCATCAGAAGCCCTGCGAAGTGGCTCCCGTCAAAAACTACCACTTAAGAAATAAGATACCCAGGGACAGTTTTCAAATATACACAGATCTAGAAGTTATTGAGTAAAACAAGGGGTAAAAAAAAGGGTGATGCAACCAAATAAAAAATCAATTAAATCCGAGCTTTGCATAACTCAATACATATATTAATCCAGTTAAAAGTGGGGCATTCACATTGTGTAAGATACACCAAGAGCTGCAAAGAGGAGTCCAATCCAAAGATCTATTAGCAGAAACTTGTAATCTCCCACACTTTCTTACAGCAGTTAGATGTACTTAGATTGCCAATAGTATTGGAAATTTGAAACTTAATTTTGTATTTATTTACTTTTAATCTGTCTTTATACCGTTTAAGACATCTGCTTTGATAACATGGATTGGTCTTTATTGCATTGTATATACTAAAGGTTTTAACTAACCATACACAAAGAATATTACCACATATCGCATACAGGGAGTTCTGTAGGGATATGAAATAAATTCTCAGAGCATCTACGAGCAGGGGCTATGAAGACCATGCGAGTGTACCTAAAGCCATGTCGAGGGAACAGATATTGAAGGTGGGTGTTGCAACTGAGTCAGAATGTATCGATATAGGAAAGACAATGGGTTTTATTAGCAGCATGCTAAAGTAGTGATTAGAAAAAAGGATGTGTTAGTATGCTTTAAGATAAACAAAACCTATAGGAAGTTGCGGATGCAGGTTGACTTTTTGCAACCACTTAAGCTGGTGGATTCCCAGGACTTTTGAGCTTATATTAGCGTCGACAGCGGTACTGTAACAAAAAGACAGTATATTATTGCCATACATTGCACGCCCGGTAGTGGTTCTAGTGGGTTGATAGCGTGCTAAGGCAGTACGCAAATATTATAGAGTGAACTTAGGCATAAGTGTGGTGCAAAAGGGTAGGAGAACCACCCCTCTACCTAGATTGTGGTAAACCACAGACAAAAAACTCCAAGGTCCCCTGCACAAGCTAGTGGTTCATGGAATTAAGTTAGTACAGTAATGAGTGTAAGAAAGAAAAACACTGTTCATGCATTGATCTGTGTGATTCCAGGATTTATTGTCCTTGTTACAGAGTCTAAGCCTAGCCAACACGTGTTTCGTTGCTACCATGAAGCACACAGCGACTTATTCAGGGATAAGAAATATATAAGATACACAATTATATCAAAGTGGGTATAAGAAAATTACCGTCATTGGCAAGCACTCATTGTGACATGTAAAATAAGAGAAAAGCAGCATGGTGCACAATTCATTAACATGTGAAAACCCAAGTTGTTATAAACATAATGTAACACAACAAAGATTTTTTTAATATAAAAAGATTCTTTATCAAATGAGGAACAAAACTGCTTGGAAAGTACTGGTGAAATTGAGACTGATCATTCTGACAGCATTAATGTGGTTGTACGGTAGTGCGACAAACTGAACAGTCCTTAACGCCCTGCGGCATGGTAACTCATTACTTGAAATGGTGACTTGTGCATGGTGCAAGTGTGAA
Organism: Lissotriton vulgaris; assembly: GCF_964263255.1. NCBI lineage: Eukaryota > Metazoa > Chordata > Amphibia > Caudata > Salamandridae > Lissotriton > Lissotriton vulgaris. The sequence continues at coordinate 584,357,776 of NC_141698.1, forward strand.
TTTGTTGGCCTAACCCCCTTAATGTTTAGTTTGTCACAATATAAAGCAGAACGGTATGCAGCTCCTAGTGAACACTATAGGTTGATGTGTGGTTAGTGTGTAGTGGTATATTGCAATGTTGAGGTTAGAAACACTATCCTCCAAACTGAGCGCCAAATTGACAACGAAAACAAGTTTCTGATTGAAGTTCATATGTTTTATTCAGTTCATCAAAAATTGTTCGAATCAGACGATTTTGTAAGACTGCATAATTATCCTTGCTAACATAATTCCCTTCTTATGTAGCACTGTCTTTAGACAATAATCCACTTTATCGTAACACCCAATGCATTTCGGGTCAGAGGAAACGTGACCCTTCGTCAGGGGTGAGTGGTAGGATGCGTTCGCGCCTCAATGGATTCGGAAACTTCAAGAACATTCATGTAACTTGAGTGCCCAGGATAACATTGCGTTCCGTTAGTGTGTAGTGGGTCACACACTAGGGGCAGGAGGAAATGTCCTCCTTTCAGGAAAGAGACCCTCACACACCCTCCATCAGTGAGGGGGGGGGGGGGGGGGGGGTGTGAGGGTCTCTTTTCCGAAATAAGGAAATTTCCTCCTGCCCCTAGTGTGTGACCAACTACACACTAACCATACATCTACCTATAGTGTTCACTAGGAACTGCATTCCGTACTGCTTTATATTACCTTTGCGGTACAAAAGGGGGTGGTGATGGAAGGAGCATCTGAATCAATCAAACACTCACACCCAGTCAAAAGATCTGGGTTTAATCCATCACCGTTCTTTAGCCCACTCTGCCACCCCAGGTCAGACATGGCTATATGCAAATCAGTCTGACCCTGTGCCTCATGGGAACAGCCCAGCCCGAACTGCCAAGCCATGTCTTCCCTGGACCGGAAAAAAGCTTCCGAGGACCGGTTACCTTTGGGCATGTATGCTGGACCTGGATAAATATAGCCCATAGTCACTCCTCTATTTTTTAATTAGTTTGTCACAATACCATACAACCACAAAAATGCGGTCACAATGATAAGTCAAACAGTTTTACTAGTGCTTTCCAAAGTTTTGTTCCTCATTTGATAAATAATATTATACATACAAAAGCTTTGACGTGTTAGATATTATGTTTATAACATAGGTTTCCACATGTTAAAAAAAAAATCATGTGTACTGTGCTGCTTTTCTCTTTTTTTACATGCAACAATAGGTGTCTGCCAATGGCGTTAATTGTCTTATACCCACTTAGACACAATTGTGTATTTTTTATATTTCTTAGCACTCAAGAAGTTGATGTGTACTTCGTGGCAGCAACGAAACACGTGTTGGCTAGGCTAAGACTCTGTAACGAAGTAACAGAAAAAGGACAATAAATCCTGGAACCACACAGAGCATTGGATGAACATTGTTTACACTCACATCCTTACCGGGACTCCAAAAGCTCACCTAGCCCCTCTAAGGGCAGTGCTGAACATGTCCGCTCGGCTTGTATCTGGAGTTAAAAGATTTTAACACATCACTCCAGCTCTCAACTGCCTCAATTGGCTTCCCATGGAAGGGAGATGTATCTATAAACTGGCCTGCATCACACACAAAACCCTTCACTCTCCTGTCTCCAACTACCTAAATAACAAACTGATAAGAGCAGGTCAATCCAGAAGACTGAGAAGCTCCCTACTCACTCCTACGAAACTGAAGAAGAAAACCACCCAATACCGATCTTTTTCTGGCAACACTCCCAGATATGGAAAGCTCTCCCTGGAGTCCTCAGATGCAACCCTCCTTTTCCTGTTTCAAAAGGGACCTGAGACTCCATCTCCTAAACAAATACTTTCATGACCAATGTCAACTTAACTCGACTTCTATATCTGAGCTGTCTCCTCTCTCTCCTGACATTCAAGGATAGTGGGTGACCGGACTGTCATTCACACCTTTTTCTTTTTATTGCTCTCTCCCCCTCAGCTGCACTGCATATAGATTTCCCATGCTGTATTTTTTTCTTTGGTTTGCTTCCTTACTGCTTGACTACTATGCAATGTTGATGTCCTTTCTGCTGTTTACTGTGTGTATGTAAAGCGCTCCGATACCTACGGGTCAAGCTACCGCTATATAAAACTTTTAAAATAAAATAAAAAATAAATACCAACTATAATATAGTCATAGCCGGTTATGAAGCAGGACTTAAATGGAAAATAATTCCATTTATGTCAGAATAGAGTTAAAAATTTAGGAAATGGCATACAAGGAACGTGGGACCTGAAAAGTGGTGACAGACGAGGTACCTTTAAAGGAGAGACTTGAGGGAGGGTTCAAGTAAGAGTTTGAAGGACTTAAGTAATAAAGCCAAATAACGACAAGGAAGTGGCTCTAAATAGGGGGTACGCACAGAAACCATTGGCTATTTCTGCACGCCTGGACTGACCAGAAACTATGCGTGGCTAAGAGTGTGGGAACATAACTTAGCGTGACACAGATAAAGAGTCAAAGAAATTCGTGAAAGGGTCAGTTATAATAGTAAGTACCTTGCCATGGCCTCATTTACACAATTACTCTTAATCTTTTTTACAAAAGCCCAGCTGTGATACATTTAATGGCCACGTGTACGTGTCCCAACTTGGCCACAATGAGGCCCTTCCCTACACACCCTATCTCCCGTGTTCTAGGAAGCTCTCATGTTAACCTCTCTAGACCTCCACCCTCCCCCCGATATCCACTGAACCAATCACTCCACGCCCGGCTTTACCCTGTGGAGCCTCCGCCGCTGCTGCCACCTCCACCTCGTGCTCGTGCTCGCCGGGGCAGAAACAGGGTACGAATTCGGCAGCATGAACGTTGGGCACGAAGGGCCGGGCGTTGACGTTAAGCTTGAGGAGGGAGTTACTGAGCTGGGCCTCGGTCTGAGCTTCGTTGTCCTCCTGCTCCCAAGAGTCTGGCGCCGTGTCGTTGGGGTCCATTTCCGGGTGCGTGCAGGTCTGGCTTTAAGATGGTACGTGGGGAGAGGGCGGGGCTTTAGCAGCAACGGAGATCTAGCGGCACCGGTAACACAAAGACTGGGCCGTAGGATGGCACCCACGAACGGCCGCTCCAGACCCGACTCAGCACTCACTCCAACGACTCCTCGTCCTCGTGTGTTGCCGCGACGTAAGTGACGCCTTCCTGCGCAGTTCTGCCGGCTAACGACGTCGTGTCCCTGCTCAGTAGTTTTTTCCACTTCCGGAGTTAGTGTTTTCAGCGAGACTTTAGGGTAGCTTGAAACTACAAATCCCAAAAGAAGACGTCCCTGTACGTACATGTTTCAGGTGGTAGTCAACTTTGGACGGTTCCTGGGAAAGGTAGTTTATGAGCTCATAGTCGCTGTCCAGACACAAGGGAATGTAAGGCTGACCTGTTAGGACTACAGTTTCCACATACGCAGAACAGTAAGGGACGTTATAAATAAACGTCATCTGAACGTGCAATCGTATGAAGCAGTACTGGATTAGCTCTTTAATTTCTGATAAAGCAGTTTTGTTGAAAATGAGAAAAATGTATATGTGCTAATATGACAATGTGACTAGTAGATGCTTGTGGTCATGTTCAAGTAGTACAGTCAACTATCTTGCTCTGCTGTTAAAGTCATAAAATTGCACTTTTAGACAAAAACTTTTTTGACAATTGTTAATATCACCATATTTTTTCTAATGAGCTTCTATGCTGTTCGAAAATTCTTGTAGAATTGAGATGGCCGCAAACATTTCGTATATTTCTTTTATATCTTTTAGCAAAAGTGCTCAAAACTTGACGATTCAGAAAACTTGAAGAAGGCCTACTTTGAAATATTGGCTAACTACCTAGCCAACGACTTAGGCGAAGGGACAAGTAGGATGCAGCAGTGAGTATAGACTCTCCGTGGGATATCAGCAAAGATAAGGCAGACCTAAATGCGTCAGAGGGTCATGGCTGCCAAGGTTTCAGATTGCCATATGTGACACACATTTTCATACTTTCAGTGTAATTATGAGTGCCAATCAACGACTTTGAGTGACACTTTAAAGCAATGAAGATGAGGGAACCCTATAAATATCAGAAATTACACCCATTTGAGCAACGAGAAACTCATAGTTGCTAAGTTTTCAGATTGACATTCCCTTTTTTTTTTTTAATAAATATTTTTATTGAGATGGATCAGAATATAAAAAGAAAACATACACATTTACAAATATCAGCTGGATAAGAACATGATAAAATCAGACATGAGAATTAAAACAAATATGCAGATATATATACATCTTCTACATCTTCCAGCTCTTAGCAAACATCCAAAGAACTTAACAAGAGATTAGCCTTGTAAGAAGACGTTACATTCCAAAGCGGTAGAGGTGAGGCAGGGTCTATTCAAATTATTCATCTCATTTTCCTCCAATTACTAAGAGGAGCCCATATCTTTTTACCGTACTCTTTCCTCTTTTTACCTTTAAAGCTATATAGACATTCCTCGATGTTATGAGTCCCGAGCAGTCTCGTAAGCCACATCTGAAATGTGGGAGCTATCGGATCTTTCCAGGCCGCCGCAATTAAAATTCTAAAAACAGCAACACACAGAAAAATAAAAGCTTTGGCTTCCTGTTCGATTATAAGGTTTTCATCCCTGCCAATCAAAACAGTAGTAGGGGATAGAGGAATTTGACACTCTAGCAGCCCCGATAAAAACTTTTCCATTTCTGTTAAAACTGGCTTAAGATTCTGACACGAATAAAACATATGCACTAAATCCGCCGGACCTTGATTACACCTTGGACATCTATCAGTATCTCTTTTACCCCATTGAAACAACTTAGCGGGGGTATAGTAAAGGTTAAACACCATCTTATAATGTTGCGCTTTTAAGTTAGTTGCTCTTAGTACTTTTCTATTCAATGCCAGAGCATAGTCCACATCTATGTCTGGGTCCCCAATTCTTTGAGCCCAGGCAGTTTCTATTTGTCCGATGTCCTCTCCCAAGCCCTGTAGAAGATGACTATACCCTATTTTGATCTTCTTGCCCCCATTCATTATATATTTCACAATCGGATTTAACTCCTGAATAGAAATCCTAGGTCATAGTGACTTCACTGTTTGTTCTAGTTGTTTATATAAAAGCCAGTGGTTCGTAGGGATACCATATTTTTGTTGCAAAACCTCAAACCCTAAAAGATCATCCTTACACATAACATCCCCCAAACATCTGATGCCAAAACTCTTCCATATGCCGCTATTCCTGTTCTGTCCAAGATGTAAGAATGGGCTTAAGTTCCAAAGATCTATTGTACCATTGATCTTAGGGATCTTGAGAAATTTCAGTATCGCCTTCCATGTACCTCACGCACTTAACATCACTTTGCTTTTGCTCCTTTTAAAATACAAGACATTAGTTTCACGTGTTAAAATCCCCATAGCCCTTTCACCAATTACTAATTCATATATTGTGGGGATTCTGTGAGAACCGGGCGGCATCTCGGGAACATCATAATACAATAGATGATTCATATGCAGCATTAAACAGACCCAGTGATAAAGCCTTAAATTAGGTGCCGATAATCCTCCTCCCTCTAATGGTGTAGAGAGTCGGACTAATGATCTCCTAATTTTACCGTATTGCCATAGAAATTGTGAAAACGCTGCTACCATTTTTTTCATCAAACCTTCATCAACTAATAACGGTATAGCACAGAATAAGTACAATAGTTTTGGAAACATTGACATTTTCAAAACATTCACCCTTCCGATCAGAGACAGATGTAATACATCGATTCTTCTCAATTCTTTGTCTATTAATGTAAGTAAGGGCACATAATTTTCCTGAATGATTTCACCTACATTTGCATTGATTTTTACTCCTAGATAGACCGCGGAGTCCACATACATTTGATCCCTTTTATGAATGTTCTTTGTACAGATTATTATAGTTTTTTCCGTATTGAGCTTATAACCTGAATACTTCCCGAACTCCTGAGCCAAATGGTTTAATTCCTGTATTGCCGTTTGCGGATTAGTGGTAACAATTGCCAGGTCATCCGCGTACGCCAATAACTTGGTGGTATGCCCGTGGGATATAACAGGAGATATTTTATCAGATGCAAGAATCTTCCTAATTAGCGGGTCTATATAGAGTGAAAAGAGTATAGGAGAGCAGGGGCATCCTTGACGGGTGCCTCTTCTAATCACTACCTCGTCCGATTGGAGTCCCATTGTGGTGATTCTGGCTACTGGATCCATATACATTGCTTTAATTGCTTTCCTGCATTTCTCTCCAAAGCCCCTTCTGGCCAATACCTCCCACATAAAATCCCAGACCACTCGGTCGAAAGCCTTCTCGGCGTCTAAAAGGATCATGGCCATATCTCCACCCGCAGCAGCCATAGCATCAAATAACGAGATTGCCCGCGCTGTGTGTTCCATGGTACCTCTCCCTGGGACAAACCCATGCTGGCAGGGTGAGACAAGTTGGCCAATAATCCTTCCTAACCTTTTCGCCCATATTTTGGAATATAGTTTGGCGTCCGTATTTATTAGCGAAATCGGCCGATATGAGCCGGGGTTCTCCTCCGGTTTTCCCTTCTTATGAAATATTACAATATTGGTCTGTTTCCATGTATCCGGGACATTACCTGAGCAGATTATTCCATTAGATTGACATTCCCATAGTATATTTATACATATGAGTGACATTCTACAATCAAATGTGTGACACATGAAGCGTTTCCCTCCTGCTAACTGAAAGTTCCCAGTGGACTGACCTGTGTCACTGTCTGCCGACCATGTGAAATAACAACCTAGGCAATTTAGACAAATTCCTTTTTGCTTGTCGAAATTAATAATAGAGAGGAGGAAAAGACCAATGACATATACAAAATCTCAGTTTTTTATTAAATCAGTCAATAACATATTATTTAAAAAGATGTCTGACTCAGAGACCAAAAGCCAATACATCCAAGATTGACAAAAAATTTATCATAGATTTTAACAAACAATATTAAAAAAGAGAAGACAATTTATTTTAAATAAAAAGACAATCCATTGGCACAACAATATTGTCGACGCGCGTTTCGGCGACCAGCGCCTTCTTCAGAAGTAGCCAAGTATTACCTAAAAAAATGCAAAACAATACATATAATAGATACTTATTGATATGTTTATACAGACATTACAGTGATTAAAATACATGAACAATAAAACGCAACCCTATTTAAAACTTCCAACATTTCATAAAGACATTGGCATTTATAAACCTCTAATTTTTGACTAGCTACAAAGGACTGATCCTATCATTTTATTGCTCATATTCTCAGAGACAATCAAATATATCAGATATAGAAAGAACAAATGATTGTATTTTTGAAAACTGGGAATTCAAATTTTTAATAAAGGAGGCTAAGGTATGTTGATAATATATTGGAGCAAAGTCATGATAACTATTTATATTAGTGAGTTCTCAAATGATAATTTTAAACATATTCCTTATTAATGATACTGTGGACTTGGGGAACGTGCGGACCGGAATAACAGGCGGGGAGGCCGAATATAGTGAGCTATGTCTGTGGTTTTATTCAACAGATGGATGGAAATACAAAGTCACGGTGCAGTTAGGGATGGTGGACTTGGCTGATGACCCGGTTCGATGAGGGGGATCCTGGATCAGGTGCTGCTTCCCGCTTTCACCTTTCGTCTCCTCGGGATGGCGCTGGGGCTCCACGGAGGCTTGAAGAAAGGGAGAGAAGCGTAAGGGCTTTAGTCCGAGCAACACAGTCGGAATGCTGCCACCTACACCCGGGCGTGAGAGGGTATGAAAGAGGACTGTGAGGGAGGGACGGTAACGGGGTTTGGAAGAGGCAAGGAAGAGACGGGAAGGAAGAGAGGTGCCAGGTGCTGGGCAGTGATTGGGCTCTATACAGCGTGCGTGAAACAGGGGTTATTAATATATACAGTGTCTCGGTGCTCGTGAATCCTACGATATTTACAGCTATATATATACAATTCTATGTACAGGGGCACTGAGAAAGGGTGACGTGTACTCACGTGCCCCGCCGCAACTCTCGTCCGAGTTGCGGCCGCTCTCCAGCCTCCTCCTGAGGACGCCACCAGTCCTCCGTCCAGACGTCCTCGTCCTCCTCCTCGCTTCGATCTAGCCGTGCTGCGCCGCTCTCTGTCGGGGGTTCGTCGCTCTCCGCTGCCTCCTGCCACGAGTCGGTTGCTCCGAACGCCTTTCCTCTCTCCTCGGGGCTTTTTCTATCTTCCGGCTGGTTGACAGCCCGTCCACTTCCGGGGTCAGGGGCGGGTACTTCCGGGTTGATAGAGGTCGTCCTGTTTCCGCTTCCGGGATCGCTGGTGAGGGTTTCCGGTTCTCCGCGTTCAGGGGTCGGCACCTGCAGGGGACGAGAAAGAGAGGGTGTCCTGGGTGACCGGGACGTTAACCGGCCGAGCGAGGGAGACAGGACTCCCACGCTCGGACACCGCCGTAAAGAGGTAGGTGCAGCCTCCGTTCCACATCCCCTTTCCCTAGCTGTCTTTCTTGTAGGGGGGTTGGGAGGTGGATACCGGGACAGATAGTCAGCATTGCCCTGTTGTAGTCCTTTCCGGTGTAAGGTTCTAAACCTAAAGGGCTGTAGGGAGAGAAACCACCGAAGGACTCGGTCATTGTGGCCCCGATTGCGGGCCATCCATTCCAGAGGAGCATGATCGGTGTATAGTATAAATTCACGCCCCTCGAGGTAGTACCTAAGGCTTTCCACTGCCCACTTAATGGCTAGGGCCTCTTTCTCTACCACTGCATAATTTACTTCTCGGGGAAAGAGTTTTCTGCTGAGGTATAGGATTGGCCGTTCGACCCCTGTCGGGTCCTTTTGGGAGAGCACCGCCCCCAAGCCTTGATCAGAGGCATCGGTCTGCAATATGAATGGTTGTGTATAGTCCGGGCTGACTAACACTGGCTCCGAAACCAGGGACTGTTTCAGTTGCTCAAAGGAGTGTACTACCGCTGTTGAGGGTTGTCTGAGTGCTTCTTCAGTTTTTGTGGTTTTCTTTAACAAATCGGTCAAAGGGGCTGCGGTTTGTGAGAAATTTGGGATAAACCTCCGATAGTACCCCAGTAATCCAAGGAAGGCACGAAGTTCCTTCCGGGTTTGAGGGAAGGGGATGGTCTGAATGGCCTTGATCTTATTGTTCTGAGGCCGTATGAGTCCTTCCCCTAACAGGTATCCGAGATATTTCACACTCTGGGCTGCTAGGGTGGTCTTGGAGGGGTTGATGGTAAAACCCTTGTTCCCTAAAGAGGTCACTACGGCTCGTAAATGATCTAAGTGCTGCTCCCAACTGTCACTATAAATGACGATGTCGTCCAGGTATGCCCCGGCGTACCTCATGTGTGGCTGTAGTACCAGGTTCATGGCTCGTTGGAAGGTGGCCGGGGCACCGTGAAGCCCAAAGGGCATCACCTTGAACTGAAATAAACCCTCAGGGGTGGAAAAGGCCGTTTTGGGTTTGTCTGTCTCTTTAAGAGGGATCTGCCAGTAACCCTTGCAGAGGTCAAGGGTGCTTATGTACCTGGCTTTGCCTATGCGTTCCACCATTTCATCTACGCGGGGCAAGGGGTAGGTATCGAAGGCTGATATTTTATTTACTTCTCTGAAGTCTATACAAAATCTGGTGGATCCGTCTGGCTTGGGTACTAGAACAATCGGGGAATTCCAGCTGCTGCAGGACGGTTCTATGATGCCCATTTTCAGCATTTGATTTGTCTCCTCTTTGATGATAGCTCTACGAGCTTCGGGGATGCGGTAGGGCCTTTGTCTCACGGTTTTTCCCGGTTCCGTATTGATGGCATGTTCAACCACGGTGGAGTGTCCGGGAAGGGAGGAGAATACGGTTTGTACCGAGGATAGGGCTCGCCTGAGATCCTGTCTGTTGGGTTCTGGGAGGTCAGGGTCAATGCATCCTTCAAAGGGGGGGGCTATGGCATTGGACATGACAGGACGGGCTCCCTCCCACTTCTTCAAGAGGTTCACGTGATAGATCTGCGTGATACCTCGGGTGGGTTCTGTCTCCACTTCATATGTTACAGGAGTCACGGCTCTTAGTACAGTGAAGGGACCCTGCCACTGCCCTAGTAACTTGTGGTCGGAAGAAGGCAATAACAACAATACCAGATCACCAGGATTGAATTTCCGGGCTTTAGTTCCCTTGTCGTATTGACGTTTTTGGGTGTCTTGAGCGGCTACCAGATTCTGTCTCACAATGACCCTTATCTGTTCCAAGTGGGTCTTTAGATTGTCCACGTATTCGGGTAGGGGTCGGGTTCTGTCTGGTTCGGCTTCCCAGGCTTCTTTAGCCATATCTAGGAGTGTCCGTGGGGCTCGCCCATACAACAACTCGTACGGTGAATATCCTGTGCTGCTTTGAGGCTTACACCTGATGGCGAACAGCGCCAGGGGAAGCATCTCCTCCCATCTTTTGCTTTCGAGGCCTAAAAGTTTCTTAAGGGTCGTTTTGAGTGTAGCATTGTATCGCTCTACCAACCCATCTGTCTGGGGGTGGTAGGCAGCTGTTCGTATTTGTTTGATGCCTAGGTGGGAGCAAACCTGGCGCATTAGGGAGGAAACAAAGGGTGTCCCCTGGTCCGTTAAAATCTCGCGGGGAAAACCTACTCTCGAGAATATGGATATGAGGGCCTTGGCTATTGTTTGAGTGGTGGGTTGTCGTAAGGGTACTGCCTCAGGGAAGCGGGTGGCATAGTCCACCAGTACAAGAGCATATCTACACCCCGATCTCGAGGGAAGCAAGGGCCCTATAATATCCATGCCCACTCTTGTGAAAGGGACATCAATGATAGGAAGGGGTTGGAGAGGAACCCGGGGAGGACGGTATCGACTGTTCCGTTGGCAGACTGGGCATTCTCGACAATACCGTTTGATTTCTCCGTGTACCCCTGGCCAATAAAACTTGTCTAGGATCGTGTGTCCGGTTTTTTCATCACTGAAATTACCTCCAAGTAAGTGGCTGTGGGCTAGGAATAGTACTTTCTCACGAAACAACCCGGGGATAACCAGCTGGGTAGGTTGTTGGGGTCCTCCCTTTCTGTACAGGAGTCCGTTCCTCCGAAAAAAATAAGGACCTACATGTAGGGGATCCTCCGCATCCAGAGCCCGGGCCCAAGCCTCCTGCAACACCGGGTCTTCCTGTTGTGTGGCGCGGAACTCTCTGTTGGTTTCCCAGGGATGAATCTCGACTTGGGCAGGACAGGCCACAGCAAAGTCCTTTCTTTCATTCCTTTTCTGTCTTTTGGTCTTGGATGGTTTGATCGCTGGATGTTCCGGAGGGGGTTCACGGGAAAACGGGGCATTGGCCCACCACTTCTTCAGTGACTCGGTGGTGTCTTGAAGGAGATGGGGTAGTCCACTATAGTCACTCCCCAATATTGCTTGTTCTGGGAGAGTGGGTATGAGGCCCACCGTGAGTAGACTACCCATATCCGTGGGGTGTTGGACATGGACCTGGGTGGTCGGATAGTGCTTGGTGTCGCCATGGACACATTTGATAGCGACGGTACCTGTGACTGGACCGACAGGGTGAGGTAGTTCTTGGGGTCTTAAGACGCTTTGCCTGCATCCAGTGTCGGCCAGTGCCATCATTCTGTGTCCTTCAATCCGCACTGGGCATCGAAACGGAGGAGGAGTGTTTTCAGCGGTGAGGCACACATAGTTTCTTGCCATCCCTATCTCCATTGGCTCCTCCTTTTGAGGACAGACGCGAGCAATATGTCCGTACCCACCACAATGATAACATTGGGGTCCAGGTGGGTGGGGGCGCGGCAAGACAGGATAAGGCAAAAGGGGAGCAGGCTCGGGTTTCCTGACCACTGGAGGGGGTCGTGGGAGCCGAGCATGGTTCCCTGGAGGTATACGGGGATGATGTTCCTCCTTGGGTCGTTGGGATTCCTGGGCTCTGCTATATGCGCTGGCTATTTCTACAGCACTGGCGAGCGTTAAACGCGCATGTTGGCGTACCCACTTCTGGGTGGCAGGGTGCAGGGAAGCCAGATACTGCTCTAGATATATTTTGGACAGAATGTCTTCCTTGGTGGCTGTAGCAGGTTTTAACCAGCGATTGGCCAGATCTTGAATCCGGAAGGCTAGAGCCCTAGGGGTTTCTTGGGGTCCTTCTTTTGCCTGTCGTAGCCGAACCCTGTAGGCCTCGTCATCAATCCCCAGTCGTTCCAGGATGCAGGTCTTGATGTCGGCGTAAGGTGTTTGTCCCTGGATGTTGGCTTGCTGGTAGGCGGCCTGCAGTTCTCCCGTCAACAGTGGTCCTAAGTAGTGGCCCCACCGGTCTTCGGGCCAGGCAGCCGCCTGAGCTAGGCGCTCGAAGTTCGTGAAGAAATAATCGGCGTCCTCTCCGGGTACGTATTTCTGTAACACGACTGAGGGCAGGGAGGCGACGGGTCTTTGTTGCCCCATAACGGTTGTGAGCTTCTCGAGAGCTTGGTCCTGCGCGGTACCCTGGCCCTTCAGCACGTCATGCAGCTGACCGCGATCGTCTTCCGCCGTCTTGAGGAACCGCTCCATCATCTTTCCCAGTTGCTCCTGGCATTCCGCCAGTTGTTTGACTGCGGCCTCCATGCCTCCGGGATATCCCACTTCTGACACCAATTGTGGACTTGGGGAACGTGCGGACCGGAATAACAGGCGGGGAGGCCGAATATAGTGAGCTATGTCTGTGGTTTTATTCAACAGATGGATGGAAATACAAAGTCACGGTGCAGTTAGGGATGGTGGACTTGGCTGATGACCCGGTTCGATGAGGGGGATCCTGGATCAGGTGCTGCTTCCCGCTTTCACCTTTCGTCTCCTCGGGATGGCTCTGGGGCTCCACGGAGGCTTGAAGAAAGGGAGAGAAGCGTAAGGGCTTTAGTCCGAGCAACACAGTCGGAATGCTGCCACCTACACCCGGGCGTGAGAGGGTATGAAAGAGGACTGTGAGGGAGGGACGGTAACGGGGTTTGGAAGAGGCAAGGAAGAGACGGGAAGGAAGAGAGGTGCCAGGTGCTGGGCAGTGATTGGGCTCTATACAGCGTGCGTGAAACAGGGGTTATTAATATATACAGTGTCTCGGTGCTCGTGAATCCTACGATATTTACAGCTATATATATACAATTCTATGTACAGGGGCTCTGAGAAAGGGTGACGTGTACTCACGTGCCCCGCCGCAACTCTCATCCGAGTTGCGGCCGCTCTCCAGCCTCCTCCTGAGGACGCCACCAGTCCTCCGTCCAGACGTCCTCGTCCTCCTCCTCGCTTCGATCTAGCCGTGCTGCGCCGCTCTCTGTCGGGGGTTCGTCGCTCTCCGCTGCCTCCTGCCACGAGTCGGTTGCTCCGAACGCCTTTCCTCTCTCCTCGGGGCTTTTTCTATCTTCCGGCTGGTTGACAGCCCGTCCACTTCCGGGGTCAGGGGCGGGTACTTCCGGGTTGATAGAGGTCGTCCTGTTTCCGCTTCCGGGATCGCTGGTGAGGGTTTCCGGTTCTCCGCGTTCAGGGGTCGGCACCTGCAGGGGACGAGAAAGAGAGGGTGTCCTGGGTGACCGGGACGTTAACCGGCCGAGCGAGGGAGACAGGACTCCCACGCTCGGACACCGCCGTAAAGAGGTAGGTGCAGCCTCCGTTCCACAGATACTTACTAAATCACGGAATGCAAAACACGCACATTACCTCGATTCCCATCTGTCATCTAGTATTTCAGTGAAGATAAATACATTATGTTTTAAATGTAAATGTATATTTGTCCGATATTATCATCACCTACAGCGTACACATAAGAATATAATTAGCTGTTTAAAACAAGCAAAAACGATCCAAGCTTTTGATTCTTCTTCAAGTCGCAAATTATATTACTGTCACAATTTACCAAGGGTAGAAAATAGATCTCAATTAGACTCTCTCCAATATGAAACAAATATGTATAAAATGTTAGATGATCCCTCTTTCTATTCTAATGTTAAAACATTACCAATTTATTATCTAGAGAGATTAGAAGTTTAACTAAGGAAGCACTTGAAAGAGGTGACATTTCAGTGAAAGAGCATGACAATTTGAATTACCATCAAGGAAAGATTGCCTGTGTATATAGATTGCCCAAGATTCATAAAGATCAAGACAATCCACCATATAGGCCAATTGTATCCACCATAGGTACCATTACGGAACCACTATCCAAATATGTGGATAATTATCTTCGCCCTCATATCCCCAAGATCAAATCCTATGTGAGAGATACTGGGCATATGATTACAAAAATTGAAAATCTATCATTTAATTCGTCTAATGACTTTCTTGTCACACTAGACATTGAATCACTATATAGTAATATTCAATTAACAGCAGCAATGGAAACCACCAAATGGTTAATTGAAAACAAGAGATACAATGCCCTGTTGATTTTATTCTTGCATGCCTTAAAATAGTCCTTACTGAAAATACTTTTTCATTTGGCACTCGTACATATCGCCAAATTAAAGGCGTAAGTATGGGTGCCTCTGTGGCACCATCAGTGGCTAATATTTTCATGGCTTCATTCGAAGACAGATGTATCTATAATGAGATTGCGCCCTTTTATGAGTCTGTCTCCCACTGGTCCAGATATATCGATGATATTTTCTTTGTCCGGACTAGTGGGAGAGAGACCTTAATTGAATTTCTTAGCTGGATCAATTTGGCTGACCCTAATTTAAAGTTTACGTCACATATAAGCCCTGAAAAAGTAGAATTTTTGTATATTGTAATAATGAATGATCAGGAGAAGTTGAAAGTTGACTTATTCATAAAACCAACAGCAAGAAATACCTTGCCACACTATCAAAGTTTTCACCCTCGTAATCAAAAGGATAGCATCCCTTGTTCTCAATTTCTTAGGGTGAGACGCAATTGTACAGATCCTGCTGACTTTGATAAACAGGCAGGTTTAATGAGAACTAAATTTATCAACAGAGGATGCCCCCACAGGCTTGTGAGGGATTCCTATAAGAGGGCGCGCTACTATGACCGAGATTGCCTCTTAAGATCTAAAGTTGCTAAAGAAACAAAACAAGTGGTTTGTATTATTAAGCATCTCAATGCCAAGGTTAAGCAAATCATGAATTCCAGTTGGCATATACTTAATAGTAATTGTTCAAATGATCAAAAATTGGCCAAACCTCTCTTTGCGCACCGACGCAACCGGAATATTAAAGACCATATAGTGCACTCTCGCTTCGAGGATTCCTCTAGTCAAATGAAGTTTCTACAAAAATCCATTGACACCAACCAACCTATTAGAGGTACAGTACCCTGTTCCTCATGCAAATCCTGTGGAACGATCATTCAAGGTGAACAGTTCACACATAATGGTTTCACTACAAATGCAAACCAGATGTGGAATTGCAAAACCTCTAATGTTAAATATTATATCCAATGTCCTTGCCTTCTTGTATATGTGGGCGAAACATCTAGGACTATCCAAGTATGATTATCTGAGCATCGTTCAGCCATAAAAAACAAAAAGCTACTGGCACCGATGGTGAAACACTTTCTTGAATATAACCATGGTCCAGATGACTTTAGATGGCGTATATTGGAAAAAATATATACACCAGAATTGAAAGGAGGCACGTCCATTAGGAAAAAACGCGAATTCTAATGGATCTTTGTTTTAGATACTTTTAGAAACGGGCTTAATAGTGATTGCCCGTGGGAAAATGCAATAGACACTTAATTGGTGTCTTTATCTACCAATAAGAATATATGTGATTATATATATATCAATGGATATATATCAGATTCCCTTTAAGGCGCTCACTGAAATAAGAACTGCGCCCCTATATGGCTTTTTTGTAATTTCATTTGTTTATTTATAATTAATTGTTGGACTTGGCCTTTTCCCCCCAAATTTTTCACTTTTGACCCCCTTATCTAGGATGTCTCCCCCATGGGATTAAACCTGTATAGGCCATGAGTGGTGTGAGACACCTTGCTGGAAAATGTAATTACATGTAAAAATGTGAACACTTGTAAATTTCCCCCATTTTAAAACTGCACCTGACTGAAATGTATTGTATTTAAAATGGATGCCATGGCCATGGGTTTTGCCACTGGACTGCCATAGGTCAGCGGTCTAGATAATATTACCCAGCTACTCCTAGCTTTTGGAGGGAAAGCCTGGCACCCAGGGTGCTCACCCCCTCCCCTAGAACCAGTTTAGGCTAGATTTGACAACATTCTAGAAGGTCCTGGCACTGCCTGGGAGGAGGGTACAAATAGGGAGAAGTGCCACCAGAGAGTCAGTCAGCGCTGGGACAAGGAAGAGAGGGGACCTGCTGTGAGGTGCTACCGCCACGTGGGCCTGTGAGCTGGGCCCTGCACCCCTATAAACCCCCCCTCTGCTGTCCCCATGGGCCCCTGACAAGGGAGGGCCCCTATCCAGGTCCCTGACGCTATTTGACTGGGTACCACGCAAGCGCTGTGTGAAGAAGCGCCCAGGAGGTGAGGAGTGTGCCCCTGAGGAACTGCTGTGGGACTGTCTGCCTCCTTTGAGGTACCATGGAGAAGATTGTGCCCCCAAAAGAATTGTTGCTGGTTGAGGTGGTGTGAGGCTCTGTGGAAGCGCTTGGCCCCTGGGACTGTTGTGGCCCCCTAGTGTTGAAAAGCCCGCCTGTCCAGCGCTGTGTGGTGAAGCGCTAAATTCCTGCCCCCTCGGCGTGGTCTGAGGAAGGAGCTGAGGTTGTGGGCAGAGGGAGGCGCCGTGCGCTATGAATAGCGCTGTTTTATGAGGAGACTGTGGCAGCCTGAGATTACCCTCGTTTGTGGAGGCGCGCTTTTGCCGAGGAAAATACTTAATTAAAAGGGAGCCTACCCCTTATTGTTGCCATCGTCACCGCCGCGGCCCGGCGCCGCCAAGGAGACCCCCGCCGTGTTCGGCGTCGTTGCGGCGGCCCCCGGTACCAGGAGAGGGCCACCGAAGTGAGGAAGGGACTGCGCTAGGCCCTGAGGCCGCGACACTCGCGTCACGTGACAGGGGCGCCCGGCCGCGGCATCGGCCCGCCCCGCCAACGCCGCGTAGAGATTGGCTGCCGGCCCGGGCGGCCGGGAAGGCAGGAAGAAGCCGAGTCGGAGCCCCGGGTCCCCGTGAGGCAGGAGGGGGACCCGGGTGAAGCTTCGTTGCGGGGCCCCCGTGCCAAGGAGGGAGCCCCGAGAGGAGGAACCGGAGCGGGAGGCCACCCCGCCGGTCTGTGCCCCCACGCGAGGGGCCGGTGAGGTAGGCGGGGCCGGGGCACACTGTCGGTGCCAGCCCCACCTCCCGACCTGAGACGCCCGGAGTAGAGCAGCTGCGAGGCTCCCGTGAGGACAAGGGAGCCCCGATTGAGCCGCCCAGGCCCCCGGTGAGGAGGAGGAGCCGGGTGACTCCCCCGGAGGGGAGAAAAGTTCCCTTTGCATGTGCTACGCCAGGGGGCCTCGAGGCACATTGTCGGTGCCTGCCCCCTCCGCCTTGCAGCCCGGGTCCCCACAAGATAAGAGGGGCCTGGGAGAATCGGAAGTCGCGAGAAGGTGCTGCAGGACCCGCAGGGCTCCCGGTTGGTCAGGGAAGCCCTGCAATTGAGAGCACGGTGCAGCAGGGGCATCGAGGCACATTGCCAGTGCCTGCCCCACCGCAAAGGAGGCCCTGGACAGCCCGGTGAGTGTGGGCAACAATATACAGTGTTGGGGGTGGAGAGGGCAACGGGACACAGGGTCGGTGTCCGCCCCTCCCCTGCCTCTGTTGACTAAGTGGGGCCCAAGTGCCCAGAAACCAAGTAAAGGCTGCTGGTGACTGCTTCAGGGCCCCGGGATACCTGAACTGGCTACAGAAGCCCCTGCTCACCCTAAAAGTCTCAGGGAGGGAGGTAGAATGTTGTTGTTGCCCCCGAGAAAAGGTTTGACATGCCTAGCCCAGCGAGGGGTTCATTGAAATGCACCTTTTTGCCTGTTGCCTAATTTTCCCTGAAGTGTCCCACCTATATATGTAGGCCCCGAGGAGGGTTTGCCCTAGGTTGAGGTTCTTAGGCCCAGAGGCTGGCCCCCATTAGGTTCAAGGTAATACGGGCCTAGTGGTTAGGTGACTGCTATCTGCCTGTTCTCCCTAGTTAGGGCTGAGCCTTATGCTAAAATAGAGTGCCTAGCGTACTGCGTCCCCTACCTGGGATTGGGACGTCAGAGGCCTAATAAGGGTGGGCTGTTGTGTACACCCTGATGTTGATACCCCAAGGTTGTTGGTAGAGGGAGCCTAGCTATTTCCTCACAGGTGTTCCTGATATATGAGGAGGGCTCCTACCTGATATCTATGCTGGGCGATGTATGTTCCGCCTAGGTTGGTCAATGGGTTGGCCTGATGTGTTATTCCAGGCCCTGGTTTATGTACCAGATTGATGGGCCAGACAGGCTGATTTATTGCAGGTGTTCCTGTCCATGTTATGCCGTGATGCCCTAATGTTTTTTTTCCCTAACAGGGGTTGGGTTGGTGTTAATGTGCATGATGTATAACTATGCTAATGCAGAACTTTTGCAATTACAGCCTTCCCTTTAGGATGAGAGTCTGAGTTGGCCCCGCCAGATTGGCCCCAGATCTAATGACATTTTGATTCCATCCTTTTTCTCTTTCAGCATGGACTACTTCCTATGTAAATAATTTCCCCCCTTTATTCACTTGGCTCTGGCGCCAATTGGCGTCCGGTTGTGACACTACTGTTTTGCATTCTTTTGCCTTGCAGGTTGGAAACACTACTAAACTACATATCTTTTTCCAACTCAAATTGGTGTCCTGCCTCTTTTGTGGTGTGCCTGGTGTGTTGACTGTGGGTACTGCGTGAATGCTTCACATGTCCTCGAAGTTTGGCCTGCCCGCTTGATGCCATGCTACCCCCTTGGAGATTTGGGTAACCCCCATTTCTTACAGTTTCCCTTTGTGAATCCTTATGATAATTATATGCCATGTTCCTAACCTTGGAATATGGTATGTAATTTTATATTTAGTCACATATATTTGAAATGGTGACCCATTATTACTTAAAGGGAACCTTTTAAATTCCTGTGCAAAATATTTGACCCTGCATTTCTCTCTATATATATATATGCAAATAATGAGACCTTCTTGCTTTCTTGTTCTTAATGAAGATATTTAAAGCATATTCACATCTTTGGATTAGAATTTCCATAATTATATAAAAAATTCTTTTCATGCATCATTGGATTGGATCTTCCGTTGTCTTCCGTAACCTTATCTATTAGTTACTACAATATAGGAAGCGCACGGATATTCGCCCGTATTTGATCACCTAACTAGATCTGCGACTCTATGTATTATCGTTTATGTGAAAATCCGCCTGAGCACAAAAAACATTCTACGACACTACGATATAATTTACAATTTAATTTTTTATTTAGTTTTAGATTTATTGTTATAATTTCTTCTTGATATTGAATTTTTCAAAAAAGTTAATAGTAGATAGAGTCCCGGTGAGGTTATCTGTAACTCGTTCACTGTTTAGATCACCCTAGTCCGCTTTCTGTTTAGATTGTTTAGTCCGTCTTCCTTTCTAGTCTGTTCTTAGTGTCGCCCATTGTGGCCAAATTGGTCTAGTTTGAATACATCACATGACCATTCGGGCGTGGTCTATGACGGTATATTAATGGCGATTAATTCACAAACAGTTCCTGACTATTTTCGTAAAGAGAAGCACGTTTTTATTTGCCCCTGGTCCGCGCGGTTTCATAAAGAAATCCTAAGGCAGAGGTCTTCAAACTTTTTTGCTCAGAGGCCCCCTAAGTAAAATGTTTTGAGGTCGGGCCCCCCTCCACAATTTATGGCAAGGATTGGGGTAGTAGGAGGGACATGGCTGCATGCCGGGGGCGGGATTATGACATACTTTCAGGAGTACTTTTTCTATAGCTTATAAACCGCACTATGAGACTTATAAAACAGAAAATGCATCAAACAAAAACATGTATTATCCCAAACATACTTCTCCCCATAATTGGGGTGTTATAAGGCCCTCACACTCTTGGACCCCCAATGCAACCACACCTGCTGCACTAATCATAGATACAGTCCTGAGTAGCAGACAATAGCCTCTAAATTTTTGACCTCTTCCCCACCATGACGAACCATCACCTTGGTCCTAATGCAAGAAAGGAAAATACGCTACCATGCCCTTTTTTTAAAGGTACACAGTCTTAAATGTAAATGAAGACAGCCTGGAAATGTAGCAAATAAACATCGCTGCACTTCCAGGCCATCTTCATTTACATATACTTGAAGAGGCATCTGCGCCCACCTGGGAACCCATCGGCGCCCCCCCAGGGGGCCGCGCCCCACACTTTGAAGACCTCTGGTGTAGATGAACTGAACTATTACCTTTTTTGGTCCTGAAGATTTAGTTTGTTTCTTCTAGCTATGCATTCATGAATAATGTGATCCCATCCTGGGGTTACAATACACAAGCTGTCACCAGTTTGTAGGAAACTATGGATCTAATGCCGACTAAACATGAAGGCGAAATGAGTCTGTGCTATTGACAAGCTGGAGTTGTGTGCTTATAGGATTCATTCTGTGGCATTGGTAATTCAGTAAAACAAAAGGTACCCCTCTGTGGTGAAATATGGGCAAAGGCGACCGTGAGAGATAGTGGCTTGAAACCATTTATGTTGCCCACTGGTTGAGCAGAGACAAAGAGAGCTATTTTCGTCCTTCAGATGCTAATGTTCACACAATATTGGTTTGCAGAGTAATGATTTTGAGTGTACTCTTTTGAAATGCAAATTATTATCCAAATAGGTTGGTAGATACTGTGAGAAGTTGGCCCGATATGCAGCGTTCGCTATTCTAGCGACCACTATGTATCGTTCCAAACGACCCTTATGGTGATTGGTTGTAAGTCAACCTTAGACCAGCTATCCAAGTAGCGTGGATACGAGCAGTCTTCGGGCTAAACTCTAGAGGGCGTGTTAAGCCAGCTGTAATACCATCACATACCCCTTGAACACCAAGTGAAAGGACACCACACAAGTGTTATGAAAATAAACAGTATATTTATTAGAACCACAACAGCCCTGTACTCTTTATGAGGACAGGGTACTAAGCACAGAGCCAAAGCTCTTAGAAAATACTTCAAGTGCACAATTTAAACAAGTGCCCGAGGGCACGGAAAGTTTAGTGGTCTCGGGCGGACCCGATAAGGCAAGTCGGAAGCGAGGGACTCGGGACCCTAGAGTAAGGAGGCTATGCAGGCACCGAAATGCCGAAGTTACCTAGCCACGAGGGCTGCGGCTGCACAAGTCTTACAGGCGTCGGGGGTCTTTGCTGACGAGCCAGGAGCCGGAAGAAAGGGAGTTGCTGGCCGGCGACCAGTGATGAATAGTTCATAGAGATCCAAGCCTGGATCAGTGATCGTTGATACCTGAAAGCAGAGGGGACCAAGTTCGTACTACTAGCTAGTAGTCAGAGGGTACCAGGAAGGCACCGGATGGCCGTCACCTCGACTAGGTGAGTGGGCGACGCTAGGCTCTGCAGTCTCACGGACCAGGAGGCGTTGTCGGCGACCAGGATGGAGGTGCGAGCTGTCCCACGAAGGTTGATGCTGTCGGCGTCGCTGGACCCAGGATTGGGGCAACAAGCCTTGGCAGATCTCAGGGCCACGTGGTGGGCCTAAGATGGCGTCTTGAGTGGACCAGGAGGGTCCGGGGTGCTCCTCTCGAAAAAGGGAGCAAGGGCCGGTCTGGAGCAACCAGACCAGCAGCGTTGGTTGTCGGATGTCGTCAAAGAAGGGCACAAGCCAGCGGCTAGTGACCAGACAACGTGCTGAGCAGCGAGCAGAAGGGCCCCACGCAGATCGGGGAGATGCTGGGAGACTGCACTTCGGTGCTGGAGCTACTCAGGGTCGGGGCTTCTCGGACCCCAGAGCACTCACCAGAGAATTGCTTCGATGGTCGTGCTGGTTAAGAAAGCGTGCAGTTTTTGATGATGGCCGGTCCCTCGAGGTCTTGTCGCACCCACAGATCTCAGCTGAGCTGACGACGTGGGTAGAGGTCAGAGGTGCCAGGGAAGCCGGTTCTCGTCGAGCTGGGCCGTCGGATTCTTGAGGAAGGACTTGCAGCAAACCGCAGAGTTCTTAGATGGTGCCTGCGGATGCAGGGTGACTACTCTTTAGTCACAAGGGAGAAATCTTGAGAAGAGTCTCGAAGTCCTTTCGTAGAAAGTATTCTTGAAGGGTCCCCGCTCCGGCCTTTATCCTAAAGAAAGGGGCGGGTACATGACTAGGTCCTGCCCTAAGGGTGGGACCAGGAAGGGGGGTAGTTACACCCCTCTCCCCCTGCTGGACTTTCCCCAGGTCAGGGGCTGCGCGCCCCTGGAACTGGTTCTAGCCGGCAGATGCGTAGTGAGCACCGGGGTGCCACTCCGCAGTCACCTTCTAGCAAAGCCCTACCTACCCAGAATACACAAACTCTGTCTGGGACGGTGCGAACACCGCCCTTGACAGGAAACCCTTTGTCCAAGCTCTCCTCGCTGGAAGGACTCCCAGCAGCAGGAGGTCAGACTTGTGTCTGTGGTGGCAGCGTCCATTTTGTGGAGCTGAGGCTTCAGTTAACTTTAACCAGGGTTCACAGTTACGTACATGTCGTGTCCCTCTAGAAGGGCGGAATGCTAACCTCGTCGTCAGTATTGGTGAGGGGGCAGCATCCCGATTCGTATGACACCTTACTCGACATGTCTTGATAACGCGATACCGAAGTTACCGATATGATACGCGTTATCATGGAACAGCCATTGGGTCTTGGTTCTGCAAGCTGCAACCGGGCTCGGTTCGGGCCAGAGCCCAATTCACACGGTTCCATGCACTCTGCCTTCAGGATTGTCAAGGCCTGCCATAGGAGTGACTGAGAGGAACTCGGGTGTCCATTTTAAGGTTAGGTATAGGGATACTACACCTACAGCAACGGGCGAGTACGCCACGTGGCCCCAGCTGTCGTGCAGCCAGTTGTGTCAGATTTAGATGGCCATCCAGCGGTGGCATAGTACATGCTTCAGCCCCTGGTAGGCCCTGGGTACACCGATGCCCTGAGTTACAGGGTCTGACAGGGTGGCCCAGTCCCAAATGGGTAATGCACCTAAGGTACACATCAATTTAGCGAGAGAACAGCTAGGCTGTGGGTCTGATTGGCAGGCCCACAGCCCGAGAAAGTCGTAAACCAGTGAAACAAAAGCAAAAAGTCCGGGTGATCATAGGATTGCAGACCCTACTCTCCTACATGAACCCCCCCAAACGTTGGGACAATAAGCTAACCTTGACCAGGTGAGTCTTCTTGTTCTAAGTGGAAATACCTGGAGAGCCCATCTGCATTGCCATGATCAGTGCCAGGTCTATGCTCCACTGTGAAGTCCATCCCCTGTAGGGAAATGGACCACCTAAGCAGTTTGGGGTTTTCACCCTTCATCTGATTTAGCCATAGGAGGGGCTTATGGTCGGTCTGAATCTTGAAATGAGTGCCAAACAAGTATAGCCTCAGTTTCTTCAGGGCCCACACCACAGCGAAGGCCTCCCTCTCTATAGCTGACCAATTTTTCTCTCTGGGGGTCAGCCGTCTGCTTATAAAAGCAATGGGCTGGTCATTACCATCAAAATTCAGTTGAGATAGAACAGCTCCCACACCCAACTCAGAAGCATCTGTTTGGACAATGAATGGTTTGGAGTAGTCTGGACTCTTGAGGATAGGTGCCGTGCACATGGCCTGTTTTAGGTCATCGAATGCTTTTTGACAGCTCGCTGTCCACTGAACCTTTTTTGGCATTTTCTTACTTGTCAGTTCATTGAGCGGAGTCACAATCGATCCGTAATTCCTGACGAACTTCCGGTAGTAACCAGTCAGGCCCAAGAAAGCTCGAACCTGAGTCTGGGTGGTTGGAGGAGCCCAGTCCCTGATTGACTGTATCTTGTTCTCCAGTGGTTGAACTTGGCCTCCACCGACAAGGTGGCCCAAGTATACAACCTGTGTCTGCCCTATCTGGCACTTAGTAGCCTTGATAGTGAGACCTGCTGCTTGCAGAGCCTCTAACACTTTCCGCAGGTGGACCAGGTGATCCTCCCAGGTGGAGCTAAAGACAGCAATATCGTCAAGATACGCCGCACAGAAGTCATCCAGCCCGGTGAGAACGTGATTCACCAACCGTTGGAAGGTGGCAGGTGCATTTTTCAAACCAAAGGGCATCACCACGAACTGATAATGCCCACCAGGGGTAGAAAATGCGGTCTTAGGCTTGGCGTCCTCAGCTAACCTGATTTGCCAATACCCAGCTGTCAGGTCAAACGTACTTAAGTAGTTGGCCGAAGCCAATCTATCGATAAGCTCGTCTGCCATTGGTATTGGGTGGGCGTCAGTCTTAGTGACTGCATTGAGACCCCTGTAGTCTACGCAGAACCTCATCTCTTTCTTACCGCCCGGGGTGTGAGGTTTCGGCACTAGAACTACGGGACTAGCCCAAGGGCTATCCGAGGGTTCAATGACTCCCAGCTCCAACATTTTCTGCACTTCACTCTTGATGCAGTCTCTAACGTGATCAGGCTGCCGGTAGATTTTACTCTTGACGGGCAAGCTGTCACCAGTGTCAACCTCATGGGTGCACCAATTGGTCTGACTGGGTGTTAGAGAGAACATATGCCGGAAGGATTGAAGAACCTGTTTACAATCCTCCTGTTGATGTTCGGAGAGGCTGCCACAAAAGACAACACCATCTACCGATCCATCGTCAGGATTCTGAGTGAGCAGGTCGGGGAGAGGGTCACTCTCCTCCTCCTGTCCCTCATCTATGGCCATGAGCAAACTCATGTCCTTCCTGTCGACATATGCCTTGAGCCTGTTGACATGGAGCACCCTGTGGGGGCTCCGGGGAGTTCCCAGGTCTACCAGGTAGGTGACCTCTCCCTTTTTCTCCAGGATGGTGTAGGGCCCGGACCATTTGTCCTTGAGGGCTGCTGGGGCCACTGGCTCCAACACCCACACCTTCTGTCCGGGCTGGTAAACAGTCAAGACAGCCTTTTGGTCATGCCAAGCTTTTTGGAGTTCTTGGCTGGCCTTAAGGTTTTCGGATGCCTTCTCCATGTATTCAGCCATCCGCGAGCGGAGACCAAGCACATAGTCCACTATGTTGGTTGCAGGCTTTTTGAGAGGTCTCTCCCATCCTTCCTTCACCAAACACAGGGGTCCTCTTACAGGATGCCCGTACAAAAGTTCAAAAGGGCTGTAGCCAACCCCCTTCTGTGGGACTTCTCTGTAAGCGAATAAAAGGCAGGGGATCAGGACGTCCCATCTCCGCCGAAGCTTTTCAGGTAGTCCATGAATCATCCCTTTCAGGGTCCTGTTGAATCTCTCAACAAGCCCATTGCATTGTGGATGATAGGGTGTAGTGAACTTGTAGTTGACACCACATTCCTTCCACATAGCAGTTAAGTAGCTCGACATAAAGTTTGCACCTCTGTCGGAGACGACCTCCTTAGGGAAGCCCACTCAGGAGAATACTCCAACTAGGGCTCTTGCCACAACAGGCGCTGTAGTGGTCCTAAGGGGAATAGCTTCAGGATACCTGGTGGCATGATCCACTACCACCAGTATAAACTTGTGCCCTGATGCTGTTGGTGGTTCCATGGGACCGACGATGTCGATCCCCACCCGTTCAAAGGGCACCCCCACCACCGGCATTGGTATAAGGGGGGCCTTTGTCGTGCCACCTGACTTACCACTGGCTTGGCAAGTGACACAGGAGCGGCAAAACTCCTTGGTATCTTCGTTCATGTGAGGCCAGTGAAAGTGTGAGACAAGCCTGTCCCACGTCTTCGTCTGGCCTAAGTGTCCGGCTAAGGGAATCTCGAGGGCCAAGGTAAGGAGGAAACCATGCTGAGACAAGGGGACGACCAGCCTCCTGGTCCTGCCAGGCTTGGGGTCTCTTGCCTCAGTGTACATGAGTCCATCTTCCCAGTATACCTTGTGGGTACCTGTGGCGTTCCCAGCAGCCTCAGCAGCAGCCTGCTGTCTGAGGGGTTCAAGAGAAGGGCAGTCTAACTGGTCCTTCCCCAGGTCCTCTTGTGTGGGCCCCCCTGAGCCCAGAAACTCAACTTGATCAAGTTCGAGTTCTTTAGGTTCAGTTTCCCGCAATTCCTGGAGGTCAGCCTCCTCTGAGACCTGATCCTCGACCTGGGGCAAGGGGGAAGGCGAAGCCTTAACCCGACTGCTCGTCTTCTTGGGTGGTGTCTGGTCCGTTGTTCCAGGATCCAGCACCTGTTCAGTGGGGCATCGTCTGACCTGTGACCTGGTCACAGCAAACACGTGTGCTGGCAAGCCTAACATCTCCATGTGAGTCCGTTGCTCCACTTCTGACCATTGTGATGACTCCAAATCATTGCCCAACAAACAATCCACTGGGAGGTCTGAACTAACAACAACCTTTTTCTGGCCATTTACCCCTCCCCAGGAGAAAGCAACAATCGCCATACTATGACTGGTAGTGACGTTGCTGGCATTGGTCACCAGGAAATCTGTACCTGGCATGATCTGTCCAGGGTCCACAAAGTTAGGCGTCACCATGGTGACGCTGGCACAAGTGTCCCTATAGGCCTGAGCCATTCTTCCATTTATTAAAGGCGTCTGTCGGTATTTGCCCAAAGTATTGGGACTGACATCAGGGGATATATCCACATCCCCTGTACAGACAAGGACAGCCTGAGTGAGTGTACCAGCTAAACTGTCACACCCCTTAGAACCCAAGGTTAACCCAACTAGTCCCTTGGGAGGCGCACTACTACTGCTGGCTGTACTAGGGGGCACAGGTGCCTTAGGGGCTGCAGTAGCAGGAGTCTGCCCTCCTTTCTTGGTGCACTCACTAAACCAGTGAGTTTTACTTTTACAGTATTGACACCACCTTTTCGATTGGCCTTCTTGATTCTTCTTTTTCTGGGAAGCCTGACCCCCCCCCCCCTCTTTGGGTTGTTGGGGACCTGTCGAAGACTTCTGGTCAGTTTGTTCCCCTTTCGAATCTTTACCCTTCTGGTCTGCTTTCTTCTGACCACCCTGGTTCTGGCCCTGGTTTTGCTTAACCCTTGTTCTGACCCATCTGTCTGCCTTCTTTCCCAATTCTTGGGGAGAGGTCAGATCCGAGTCCACAAGGTGCTGATGCAACAACTGGTTCTGACAATTGTTTAAAATCTGTTCTCGCATGATCAAATTATACAATCCTGTGTAATCAGTAACCTTACTGCCCAGCAACCAGCCCTCCAAAGCCTTAGTGGCACAATCAACGAAATCAGACCAGTCCTGAGACTGAGTTTTCTGGGTATCCCTGAACAGCAACCTGTACTGCTCAGTGGTTAGGCCGAACTCATCAATCAGTGTGTTCTTCAGGATCTGGTAATTGTTAGCGTCCTCGACTCTAGTAGTGAGGAGCTTATCTCTACCTTTACCGTCAAAGGAGAGCCACAAGATAGCTGCCCACTGACTCTGGGGGATGCACTGCACAGTGCAGGACCTCTCCAAAGCAGTAATCCATTTGTGGATGTCGTCCCCTTGCTTAAAGGGGGGCACTATCTTATTCAGGTGCTTAGTGTCTAAACTCCTGGGTTCCCGTGGGGGAATGCTGCCACCAGTGGGAATTGTCCCACTCAACTCTTGCTCTCGAGCAAAGGCGAGTCTCTCTTTGGCTAGGGCAAGTTCTTCCCTCTCGATCCGTAGATTGACTTCCCTCTCCTTTGCTTCGTACATTCTCCTCTGAGGTGATGTCATCCCTCTTCGAGCAGAACCTCGAGAGCCATTGGTTCGAGCGGATCTGTTAGAGCCTCTCGACAGAGACCTAACTCATCCGTTCCCAATGTTAAGCTGGCCCAAGAGAGGGCCCAGGGGTCCCCTAGTACCAATCTCGTGCCGGCTTAAGTTGTCCTGAGTTAGCTGACTAACTATGACTGGACCTTTGTCTGCCTCGTCCCCAGATGTCTCTGGTTCCTCGTCCTCCTCTTCATCCTCGGCGGAGAGATGGATAAGGTCAGGGTCACTTCGGGTTCCCTCGAGGGGAGGCATCTCCATTTCTGGATGAGAAGGGTCGGTGTTACCCGCCCTCCTAGCATCATAAGTCTCCAAGAGACCAATCAGAAATGGAATGGTAGGGTTTGCACCCTGTTTTAACTTCCGAGATGTACAGATCTGTCGCATCTCGTGGAAGCTAAGTGCAGCATATCTGGAGGTGACCTGTGGAGGGTCGACTGACACAAGGGGAGACTCAGAGTTTCCTCCTTTGTCCGACATGCTGCTTCTAGTGTGGTGTAAGTGATGCACCTACCTACACTATGGGTTTACCTACTGATCCCTTGCTAAGAGTTGTAGCCAAGGTGTGCTAAGCCTTGAGGAGCTACAACAGCTGGTTCAGTAGAACTCAGAGTATTCTAAGCTAAGTTATATGTACCTGGAGTACTTATGTGATCTTTCACAAGATATTCTTAGGATACGCGTGGTAAAACAACAGCAAGCTCAAATCCCAACCGCTGCTCACCAATGTGAGAAGTTGGCCCGATATGCAGCGTTCGCTATTCTAGCGACCACTATGTATCGTTCCAAACGACCCTTATGGTGATTGGTTGTAAGTCAACCTTAGACCAGCTATCCTAGTAGCATGGATACGAGCAGTCTTCGGGCTAAACTCTAGAGGGCGAATTAAGCCAGCTGTAATACCATCACATACCCCTTGAACACCAAGTGAAAGGACACCACACAAGTGTTATGAAAATAAACAGTATATTTATTAGAACCACAACAGCCCTGTACTCTTTATGAGGACAGGGTACTAAGCACAGAACCAAAGCTCTTAGAAAATACTTCAAGTGCACAATTTAAACAAGTGCCCGAGGGCACGGAAAGTTTAGTGGTCTCGGGCGGACCCGATAAGGCAAGTCGGAAGCGAGGGACTCGGGACCCTAGAGTAAGGAGGCTATGCAGGCACCGAAATGCCGAAGTTACCTAGCCACGAGGGCTGCGGCTGCACAAGTCTTACAGGCGTCGGGGGTCTTCGCTGACGAGCCAGGAGCCGGAAGAAAGGGAGTTGCTGGCCGGCGACCAGTGATGAATAGTTCGTAGAGATCCAAGCCTGGATCATTGATCGTTGATACCTGAAAGCAGAGGGGACCAAGTTCGTACTACTAGCTAGTAGTCAGAGGGTACCAGGAAGGCACCGGATGGCCGTCACCTCGACTAGGTGAGTGGGCGACGCTAGGCTCTGCAGTCTCACGGACCAGGAGGCGTTGTCGGCGACCAGGATGGAGGTGCGAGCTGTCCCACGAAGGTTGATGCTGTCGGCGTCGCTGGACCCAGGATTGGGGCAACAAGCCTTGGCAGATCTCAGGGCCACGTGGTGGGCCTAAGATGGCGTCTTGAGTGGACCAGGAGGGTCCGGGGTGCTCCTCTCGAAAAAGGGAGCAAGGGCCGGTCTGGAGCAACCAGACCAGCAGCGTTGGTTGTCGGATGTCGTCAAAGAAGGGCACAAGCCAGCGGCTAGTGACCAGACAACGTGCTGAGCAGCGAGCAGAAGGGCCCCACGCAGATCGGGGAGATGCTGGGAGACTGCACTTCGGTGCTGGAGCTACTCAGGGTCGGGGCTTCTTGGACCCCAGAGCACTCACCAGAGAATTGCTTCGATGGTCGTGCTGGTTAAGAAAGCGTGCAGTTTTTGATGATGGCCGGTCCCTCGAGGTCTCGTCGCACCCACAGATCTCAGCTGAGCTGACGACGTGGATAGAGGTCAGAGGTGCCAGGGAAGCCGGTTCTCGTCGAGCTGGGCCATCGGATTCTTGAGGAAGGACTTGCAGCAAACCGCAGAGTTCTTAGATGGTGCCTGCGGATGCAGGGTGACTACTCCTTAGTCACAAGGGAGAAATCTTGAGAAGAGTCTCGAAGTCCTTTCGTAGAAAGTATTCTTGATTCAAAGATGATCTAATTTGGAAGGGTCCCCGCTCCGGCCTTTATCCTAAAGAAAGGGGCGGGTACATGACTAGGTCCTGCCCTAAGGGTGGGACCAGGAAGGGGGGTAGTTACACCCCTCTCCCCCTGCTGGACTTTCCCCAGGTCAGGGGCTGCGCGCCCCTGGAACTGATTCTAGCCGGCAGATGCGTAGTGAGCACCGGGGTGCCACTCCGCAGTCACCTTCTAGCAAAGCCCTACCTACCCAGAATACACAAACTCTGTCTGGGACGGTGCGAACACCGCCCTTGACAGGAAACCCTTTGTCCAAGCTCTCCTCGCTGGAAGGACTCCCAGCAGCAGGAGGTCAGACTTGTGTCTGTGGTGGCAGCGTCCATTTTGTGGAGCTGAGGCTTCAGTTAACTTTAACCGGGGTTCACAGTTACGTACATGTCGTGTCCCTCTAGAAGGGCGGAATGCTAACCTCGTCAACAGTATTGGTGAGGGGCAGCATCCCGATTCGTATGACACCTTACTCGACATGTCTTGATAACGCGATACCGAAGTTACCGATATGATACGCGTTATCATGGAACAGCCATTGGGTCTTGGTTCTGCAAGCTGCAACCCGGCTCGGTTCGGGCCAGAGCCCAATTCACACGGTTCCATGCACTCTGCCTTCAGGATTGTCAAGGCCTGCCATAGGAGTGACTGAGAGGAACTCGGGTGTCCATTTTAAGGTTAGGTATAGGGATACTACACCTACAGCAACGGGCGAGTACGCCACGTGGCCCCAGCTGTCGTGCAGCCAGTTGTGTCAGATTTAGATGGCCATCCAGGGGTGGCATAATACATGCTTCAGCCCCTGGTAGGCCCTGGGTACACCGATGCCCTGAGTTACAGGGTCTGACAGGGTGGCCCAGTCCCAAATGGGTAATGCACCTAAGGTACACATCAATTTAGCGAGAGAACAGCTAGGCTGTGGGTCTGATTGGCAGGCCCACAGCCCGAGAAAGTCGTAAACCAGTGAAACAAAAGCAAAAAGTCCGGGGTGATCATAGGATTGCAGACCCTACTCTCCTACATGACCCCCCCCCAAACGTTGGGACAATAAGCTAACCTTGACCAGGTGAGTCTTCTTGTTCTAAGTGGAAATACCTGGAGAGCCCATCTGCATTGCCATGATCAGTGCCAGGTCTATGCTCCACTGTGAAGTCCATCCCCTGTAGGGAAATGGACCACCTAAGCAGTTTGGGGTTTTCACCCTCCATCTGATTTAGCCATAGGAGGGGCTTATGGTCGGTCTGAATCTTGAAATGAGTGCCAAACAAGTATAGCCTCGGTTTCTTCAGGGCCCACACCACAGCGAAGGCCTCCCTCTCTATAGCTGACCAATTTTTCTCTCTGGGGGTCAGCCGTCTGCTTATAAAAGCAATGGGCTGGTCATTACCATCAAAATTCAGTTGAGATAGAACAGCTCCCACACCCAACTCAGAAGCATCTGTTTGGACAATGAATGGTTTGGAGTAGTCTGGACTCTTGAGGATAGATGCCGTGCACATGGCCTGTTTTAGGTCATTGAATGCTTTTTGACAGCTCGCTGTCCACTGAACTTTTTTGGCATTTTCTTACTTGTCAGTTCATTGAGCGGAGTCACAATCGATCCGTAATTCCTGACGAACTTCCGGTAGTAACCAGTCAGGCCCAAGAAAGCTCGAACCTGAGTCTGGGTGGTTGGAGGAGCCCAGTCCCTGATTGACTGTATCTTGTTCTCCAGTGGTTGAACTTGGCCTCCACCGACAAGGTGGCCCAAGTATACAACCTGTGTCTGCCCTATCTGGCACTTAGTAGCCTTGATAGTGAGACCTGCTGCTTGCAGAGCCTCTAACACTTTCCGCAGGTGGACCAGGTGATCCTCCCAGGTGGAGCTAAAGACAGCAATATCGTCAAGATACGCCGCACAGAAGTCATCCAGCCCGGTGAGAACGTGATTCACCAACCGTTGGAAGGTGGCAGGTGCATTTTTCAAACCAAAGGGCATCACCACGAACTGATAATGCCCACCAGGGGTAGAAAATGCGGTCTTAGGCTTGGCGTCCTCAGCTAACCTGATTTGCCAATACCCAGCTGTCAGGTCAAACGTACTTAAGTAGTTGGCCGAAGCCAATCTATCGATAAGCTTGTCTGCCATTGGTATTGGGTGGGCGTCAGTCTTAGTGACTGCATTGAGACCCCTGTAGTCTACGCAGAACCTCATCTCTTTCTTACCGCCCGGGGTGTGAGGTTTCGGCACTAGAACTACGGGACTAGCCCAAGGGCTATCCGAGGGTTCAATGACACCCAGCTCCAACATTTTCTGCACTTCACTCTTGATGCAGTCTCTAACGTGATCAGGCTGCCGGTAGATTTTACTCTTGACGGGCAAGCTGTCACCAGTGTCAACCTCATGGGTGCACCAATTGGTCTGACTGGGTGTTAGAGAGAACATATGCCGGAAGGATTGACGAACCTGTTTACAATCCTCCTGTTGATGTTCGGAGAGGCTGCCACAAAAGACAACACCATCTACCGATCCATCGTCAGGATTCTGAGTGAGCAGGTCGGGGAGAGGGTCACTCTCCTCCTCCTGTCCCTCATCTATGGCCATGAGCAAACTCATGTCCATCCTGTCGACATATGCCTTGAGCCTGTTGACATGGAGCACCCTGTGGGGGCTCCGGGGAGTTCCCAGGTCTACCAGGTAGGTGACCTCTCCCTTTTTCTCCAGGATGGTGTAGGGCCCGGACCATTTGTCCTTGAGGGCTGCTGGGGCCACTGGCTCCAACACCCACACCTTCTGTCCGGGCTGGTAAACAGTCAAGACAGCCTTTTGGTCATGCCAAGCTTTTTGGAGTTCTTGGCTGGCCTTAAGGTTTTCGGATGCCTTCTCCATGTATTCAGCCATCCGCGAGCGGAGACCAAGCACATAGTCCACTATGTTGGTTGCAGGCTTTTTGAGAGGTCTCTCCCATCCTTCCTTCACCAAACACAGGGGTCCTCTTACAGGATGCCCGTACAAAAGTTCAAAAGGGCTGTAGCCAACCCCCTTCTGTGGGACTTCTCTGTAAGCGAATAAAAGGCAGGGGATCAGGACGTCCCATCTCCGCCGAAGCTTTTCAGGTAGTCCATGAATCATCCCTTTCAGGGTCCTGTTGAATCTCTCAACAAGCCCATTGCATTGTGGATGATAGGGTGTAGTGAACTTGTAGTTGACACCACATTCCTTCCACATAGCAGTTAAGTAGCTCGACATAAAGTTTGCACCTCTGTCGGAGACGACCTCCTTAGGGAAGCCCACTCTGGAGAATACTCCAACTAGGGCTCTTGCCACAACAGGTGCTGTAGTGGTCCTAAGGGGAATAGCTTCAGGATACCTGGTGGCATGATCCACTACCACCAGTATAAACTTGTGCCCTGATGCTGTTGGTGGTTCCATGGGACCGACGATGTCGATCCCCACCCGTTCAAAGGGCACCCCCACCACCGGCATTGGTATAAGGGGGGCCTTTGTCGTGCCACCTGACTTACCACTGGCTTGGCAAGTGACACAGGAGCGGCAAAACTCCTTGGTATCTTCGTTCATGTGAGGCCAGTGAAAGTGTGAGACAAGCCTGTCCCACGTCTTCGTCTGGCCTAAGTGTCCGGCTAAGGGAATCTCGTGGGCCAAGGTAAGGAGGAAACCATGCTGAGACAAGGGGACGACCAGCCTCCTGGTCCTGCCAGGCTTGGGGTCTCTTGCCTCAGTGTACATGAGTCCATCTTCCCAGTATACCTTGTGGGTACCTGTGGCGTTCCCAGCAGCCTCAGCAGCAGCCTGCTGTCTGAGGGGTTCAAGAGAAGGGCAGTCTAACTGGTCCTTCCCCAGGTCCTCTCGTGTGGGTCCCCCTGAGCCCAGAAACTCAACTTGATCAAGTTCGAGTTCTTTAGGTTCAGTTTCCCGCAATTCCTGGAGGTCAGCCTCCTCTGAGACCTGATCCTCGACCTGGGGCAAGGGGGAAGGCGAAGCCTTAACCCGACTGCTCGTCTTCTTGGGTGGTGTCTGGTCCGTTGTTCCAGGATCCAGCACCTGTTCAGTGGGGCATCGTCTGACCTGTGACCTGGTCACAGCAAACACGTGTGCTGGCAAGCCTAACATCTCCATGTGAGTCCGTTGCTCCACTTCTGACCATTGTGATAACTCCAAATCATTGCCCAACAAACAATCCACTGGGAGGTCTGAACTAACAACAACCTTTTTCTGGCCATTTACCCCTCCCCAGGAGAAAGCAACAATCGCCATACTATGACTGGTAGTGACGTTGCTGGCATTGGTCACCAGGAAATCTGTACCTGGCATGATCTGTCCAGGGTCCACAAAGTTAGGCGTCACCATGGTGACGCTGGCACAAGTGTCCCTATAGGCCTGAGCCATTCTTCCATTTATTAAAGGCGTCTGTCGGTATTTGCCCAAAGTATTGGGACTGACATCAGGGGATATATCCACATCCCCTGTACAGACAAGGACAGCCTGAGTGAGTGTACCAGCTAAACTGTCACACCCCTTAGAACCCAAGGTTAACCCAACTAGTCCCTTGGGAGGCGCACTACTACTGCTGGCTGTACTAGGGGGCACAGGTGCCTTAGGGGCTGCAGTAGCAGGAGTCTGCCCTCCTTTCTTGGTGCACTCACTAAACCAGTGAGTTTTACTTTTACAGTATTGGCACCACCTTTTCGATTGGCCTTCCTGATTCTTCTTTTTCTGGGAAGCCTGACCCCCCCCCCCCTCTTTGGGTTGTTGGGGACCTGTCGAAGACTTCTGGTCAGTTTGTTCCCCTTTCAAATCTTTACCCTTCTGGTCTGCTTTCTTCTGACCACCCTGGTTCTGGCCCTGGTTTTGCTTAACCCTTGTTCTGACCCATCTGTCTGCCTTCTTTCCCAATTCTTGGGGAGAGGTCAGATCCGAGTCCACAAGGTGCTGATGCAACAACTGGTTCTGACAATTGTTTAAAATCTGTTCTCGCATGATCAAATTATACAATCCTGTGTAATCAGTAACCTTACTGCCCAGCAACCAGCCCTCCAAAGCCTTAGTGGCACAATCAACGAAATCAGACCAGTCCTGAGACTGAGTTTTCTGGGTATCCCTGAACAGCAACCTGTACTGCTCAGTGGTTAGGCCGAACCCATCAATCAGTGTGTTCTTCAGGATCTGGTAATTGTTAGCGTCCTCGACTCTAGTAGTGAGGAGCTTATCTCTACCTTTACCGTCAAAGGAGAGCCACAAGATAGCTGCCCACTGACTCTGGGGGATGCACTGCACAGTGCAGGACCGCTCCAAAGCAGTAATCCATTTGTGGATGTCGTCCCCTTGCTTAAAGGGGGGCACTATCTTATTCAGGTGCTTAGTGTCTAAACTCCTGGGTTCCCGTGGGGGAATGCTGCCACCAGTGGGAATTGTCCCACTCAACTCTTGCTCTCGAGCAAAGGCGAGTCTCTCTTTGGCTAGAGCAAGTTCTTCCCTCTCGATCCGTAGATTGACTTCCCTCTCCTTTGCTTCGTACATTCTCCTCTGAGGCGATGTCATCCCTCTTCGAGCAGAACCTCGAGAGCCATTGGTTCGAGCGGATCTGTTAGAGCCTCTCAACAGAGACCTAACTCGTCCGTTCCCAATGTTAAGCTGGCCCAAGAGAGGGCCGAGGGGTCCCCTAGTACCAATCTCGTGCCGGCTTAAGTTGTCCTGAGTTAGCTGACTAACTATGACTGGACCTTTGTCTGCCTCGTCCCCAGATGTCTCTGGTTCCTCGTCCTCCTCTTCATCCTCGGCGGAGAGATGGATAAGGTCAGGGTCACTTCGGGTTCCCTCGAGGGGAGGCATCTCCATTTCTGGATGAGAAGGGTCGGTGTTACCCGCCCTCCTAGCATCATAAGTCTCCAAGAGACCAATCAGAAACGGAATGGTAGGGTTTGCACCCTGTTTTTACTTCTGAGATGTACAGATATGTCGCATCTCGTGGAAGCTAAGTGCAGCATATCTGGAGGTGACCTGTGGAGGGTCGACTGACACAAGGGGAGACTCAGAGTTTCCTCCTTTGTCCGACATGCTGCTTCTAGTGTGGTGTAAGTGATGCACCTACCTACACTATGGGTTTACCTACTGATCCCTTGCTAAGAGTTGTAGCCAAGGTGTGCTAAGCCTTGAGGAGCTACAACAGCTGGTTCAGTAGAACTCAGAGTATTCTAAGCTAAGTTATATGTACCTGGAGTACTTATGTGATCTTTCACAAGATATTCTTAGGATACGCGTGGTAAAACAACAGCAAGCTCAAATCCCAACCGCTGCTCACCAATGTGAGAAGTTGGCCCGATATGCAGCGTTCGCTATTCTAGCGACCACTATGTATCGTTCCAAACGACCCTTATGGTGATTGGTTGTAAGTCAACCTTAGACCAGCTATCCTAGTAGCGTGGATACGAGCAGTCTTCGGGCTAAACTCTAGAGGGCGAATTAAGCCAGCTGTAATACCATCACATACCCCTTGAACACCAAGTGAAAGGACACCACACAAGTGTTATGAAAATAAACAGTATATTTATTAGAACCACAACAGCCCTGTACTCTTTATGAGGACAGGGTACTAAGCACAGAACCAAAGCTC
This sequence comes from Lissotriton vulgaris, assembly GCF_964263255.1. Taxonomy (NCBI): domain Eukaryota; kingdom Metazoa; phylum Chordata; class Amphibia; order Caudata; family Salamandridae; genus Lissotriton; species Lissotriton vulgaris. Next base: position 584,394,441 of record NC_141698.1, read on the forward strand.
TTAGAAAATACTTCAAGTGCACAATTTAAACAAGTGCCCGAGGGCACGGAAAGTTTAGTGGTCTCGGGCGGACCCGATAAGGCAAGTCGGAAGCGAGGGACTCGGGACCCTAGAGTAAGGAGGCTATGCAGGCACCGAAATGCCGAAGTTACCTAGCCACGAGGGCTGCGGCTGCACAAGTCTTACAGGCGTCGGGGGTCTTCGCTGACGAGCCAGGAGCCGGAAGAAAGGGAGTTGCTGGCCGGCGACCAGTGATGAATAGTTCGTAGAGATCCAAGCCTGGATCATTGATCGTTGATACCTGAAAGCAGAGGGGACCAAGTTCGTACTACTAGCTAGTAGTCAGAGGGTACCAGGAAGGCACCGGATGGCCGTCACCTCGACTAGGTGAGTGGGCGACGCTAGGCTCTGCAGTCTCACGGACCAGGAGGCGTTGTCGGCGACCAGGATGGAGGTGCGAGCTGTCCCACGAAGGTTGATGCTGTCGGCGTCGCTGGACCCAGGATTGGGGCAACAAGCCTTGGCAGATCTCAGGGCCACGTGGTGGGCCTAAGATGGCGTCTTGAGTGGACCAGGAGGGTCCGGGGTGCTCCTCTCGAAAAAGGGAGCAAGGGCCGGTCTGGAGCAACCAGACCAGCAGCGTTGGTTGTCGGATGTCGTCAAAGAAGGGCACAAGCCAGCGGCTAGTGACCAGACAACGTGCTGAGCAGCGAGCAGAAGGGCCCCACGCAGATCGGGGAGATGCTGGGAGACTGCACTTCGGTGCTGGAGCTACTCATGGTCGGGGCTTCTCGGACCCCAGAGCACTCACCAGAGAATTGCTTCGATGGTCGTGCTGGTTAAGAAAGCGTGCAGTTTTTGATGATGGCCGGTCCCTCGAGGTCTCGTCGCACCCACAGATCTCAGCTGAGCTGACGACGTGGGTAGAGGTCAGAGGTGCCAGGGAAGCCGGTTCTCATCGAGCTGGGCCGTCGGATTCTTGAGGAAGGACTTGCAGCAAACCGCAGAGTTCTTAGATGGTGCCTGCGGATGCAGGGTGACTACTCCTTAGTCACAAGGGAGAAATCTTGAGAAGAGTCTCGAAGTCCTTTCGTAGAAAGTATTCTTGATTCAAAGATGATCTAATTTGGAAGGGTCCCCGCTCCGGCCTTTATCCTAAAGAAAGGGGCGGGTACATGACTAGGTCCTGCCCTAAGGGTGGGACCAGGAAGGGGGGTAGTTACACCCCTCTCCCCCTGCTGGACTTTCCCCAGGTCAGGGGCTGCGCGCCCCTGGAACTGGTTCTAGCCGGCAGATGCGTAGTGAGCACCGGGGTGCCACTCCGCAGTCACCTTCTAGCAAAGCCCTACCTACCCAGAATACACAAACTCTGTCTGGGACGGTGCGAACACCGCCCTTGACAGGAAACCCTTTGTCCAAGCTCTCCTCGCTGGAAGGACTCCCAGCAGCAGGAGGTCAGACTTGTGTCTGTGGTGGCAGCGTCCATTTTGTGGAGCTGAGGCTTCAGTTAACTTTAACCGGGGTTCACAGTTACGTACATGTCGTGTCCCTCTAGAAGGGCGGAATGCTAACCTCGTCGTCAGTATTGATGAGGGGGCAGCATCCCGATTCGTATGACACCTTACTCGACATGTCTTGATAACGCGATACCGAAGTTACCGATATGATACGCGTTATCATGGAACAGCCATTGGGTCTTGGTTCTGCAAGCTGCAACCGGGCTCGGTTCGGGCCAGAGCCCAATTCACACGGTTCCATGCACTCTGCCTTCAGGATTGTCAAGGCCTGCCATAGGAGTGACTGAGAGGAACTCGGGTGTCCATTTTAAGGTTAGGTATAGGGATACTACACCTACAGCAACGGGCGAGTACGCCACGTGGCCCCAGCTGTCGTGCAGCCAGTTGTGTCAGATTTAGATGGCCATCCAGGGGTGGCATAATACATGCTTCAGCCCCTGGTAGGCCCTGGGTACACCGATGCCCTGAGTTACAGGGTCTGACAGGGTGGCCCAGTCCCAAATGGGTAATGCACCTAAGGTACACATCAATTTAGCGAGAGAACAGCTAGGCTGTGGGTCTGATTGGCAGGCCCACAGCCCGAGAAAGTCGTAAACCAGTGAAACAAAAGCAACAAGTCTGGGTGATCATAGGATTGCAGACCCTACTCTCCTACATGACCCCCCCCCCCCAAACGTTGGGACAATAAGCTAACCTTGACCAGGTGAGTCTTCTTGTTCTAAGTGGAAATACCTGGAGAGCCCATCTGCATTGCCATGATCAGTGCCAGGTCTATGCTCCACTGTGAAGTCCATCCCCTGTAGGGAAATGGACCACCTAAGCAGTTTGGGGTTTTCACCCTTCATCTGATTTAGCCATAGGAGGGGCTTCTTGTCGGTCTGAATCTTGAAATGAGTGCCAAACAAGTATAGCCTCAGTTTCTTCAGGGCCCACACCACAGCGAAGGCCTCCCTCTCTATAGCTGACCAATTTTTCTCTCTGGGGGTCAGCCGTCTGCTTATAAAAGCAATGGGCTGGTCATTACCATCAAAATTCAGTTGAGATAGAACAGCTCCCACACCCAACTCAGAAGCATCTGTTTGGACAATGAATGGTTTGGAGTAGTCTGGACTCTTGAGGATAGGTGCCATGCACATGGCCTGTTTTAGGTCATCAAATGCTTTTTGACAGCTCGCTGTCCACTGAACCTTTTTTGGCATTTTCTTACTTGTCAGTTCATTGAGCGGAGTCACAATCGGTCCGTAATTCCTGACGAACTTCCGGTAGTAACCAGTCAGGCCCAAGAAAGCTCGAACCTGAGTCTGGGTGGTTGGAGGAGCCCAGTCCCTGATTGACTGTATCTTGTTCTCCAGTGGTTGAACTTGGCCTCCACCGACAAGGTGGCCCAAGTATACAACCTGTGTCTGCCCTATCTGGCACTTAGTAGCCTTGATAGTGAGACCTGCTGCTTGCAGAGCCTCTAACACTTTCCGCAGGTGGACCAGGTGATCCTCCCAGGTGGAGCTAAAGACAGCAATATCGTCAAGATACGCCGCACAGAAGTCATCCAGCCCGGTGAGAACGTGATTCACCAACCGTTGGAAGGTGGCAGGTGCATTTTTCAAACCAAAGGGCATCACCACAAACTGATAATGCCCACCAGGGGTAGAAAATGCGGTCTTAGGCTTGGCGTCCTCAGCTAACCTGATTTGCCAATACCCAGCTGTCAGGTCAAACGTACTTAAGTAGTTGGCCGAAGCCAATCTATCCATAAGCTCGTCTGCCATTGGTATTGGGTGGGCGTCAGTCTTAGTGACTGCATTGAGACCCCTGTAGTCTACGCAGAACCTCATCTCTTTCTTACCGCCCGGGGTGTGAGGTTTCGGCACTAGAACTACGGGACTAGCCCAAGGGCTATCCGAGGGTTCAATGACTCCCAGCTCCAACATTTTCTGCACTTCACTCTTGATGCAGTCTCTAACGTGATCAGGCTGCCGGTAGATTTTACTCTTGACGGGCAAGCTGTCACCAGTGTCAACCTCATGGGTGCACCAATTGGTCTGACTGGGTGTTAGAGAGAACATATGCCGGAAGGATTGAAGAACCTGTTTACAATCCTCCTGTTGATGTTCGGAGAGGCTGCCACAAAAGACAACACCATCTACCGATCCATCGTCAGGATTCTGAGTGAGCAGGTCGGGGAGAGGGTCACTCTCCTCCTCCTGTCCCTCATCTATGGCCATGAGCAAACTCATGTCCTTCCTGTCGACATATGCCTTGAGCCTGTTGACATGGAGCACCCTGTGGGGGCTCCGGGGAGTTCCCAGGTCTACCAGGTAGGTGACCTCTCCCTTTTTCTCCAGGATGGTGTAGGGCCCGGACCATTTGTCCTTGAGGGCTGCTGGGGCCACTGGCTCCAACACCCACACCTTCTGTCCGGGCTGGTAAACAGTCAAGACAGCCTTTTGGTCATGCCAAGCTTTTTGGAGTTCTTGGCTGGCCTTAAGGTTTTCGGATGCCTTCTCCATGTATTCAGCCATCCGCGAGCGGAGACCAAGCACATAGTCCACTATGTTGGTTGCAGGCTTTTTGAGAGGTCTCTCCCATCCTTCCTTCACCAAACACAGGGGTCCTCTTACAGGATGCCGGTACAAAAGTTCAAAAGGGCTGTAGCCAACCCCCTTCTGTGGGACTTCTCTGTAAGCGAATAAAAGGCAGGGGATCAGGACGTCCCATCTCCGCCGAAGCTTTTCAGGTAGTCCATGAATCATCCCTTTCAGGGTCCTGTTGAATCTCTCAACAAGCCCATTGCATTGTGGATGATAGGGTGTAGTGAACTTGTAGTTGACACCACATTCCTTCCACATAGCAGTTAAGTAGCTCGACATAAAGTTTGCACCTCTGTCGGAGACGACCTCCTTAGGGAAGCCCACTCTGGAGAATACTCCAACTAGGGCTCTTGCCACAACAGGCGCTGTAGTGGTCCTAAGGGGAATAGCTTCAGGATACCTGGTGGCATGATCCACTACCACCAGTATAAACTTGTGCCCTGATGCTGTTGGTGGTTCCATGGGACCGACGATGTCGATCCCCACCCATTCAAAGGGCACCCCCACCACCGGCATTGGTATAAGGGGGGCCTTTGTCGTGCCACCTGACTTACCACTGGCTTGGCAAGTGACACAGGAGCGGCAAAACTCCTTGGTATCTTCGTTCATGTGAGGCCAGTGAAAGTGTGAGACAAGCCTGTCCCACGTCTTCGTCTGGCCTAAGTGTCCGGCTAAGGGAATCTCGTGGGCCAAGGTAAGGAGGAAACCATGCTGAGACAAGGGGACGACCAGCCTCCTGGTCCTGCCAGGCTTGGGGTCTCTTGCCTCAGTGTACATGAGTCCATCTTCCCAGTATACCTTGTGGGTACCTGTGGCGTTCCCAGCAGCCTCAGCAGCAGCCTGCTGTCTAAGGGGTTCAAGAGAAGGGCAGTCTAACTGGTCCTTCCCCAGGTCCTCTCGTGTGGGTCCCCCTGAGCCCAGAAACTCAACTTGATCAAGTTCGAGTTCTTTAGGTTCAGTTTCCCGCAATTCCTGGAGGTCAGCCTCCTCTGAGACCTGATCCTCGACCTGGGGCAAGGGGGAAGGCGAAGCCTTAACCCGACTGCTCGTCTTCTTGGGTGGTGTCTGGTCCGTTGTTCCAGGATTCAGCACCTGTTCAGTGGGGCATCGTCTGACCTGTGACCTGGTCACAGCAAACACGTGTGCTGGCAAGCCTAACATCTCCATGTGAGTCCGTTGCTCCACTTCTGACCATTGTGATGACTCCAAATCATTGCCCAACAAACAATCCACTGGGAGGTCTGAACTAACAACAACCTTTTTCTGGCCATTTACCCCTCCCCAGGAGAAAGCAACAATCGCCATACTATGACTGGTAGTGACGTTGCTGGCATTGGTCACCAGGAAATCTGTACCTGGCATGATCTGTCCAGGGTCCACAAAGTTAGGCGTCACCATGGTGACGCTGGCACAAGTGTCCCTATAGGCCTGAGCCATTCTTCCATTTATTAAAGGCGTCTGTCGGTATTTGCCCAAAGTATTGGGACTGACATCAGGGGATATATCCACATCCCCTGTACAGACAAGGACAGCCTGAGTGAGTGTACCAGCTAAACTGTCACACCCCTTAGAACCCAAGGTTAACCCAACTAGTCCCTTGGGAGGCGCACTACTACTGCTGGCTGTACTAGGGGGCACAGGTGCCTTAGGGGCTGCAGTAGCAGGAGTCTGCCCTCCTTTCTTGGTGCACTCACTAAACCAGTGAGTTTTACTTTTACAGTATTGGCACCACCTTTTCGATTGGCCTTCTTGATTCTTCTTTTTCTGGGAAGCCTGACCCCCCCCCCCCTCTTTGGGTTGTTGGGGACCTGTCGAAGACTTCTGGTCAGTTTGTTCCCCTTTCGAATCTTTACCCTTCTGGTCTGCTTTCTTCTGACCACCCTGGTTCTGGCCCTGGTTTTGCTTAACCCTTGTTCTGACCCATCTGTCTGCCTTCTTTCCCAATTCTTGGGGAGAGGTCAGATCCGAGTCCACAAGGTGCTGATGCAACAACTGGTTCTGACAATTGTTTAAAATCTGTTCTCGCATGATCAAATTATACAATCCTGTGTAATCAGTAACCTTACTGCCCAGCAACCAGCCCTCCAAAGCCTTAGTGGCACAATCAACGAAATCAGACCAGTCCTGAGACTGAGTTTTCTGGGTATCCCTGAACAGCAACCTGTACTGCTCAGTGGTTAGGCCGAACCCATCAATCAGTGTGTTCTTCAGGATCTGGTAATTGTTAGCGTCCTCGACTCTAGTAGTGAGGAGCTTATCTCTACCTTTACCGTCAAAGGAGAGCCACAAGATAGCTGCCCACTGACTCTGGGGGATGCACTGCACAGTGCAGGACCGCTCCAAAGCAGTAATCCATTTGTGGATGTCGTCCCCTTGCTTAAAGGGGGGCACTATCTTATTCAGGTGCTTAGTGTCTAAACTCCTGGGTTCCCGTGGGGGAATGCTGCCACCAGTGGGAATTGTCCCACTCAACTCTTGCTCTCGAGCAAAGGCGAGTCTCTCTTTGGCTAGGGCAAGTTCTTCCCTCTCGATCCGTAGATTGACTTCCCTCTCCTTTGCTTCGTACATTCTCCTCTGAGGTGATGTCATCCCTCTTCGAGCAGAACCTCGAGAGCCATTGGTTCGAGCGGATCTGTTAGAGCCTCTCGACAGAGACCTAACTCGTCCGTTCCCAATGTTAAGCTGGCCCAAGAGAGGGCCCAGGGGTCCCCTAGTACCAATCTCGTGCCGGCTTAAGTTGTCCTGAGTTAGCTGACTAACTATGACTGGACCTTTGTCTGCCTCGTCCCCAGATGTCTCTGGTTCCTCGTCCTCCTCTTCATCCTCGGCGGAGAGATGGATAAGGTCAGGGTCACTTCGGGTTCCCTCGAGGGGAGGCATCTCCATTTCTGGATGAGAAGGGTCGGTGTTACCCGCCCTCCAGCATCATAAGTCTCCAAGAGACCAATCAGAAATGGAATGGTAGGGTTTGCACCCTGTTTTAACTTCCGAGATGTACAGATCTGTCGCATCTCGTGGAAGCTAAGTGCAGCATATCTGGAGGTGACCTGTGGAGGGTCGACTGACACAAGGGGAGACTCAGAGTTTCCTCCTTTGTCCGACATGCTGCTTCTAGTGTGGTGTAAGTGATGCACCTACCTACACTATGGGTTTACCTACTGATCCCTTGCTAAGAGTTGTAGCCAAGGTGTGCTAAGCCTTGAGGAGCTACAACAGCTGGTTCAGTAGAACTCAGAGTATTCTAAGCTAAGTTATATGTACCTGGAGTACTTATGTGATCTTTCACAAGATATTCTTAGGATACGCGTGGTAAAACAACAGCAAGCTCAAATCCCAACCGCTGCTCACCAATGTGAGAAGTTGGCCCGATATGCAGCGTTCGCTATTCTAGCGACCACTATGTATCGTTCCAAACGACCCTTATGGTGATTGGTTGTAAGTCAACCTTAGACCAGCTATCCTAGTAGCGTGGATACGAGCAGTCTTCGGGCTAAACTCTAGAGGGCGAATTAAGCCAGCTGTAAAACCATCACATACCCCTTGAACACCAAGTGAAAGGACACCACACAAGTGTTATGAAAATAAACAGTATATTTATTAGAACCACAACAGCCCTGTACTCTTTATGAGGACAGGGTACTAAGCACAGAACCAAAGCTCCTAGAAAATACTTCAAGTGCACAATTTAAACAAGTGCCCGAGGGCACGGAAAGTTTAGTGGTCTCGGGCGGACCTGATAAGGCAAGTCGGAAGCTAGGGACTCGGGACCCTAGAGTAAGGAGGCTATGCAGGCACCGAAATGCCGAAGTTACCTAGCCACGAGGGCTGCGGCTGCACAAGTCTTACAGGCGTCGGGGGTCTTCGCTGACGAGCCAGGAGCCGGAAGAAAGGGAGTTGCTGGCCGGCGACCAGTGATGAATAGTTCGTAGAGATCCAAGCCTGGATCATTGATCGTTGATACCTGAAAGCAGAGGGGACCAAGTTCGTACTACTAGCTAGTAGTCAGAGGGCACCTGGAAGGCACCGGATGGCCGTCACCTCGACTAGGTGAGTGGGCGACGCTAGGCTCTGCAGTCTCACGGACCAGGAGGCGTTGTCGGCGACCAGGATGGAGGTGCGAGCTGTCCCACGAAGGTTGATGCTGTCGGCGTCGCTGGACCCAGGATTGGGGCAACAAGCCTTGGCAGATCTCAGGGCCACGTGGTGGGCCTAAGATGGCGTCTTGAGTGGACCAGGAGGGTCCGGGGTGCTCCTCTCGAAAAAGGGAGCAAGGGCCGGTCTGGAGCAACCAGACCAGCAGCGTTGGTTGTCGGATGTCGTCAAAGAAGGGCACAAGCCAGCGGCTAGTGACCAGACAACGTGCTGAGCAGCGAGCAGAAGGGCCCCACGCAGATCGGGGAGATGCTGGGAGACTGCACTTCGGTGCTGGAGCTACTCAGGGTCGGGGCTTCTCGGACCCCAGAGCACTCACCAGAGAATTGCTTCGATGGTCGTGCTGGTTAAGAAAGCGTGCAGTTTTTGATGATGGCCGGTCCCTCGAGGTCTCGTCGCACCCACAGATCTCAGCTGAGCTGACGACGTGGGTAGAGGTCAGAGGTGCCAGGGAAGCCGGTTCTCGTCGAGCTGGGCCGTCGGATCCTTGAGGAAGGACTTGCAGCAAACCGCAGAGTTCTTAGATGGTGCCTGCGGATGCAGGGTGACTACTCCTTAGTCACAAGGGAGAAATCTTGAGAAGAGTCTCGAAGTCCTTTCGTAGAAAGTATTCTTGATTCAAAGATGATCTAATTTGGAAGGGTCCCCGCTCCGGCCTTTATCCTAAAGAAAGGGGCGGGTACATGACTAGGTCCTGCCCTAAGGGTGGGACCAGGAAGGGGGGTAGTTACACCCCTCTCCCCCTGCTGGACTTTCCCCAGGTCAGGGGCTGCGCGCCCCTGGAACTGGTTCTAGCCGGCAGATGCGTAGTGAGCACCGGGGTGCCACTCCGCAGTCACCTTCTAGCAAAGCCCTACCTACCCAGAATACACAAACTCTGTCTGGGACGGTGCGAACACCGCCCTTGACAGGAAACCCTTTGTCCAAGCTCTCCTCGCTGGAAGGACTCCCAGCAGCAGGAGGTCAGACTTATGTCTGTGGTGGCAGCGTCCATTTTGTGGAGCTGAGGCTTCAGTTAACTTTAACCGGGGTTCACAGTTACGTACATGTCGTGTCTCTCTAGAAGGGCGGAATGCTAACCTCGTCGTCAGTATTGGTGAGGGGGCAGCATCCCGATTCGTATGACACCTTACTCGACATGTCTTGATAACGCGATACCGAAGTTACCGATATGATACGCGTTATCATGGAACAGCCATTGGGTCTTGGTTCCGCAAGCTGCAACCGGGCTCGGTTCGGGCCAGAGCCCAATTCACACGGTTCCATGCACTCTGCCTTCAGGATTGTCAAGGCCTGCCATAGGAGTGACTGAGAGGAACTCGGGTGTCCATTTTAAGGTTAGGTATAGGGATACTACACCTACAGCAACGGGCGAGTACGCCACGTGGCCCCAGCTGTCGTGCAGCCAGTTGTGTCAGATTTAGATGGCCATCCAGGGGTGGCATAATACATGCTTCAGCCCCTGGTAGGCCCTGAGTACACCGATGCCCTGAGTTACAGGGTCTGACAGGGTGGCCCAGTCCCAATTGGGTAATGCACCTAAGGTACACATCAATTTAGCGAGAGAACAGCTAGGCTGTGGGTCTGATTGGCAGGCCCACAGCCCGTGAAAGTCGTAAACCAGTGAAACAAAAGCAAAAAGTCCGGGTGATCATAGGATTGCAGACCCTACTCTCCTACAGATACGATGTCCACTTATGAGGAATCCTTAGTATGAAGCATGTATTAGAGATCTCATATTCAAGAAACTAGTATTTGCGTATTACATGGTTGATAAAGAGAATGCTAAAGAAGAGTTTTCCATACAAACTATTTTGAGCACATAGCATTTCTTAGAGCTGCCTGGTTGTATGGTTCATGAGGTACAATACAATTCCAAAGGGTATAAGTAAGATTTATGTTCTGTATTTTCAAAGAGGGGGAACAAGATAACAAGGTGCATCCTCTAATGGTATCAGCAAGTATTGTAATCTTTAAGGTTATATTCAGGGCAGAAGCATTATGGACACCTTTACTTTGGAGCTAGAAAGAGACATGGCCAGGACAAAGTGAGCCACTGGGGTTTAGTGATGGGCTGTACCAGCAGCGATCAAGAGAAAAGAGAGAGAGAGAGCCAGAAAGAAAGGCAGCCCCACGGCACAATACAAAGGAAAGGCTCGCCTACATGAAATGAACTCACTATCACTTACATTGCTGCGCAGACATCTTTGCTTCACAGGTTACAGGGATTTTTGCAAGAAACCACCCAAAAAATTAATTGATCAGAGATAAACAGCAAATTTAAATCTATTATTCAACTATCATTCAGAGTGTGGATAGATTCGCACCAAATCCACATCAGTCGTCGTACAAGAGGACCCCACCACCCTTGGCACTCACGTTCCTCGGAGTGTGCTTTCGGCAATCATGTTTGATTCCTTCGACCTTCACTTAATCAACACGAATTGTTCTGAGCATTTAAACTGTCACTGCCGGTGTGAAAGGAAGAAATGCAGACACTCGGACATTGATTTGTGGTTTTATCAATGTTCGTTAAAAGAATACTTGTGCTTCTTTGCTGGTGCAACAGCACCATTGTGACCTCTTAGTCCTGAAATGTGCCGTAGTCTGCTGTGTAAACACCCATTATCAGCCCATTCAGAGTTGCAATCCGTCTCCTCTGCTTATGGGTTCAAGACGAGTCTATCCCCCCACCCCCCCAATTCCTCCTTCCCTCCCACTCAATGACTAGCACGTGAGCAATGCCTGGAGGAAGCGACACCCATCGCTTTCTTCATGTACATATACTTGAAGAGGCATCTGCGCCCCCCTGGGAACCCATCGGCGCCCCCCCAGGGGGGCGCGCCCCACAGTTTGAAGACCTCTGTCCTAAGGTAAGCATCCTCGTTGGTTGCAGATTGAACTTTTTAAAAAATATATATAAATACTGGTTTAAACTAGTTTCTTCTTATTACATATTCTTACAGCATTCTCAACATCACTATATCGGGAGGATGCTATATTAAAATTCTAAAGTGACTGCACATCCTGCATTAATATTCTAAGATAAGCACTCTAGTGCTTAGACTGAAACCATTAATATGAATACGAGTTTGCACTCTTTTAAATAAAAAATTGTGTTTTTTATTACATTTCTAGTTATCTAAATATTTCCATATCAAGCGGATTGCTTGCCTAGAAGTTTTCACAGTTGTTAACGGGCCAGGAGGCATATACATAACTTCCTACACAGGTAGTGCCTATATCAAAATCTCTCTTATATAAATACGAGGTTGTATTCCTTCTCTCTAGCTAAATCGTTATTTTTTATATATTTTTTCAGTAAATTAAAACAACTCCCTATCAAGCGGATCGCCTTTCTAATAATTTTTATAATTGGTTATTCACAGACCAGAAAGTACGCATTCAACTTTCCAATTTATCAGGTATTGCAAATATTAAGTCTTATTTTTATCTTTATCAGGCTGTCTATACCAAAGGTACTATTGTAAGACATCCCCTCTCTCTCATTTTTAGAGTTGTCGTGTTCGATTATATCTATGAACTTAGACGCAGTTTGATGGACTCATTGACTCCATTTTTATTTTAACATTGGCTGCTCGATATGAATGTTCTAGGTAACTTGTGATTATTGATGCATTTAAGTTTAGGTAGTGTAAATATTAAGCCTCTCTACCGTTACTTGAGTACTCATCCCATAGATACAATTGCAAAGCATCCTCTGTTTATTTCTTAGATTCGTTTTGCATCTGATTACTTCAACGAACTCGCCTGGGACGCGACTTGACAGATTCACCTTTTTCTATACCAAACTTAATATCGCCTGCCCACTACGAGTGTTTCTAGGTAAATCACGACTACTGACAAATATTAGACAAGATAAATTACAGATGTATAGAAAAATAGTAATATCCTTTTGAGTAAAATATTGATGGTCCTTTCTTCCAGCTTCACACAATCTGAGCTACTTACTTCATACAGCGTGAAGAACAAATCAATTCACAATCATCATTTTTGATATTCATCAATATATCAATATATCAGGTACTTGATTTTTTCGTTTTGAAAACCTCGTACTAAAGTTGATTCAGTCTCAAGTTCAAGTTCAGAAATTTGTATAGCGCACTACTCACCCAGAGGGTCTCAAGGCGCTTGGGGGAGGATGGGTGCATTACTTATCGAATAGCCAGGTTTTTAGCTGCTTTCTAAAGGAGAGGTGGTTCTGTGTAAGGCGGAGGTGAGTGGGGAGAGAATTCCAGGTCTTGGCCGCTAAGTAGGAGAAAGATCTTCCTCCCATGGTGGATCTATTGATGCGCAGAATTGCTGCGAGGGCTTGATTGAATGAACGTAGGTGGCGGGTGGGTGTGTAGAAGGACATTCGTTTGTCGAGGCATTCGGGTCCCAGGTCGTAGAGGGCCTTGTGTGCGTGGGTAAGGAGACGGAACGTTACTCTCTTGTTGACGGGAAGCCAGTGGAGATCTTTCAGGTGACCGGAAATGTGGGCTTGACGGGGGATGTCGAGTATAAGTCGGGCTGAGGCGTTTTGGATGCGTTGTAGTTTTTTCTGTAGTTTGGCTGTGGTTCCGGCGTAAAGGGTGTTTCCATAATCTATTCGGCTAGTGACTAATGCGTGGGTGACTGTTTTTCTTGTTTCGGTGGGGATCCAGCGGAAGATTTTTTTGAGCATGCGTAGAATGTTGAAGCATGATGATGTAACGGCGTTGACTTGTCTGGTCATCGAGAGGGAGGAGTCTAGGATGAAGCCCAGGTTCCGTGCGTGATCTGTAGGTATGGGTGCTGTACCCAGAGCCGGTGGCCACCATGAGTCATCCCAAGCAGAGGGGGATGATCCTAAGATGAGGACTTCCGTTTTGTCTGAGTTTAGTTTTAAATGGCTGTTCTTCATCCATTCGGCTACTTCTTTCATTCCTTCGTGTAGATTGGTTTTGGCGGTGTTGGGGTCTTTGGTGAGGGAGAGGATTAACTGGGTGTCGTCAGCGTATGAGATGATGTTGAGGTCGTGTTGTCGTGCGATGGTTGTGAGGGGACTCATGTACACGTTGAAGAGGGTGGGACTGAGTGATGATCCTTGTGGTACGCCGCAGATTACTTCGGTGGCCTCTGATTTGAATGGGGGAAGGCGGACTCTTTGTGTTCTTCCGGCGAGGAACGAGATAATCCAGTCCAACGCTTTTCCTTGTATTCCGACGTTGCTGAGGCGTTGTATGAGGGTGCTATGACAGACTGTGTCGAAGGCGGCGGAGAGGTCAAGTAGGATGAGGGTGACTGATTCTCCGTTGTCCAGTAGCCTTCGGATGTCATCCGTAGCAGCGATGAGGGCGGTTTCGGTGCTGTGTTTGGCTCGAAATCCGGACTGTGAGGGGTCGAGTGAGTTGTTGGATTCAAGGAAGGCAGCGAGCTGGCTATTGACGGCTTTCTCGATGACTTTGGCCGGGAAGGGGAGGAGTGAGATGGGGCGGTAGTTCTTGAGAGCAGAGGGGTCCGCTGTGGGTTTCTTCAGAAGGGCGCTGAGATTGGCATGTTTCCAGCTTTCTGGGAAGGTAGCGGAGTTGAGGGAGCAGTTGATGACATCGCGGAGATGGGGTGCGATGATGGAGTCTGCTTTGTTGAAAATGTGGTGTGGGCATGGGTCAGTTGGTGAACCTGAATGGATGGAATTCATCAGACGGATGGTGTCTTCGGTAGAGATTGGGTTCCAGGTGCAGAGGTTGTGAGAGTGCTGTTTTGGATCGGAGGCGGGTGGAGTGGGATGTTCTTCGGACAGGTTTCCAAAGCTGTTGTGAATGTCGATGATTTTGTTGTGGAAGAAAGAGGATAGGGAGTCGAAGAGGTCTTGGGAGGGAGTAATGTCGTTGGCGCCGGCGGTGGGGTTGGTAAATTCTTTGACGATGTTGAATAGTTCCTTGCTGTTTTGGGCATTGTTGTCGAGTCGATCCTTGAATGCTGATTTCTTGGTGGATCTGATCAATTGGTGGTGTTTGCAGATGCCGTCCTTGAAGGTGGTCAGGTTGTTAGTGGTTGGGTTTTTTCTCCAGGTTTTCTCCAGGGTACGACATAACTTCTTGGATTTCTTAAGGTCATCGTTGAACCATGGGGCCTTTTTGATACCTTGTTTGATCTGATGGTTTTTCAAGGGTGCTAATTCGTCAGCGCTGTGGGTGATCCATTGTGTGAGTTTGGTGGCAGCTTGGTTTGGGTCCGATGATATGGCAGGGGGGTTTTGGTTAAGCGATGTGAGGAGTTGGTCGGTGGTGATTTTGTTCCAGTTTCTTCGAGGAATAGGTTGTGGTGGGATGTGGGTCGTGGTCTTTTTGTAGCTGAAGTGAACGCATCTGTGGTCCGTCCAATGGAGAGCTGTGGTGTGATTGAAGGAGATGTGTTTGCTGGAGGTAAAGATAGGGTCGAGCTTGTGTCCGGCGAGGTGGGTGGGGGTGTCAACAAGTTGTTTGAGTCCGAGATTGGCCAGGTTGTCCAGAAGGGTGGTGGTGTTGTTGTCGTATTTCTTTTCCAGGTGGAAGTTAAGGTCTCCCAGTAGAATGTAGTTCTCGGAGGGGAGGGCATGTGGGCTGATGAAGTCAGTGATGTCTTCATTGAATTGTGTGCGGGTTCCTGGTGGTCTGTAGATGAGGGTGCCTCTAAGTGTGGTCTATTTGAGATCTATTTTCTACCCTTGATGAATTGTGACAGTAATATAATTTGCGACTTGAAGAAGAATCAAAAGCTTGGATCGTTTTTGCTTGTTTTAAACATCTAATTATATTCTTATGTGTACGCTGTAGGTGATGATAATATCGGACAAATATAAATTTACATTTAAAACATAATGTATTTATCTTCACAGAAATATTAGATGACAGGTGGGAATCAAGGTAATGTGCGTGTTTTGCATTCCGTGATTTAGTAAGTATCATTAATAAGGAATATGTTTAAAATTATCATTTGAGAACTCACTAATATAAATAGTTATCATGACTTTGCTCCAATATATTATCAACATACCTTAGCCTCCTTTAGTAAAAATTTGAATTCCCAGTTTTCAAAAATACAATCATTTGTTCTTTCTATATCTGATATATTTGATTGTCTCTGAGAATATGAGCAATGAAATAATAGGATTAGTCCTTTGTAGCTTGTCAAAAATTAGAGGTTTATGAATGCCAATGTCTTTATGAAATGTTGGAAGTTTTAAATAGGGTTGTGTTTTATTGTTCATGTATTTTAATCACTGTAATGTCTGTATAAACATATCAATAAGTATCTATTATATGTATTGTTTTGCATTTTTATAGGTAATACGTGGCTACTCCTGAAGAAGGTGCTGGTCGCCGAAACGCGCGTCGACAATATTGTTGTGCCACTGGATTGTCTTTTTATTTAAAATAAATTGTCTTCTCTTTTTTAATATTGTTTGTTAAAATGTATGATCATTTTTTGTCAATCTTGGATGTATTGGCTTTTGGTCTCTGAGTCAGACATCTTTTTAAATAATATGTTATTGACTGAATTAATAAAAAACTGAGATTTTTATATGTCATTGGTCTTTTCCTCCTCTCTATTATTAATTTCGACAAGCAAAAAGGAATTTGTCTAAATTGCCTAGGTTGTTATTTCACATGTTTATATCCCTGACCTGGGAATTGTAACAATTGGTCAATCAGGGGGTCCTTGTTGTTCTCACTAACTGTCTGCCGACCATCCAATAAAATTAAATGAAACTATGACGGAAGGACTCCATCAGCCCAGCCAAGTGCCACGGATCATGCGTTAGCCTAACGCATGTGAAGGTAAGTCCCCGCATCACCGCATTAAAAATAATTATCGCGCATTATAGCACCTCCTCAGCTGTCTGTCAAGCTGGAGCCCTGCAGTATAATAATTTTATTTGCATTGTCTAAGCAAAGCTGGCAGTGCCGGTTATCTCTGCTCGCAGCTTGGGGGCTGGCTCAGCCGCTTGCTCTGGAAAAACCTACCCAGCATTCTGATTCACGTGACCAAATCTGCTAGAAGTGCACAGTGTTATAATGTAGCACTTAGGCACCCGGCACCACGCTGCAATAGAACGTCAATACCAGGACATTGTGAGTAGAGCGAGGCACTCATGAATTTCGTTCCGCTCCTCCTGCGACGCGAGCGTGGGAAGCATTCCTAATGGTTTTTTATGGTTTGCACTAGTGTAAGTGCTGCTGGGGTAATGGCAGCCAGCTCTCACCATGCAGCGGTATCCTATCAACGTCACAGACAGACCCTGCCGGCGGCTACCTGCAATACACATTTCTGCCCCGGCAATATGGCAGAGTGCTGCTGGCGTGTATCTGCAACTGGACCCGATCCCACCAGCCATACCCTGAGACTGTGTGTTTGCTTAGGGTTGAGCAAGAAGTAATCATTCTGTGTTAGTAGATGTTGCAGCCAAGGGGCCAGACGCCAATTCAACTGCCTGGTGCACCTATTTTTCCATGAGGAATGCAGGTACTTTTGTGGAGGGAGTAAAACTCTGTGCCCTGAGTGAACTGCGATACCTTTACATGCTTCAGCTCCTGGTAGGCCCTGGGTACACCTATGCCCTGAGTTACAGGGTCTGATAAGGTGGCCCGTTTGTCGTGCCGGACCCAAATGTTGCCGCAGAAATACCATAGAAGTGAAGACTAGTCCTCAAACTTCCCCTGAACACCACCACATGCCAGAGCATATAACCTGGGAAACAAATGGTGATGCCCTAGTGGAAGAAGGGAAAACAAAACAAGGTAAGTGGGGAAAGACAGGGTCCTCTTGTGGATACTTCGTCAGGAAGGCAGTGGAAGTTCTGGCGGCTGTTGTATCTTTATAGGTCATCAACTGTAGTAAGGGAAGAAAGCAAGAAAGCATTAAGGTCTCACCCTTTCTTGTCTGAACTGTGTGTGCACTATCTATTCATTTAACTACCTTTCCATTCCCTCGCGCCGTGATGAATGTAGGGAAAACGACCACCGATAACCGGAACGAGAGGGGCACCAACTTCTGATTCAGAGCTTCTTGGACCTTGATATATTGATACACTTCAATTAGCATAGGACGAAACATATGGGATAGGTAAGCCAGTATTTCCTAACTTGCTTTCTTACCTATACACTGACGGGATACACACAGAATGAAGACTCAAATAGGGGAGGTGCAAGATCTGCACCAAAGCTATGTAGAAAAATGCTCTTCTAGATATGAAGGAGCCAAATTCAACTAGAACCAAATGTCAATATAACAGTCCATCCGCAGCACTGAAAACAAAGAATACGAATGAAAACCAAAAGCTTGTTACACACAAAAACCCAGTAAGAACTCTACTAGGAATATGGCCAAAAGCATCAAGGATGGCAGAACTACTGCCTAATAGATAAGCAAAACAAATAATGCACAAACGCCTCAACCAGGCGGGAGTTCCTCTAATCTAACAAACAGAGAATAAACAGAAGTAATATCTGCGCGGAGGGTGTTTCAAAATAGCAGATATCTTGAATGCAGCAAAGAAACGCTACTCTCACGGTGTTTCGCCGCAAGAACCTGACGAGCCCGAAGACGCCACCACCGTGACCAGGAAACAAGCTCAGGAGCCCCGGAACCGCTACTAGAACGCGAAGCATTGTGGGTAGTGAGAGGCGGGCTTAAGATCAGCCTCCTCTCTCTCTGCGCAAGCGTCAATGTTCGGGCATGCGCGCAGGGTGCTAATTGCGTCTTTGCCAACCAGCCCTCCGGTCTGATTTCGCCAACCAACATGGCAGGCGCAAAACCTTTGCTCTGTGTAGGTCTGCAGTACCATGACCATCATTTGAGGGCCTGTCTGGCTCTACTAAAACAACTTCAAGTTCCTGAAAGTAAATTGCGCTAGCAGAATAATTGTTATTGTAATTTCGAGTTGGCCAATTTCATTGTCAGAGGACTCTCACAACTTTGACAGGTAGGTTGAGAGCACTGGCCCTGAAAATTCTGGCAGTACTATAGTGTGTTTATGATTCCAGAGAGTGACACCGCTAATGCGCAAGTAAAAACTGAACTAAAGTCAACACCACTGACTTATTAGTGTTTGGAGCTGGTCAAAACCCCACCCCCACTTTCACGTCATAAGGGATGGTGCATTGAATTAATCTTTCATTATGACTTGTAGGGCACAACACTTGACACTGACATTTCAATTCCCACAATGCACTCTGGCATGATTTTAAGCAAAGTTTAAAAAATAGGTTGTTTAGAAGTGGGCTAAAAAAAAGCAGCAATATTTTTTGTAAAAAAAAAAAGAGGGGTGGCATGTGGGGAGCAGAGAGACACCTTTATAGAGAGGAACGTGGTCTACTGAAAAGGTACCATAGGAGCATGTACCGTTCTATACCATTTGCACATTATCTTTTCCAGTCCTAGCCTTTCCTTTACTACTGAGAGAGCGCAATTTGAATGAAAAATATATCTGTACCATATTTATAAGCATATCGCATAAACGTAGAAGTTGTAACATGAAGTAGCACTTGTAGCGTAAAGTTAGCCGATGTAACCTAAGTAATAGGAAATGTATCTGTATTCACTTTAGAAATGTATTAGAAAGACCGTATATATATAGTGGTCTAATATAGAAATGTGTAAATGCTTAAGAACAGTAGAACGTGCTAAACTGAATATACGTATGTAATTATTAAACGGAGAAAGCGGTGAAATGTAAAGTAAAAGAAATGTGTAGAATATATAGCATGGTGTAGAAACGAGAAATAAACGTTGTGTTTTATGTAACATGGATTCAAGTATAATCACTGATTTGCTGATTCAATTATATATAAATGTGTGTTAAAGGTTATACTGTGTAGAAGAAGGAGTTTTAGAAAGTGTGGTCATGTGTGATTTTAACCTAACTGACCAAGAGTTCGCGAGAGTGTAGTCCACTGCACATAATTTAGTGGTCTCACAGGAACAGGGGATAGCCTTGATCTGAACGTGCGAGACAAGAGTCAAAGGTCTTGCTAGATTTAAGGTGACAATGCTGGACGAAGTTTATGGCCTAAGTGAGATAAGAGACGCTTGGAATTTGGGTCTTGTTTAGAAATGACCGTTCACAGGACCAAACGAGGTTACGAATACAATCGTAAAGAATGGAGTTCTGTTGAGGTGATAGACTTTGCTCTGAAAGTGTCAACTGGAATGTCAATGAAGTCGCCAGCACGAAGACGAAGATGGTGCCTACGAAGCAAGGTCAACTTAACGGACGACGCGAAGAGATGAAGCAATGGAAAAACCCAAGAATGAGAACATGTGTAAATGTATACGTGGTGGGCGTCAAGGGGCGTTCCACCCATACTGTGATTGTGTATTTAGGGACAGCACCCTGGAGAGAAGTTAGCGAAGAGCTCCGAGCGCAGAACGGAAAGAGCAGAGCGCAAGAGAGCAGTAGGCCGAGGACCCTTAGAGAGCGGATGGGTAGGCAGAGAGTGTACTGTTTCTCGATATAAGTTACCATTAGAGGCTAAGAGAGTTTGAACTTCTTTGGAAGTCAAACTGCTGACACCTTTTTTAGGTAAGGAACTTGCGAAGTAGGGATGTCACCTAGTATAGAGTAGGGACAGAATTAACTTGTTATTCTCTTTTTGTAGATGACGCAACGGAACCACTTTGTGTCTATGCTTTTTAATCTGTTGATTTTGGAATTGATATTAATTGTATTCTTTTGTAGACTTAGATTCTTTAGGGAATTTATGTTCCTTCTAGTTCCTGTATACTTGTTGAATCTTATCCTGAGAGGATTGTATATGCAACTAATTCTGATTTTATATTAAATTTTAAAACTTTATCAGTCGTAAGTGGTTCTTCAGAGTTGTGTCAGTCTATTGGGGTTGATTTAACCTATGTGGGGTTTGTCTTTTACTCAATGACAGAAAATAATTGATCCAAAAGGAAGAATGAGATAAGTATCTAGGTCGTCAGAAAGGGTATCAAAATCTCATTCCCCGCAGTTGGTAGCAGAGAAAGATGGTTTTCTTCTTGAGGAAGACAACCTAGGTTAGGCTTAGATTACCCCAAGGTCCCTAGTCATCGACGACCAGAAGAAGAATCCCTGCCGAAGACGGTGCTGACGGTGCGAGACAAAAGCAGCAGAATCGGTCGAGAGTGAGTATAAGGGTCATGCGTTGCCAGATTGCGGTGTTTTGTGTTGTACTTGTGTTGTAATGTCAAGCGGAGTTGAATGCCTGTAGTGTGATTGAGGGAAGGTTGTGAGCGCGCGCAACCGGATAAAATCTTAAGATCCAGAGAAGGGCTTAAGTGGTTCGGGTGTATCGAACACCCAGAGTAATTGTCTACCATTGTAAAGGGGGTCATGAGGTACCATTGATCGCCCTTAGGACCGATGATAGGGGGAGTGACAGAGTGAGTGTATGAGTAACGGACGCTGGTCCGACGTTTACTGTGTGTAAGTAACCTATCAGTTAAGGCGAGCGTCTGAACTTGAGAGGAAAGACGTCTCGTCAGTTGAGGTGACAATTACAGTTAGACTGTGGACGTACAGTCAAGAAAAGTGATCGCTTGGACGGAAGTAGTCATTTTTCGGCGTATGAATGAAAACGCATGCAAGACCGTGAGACGAGTTGAGAAAGGAGAGGAACTGCTGCAGAGGGGACGAGTGACGTCAGTGTAGAGTCGCGCTGAGATTGGCCGGTTAGCGTAGAGTCGCGCTGGGATAGGCTGATCAGCGAGAACCGCACAGGGATTGGTTGGTTGTCATCGGGAAGTAAATAAGGAAGAGAATTAAGGAAAATCGTAGATTTTGAAAATGAAGTGTTTTAAACGTTTAAGGGCGATCTTTAAGAGAGATAGAGGAAACTTGTATGCAGGAGAAGAAGCTCCACCAGAAGGCACACCAGCTTATTATATGGCTGTGAATGTAGGGTTACACTCCATACTATGGATCTCCGAGTGGAGTAAGCTAACAGAAGGAAATGAGGAACTGACGTTCCCGAGATACGGGATGTTTAGGATAGAAGCATTGAACCAACTGAAAGCGGTAATGCTCGCAACGAGACCTCTACCGAGGCCAACACAGTTCGAAGCCCTTAGTGCATGGTTTAGAACGGCACACGAAAAGAGCTTGAATAGGCGCCAAGAAAGAGTGAGACGATCGGTAAAAGCAGTGCAGGATGCTAAATGGGATGATGAAGCTAAAAAGTGGAGGGTGCAGAAGATAGAAGCAGACAAACTGTTCACAATGTTAGAGACTACGGGAGAAAAGAAACCTCTAGAAGAAGATGAGGATAGCGAGCCGGATGAGGATCTGATAGAGAGGCTATTATTAGATAGACCACCACCGTACAACAGAGAAGCCGAAAGTCCCGAACTACAGCAAGGGGATGGGGCTAGGTGGGGGGAATATAAACTGCTCCCCACATCAGAGTGGGATTCCAAGAAAGGTGAGGAAGTACCTCAATCTAGTCCCGTACAGAGAGTAGTAGGAAGATTTGTGGTCCAGAAGGTGCCAGAAACACAGCATGCAAGGTCGTATCAATTGCCGGATGCTCTACAAGTACCTGTTACCATAGGTCCTATAGTGTCAATTTACAACCCAGAGGGAGTCCAGCAGGAGGAACAGGCACGATGGGACAGGGAAAGGGCAGAGATGGAGAGTAGGAATAATACGATCAATTCCCAAAGGCAGTTGTTAGGACCAAAGAGTCGGAGTACCCCATTGGATTCAGCAACGGGTCCCTGGATAGAACAAGGGGGTGAGAGAGGACAGATGGATCTGAGGGGACCAAAACCGAAAACCTTTAAGGAATTAAGGGAGTATTTGAAAGAATGGGATGCTGCCGAAGAGACTCAGAATAAAAAGTTAGAAACAGAAGCAGAATGGAGAGATCAGGATAACAGGATCCTCTCTCACTGCGGAGCTGGCGAAAGCAGCCCGGAGTGGGAGGGAGGGAGTCAAGGAAGCAAGGGAGATACTTGCCATACCATCGGTGGCACTAGACAAATGTGTGAAGACAAGAGTACAGGGTGTGGGGGAGTGCCTCGCCTCATTCTTAGTGAGGGAGAACGAAAGACGCAGGAGTACCGAGATAGTTTCAGGTGCACTCACCATGCCCCGGGAGAAAACGTGCGACATTGGAGTCACGAGAATATAGAGAGTCGCGAAAGGTCTCGCCATACATCCAGTGATCACGGACGGGATCGCGGGAACATGGAGGACCGTGAAGGACCTTATCGTTTATTGAGTGACACCAGACAGCAAGGGAGTTGCAGTGATATAGAGCAGAACGGAGGATCCTATCTCGCATCTAGAGAGACCGAGCCGAAAAGACAGAACATAGTGATGGGGGATAGAACTTTGTTCCACCATACCCCAAGGGAGGATGGGAGAGCTTGGGATCTAGAGAGGTGGGAACAAAGAGAAGCAAGAAGGACGCATCATAACTCACCTGCACCGAGACGTAGGGCTCGTAGTGGGGGTGAGAGGGATGTATACGAACCACCTAGGAGTGAGGTACTGAGAGCTGAGATAAAAGCAAAACGGCTCGACGTAATGAGTTTAAAATCAGACTTGGATGAAATCATAGACGGCACATTGCCAATGGAAAGGATAGAGCTGTATGATCATGATGAAATACTGTTTATATCTAAGGATGTTACTCGGAAAGCGAGGTCAGCTCATGAAAAGTTATCTGAATTGGCAGACAGGTATATGATAGACATGTCACGAACTAAAGCTTTACAGGGCAACCATAGGCTAAATTGCACGGATCAAGATCTAGATGAGCGTAGGACGATTGGGCTGAAAGTACACATAAAGGAACTGATCCTGAGTATCAGAGTATGGAGGGATTTGGATAAATGGGAGGAAAGATGGTCTAAGAGGGGATCCGTCAGAAGGAGTACACTTGCGAGGTCCCAAGATGGAGAGATAATGCGAATGGAAGCTTTCCCTTTGCGAGAAATCGCGAACGGAAGCTACGTGCATGTACCCTGGAGTAGGGGGGATTTAGCGGCATTTACCAATTCCTTTCCAAAGCTCAGGGAGAATCCTGTTGAGTGATATAAGCAGGTAGAGAGGTTTGTGAAGATCTCTAAGGTACTGTGGATCGATTTGAACACTCTGTTTGATATCGTAGTACCCGGAGATTTGTGGACGGCATGCAAACTTAGTGTTGAATGGCCCATTTGTGAACCCGCGAGGGATGCCCAGACTAATGGTCCATCAGAGAGAGTCATGGAAAAGTACGAGAGGGTAATTGCATGGTTAAAAGAGAAGGTGCCGGTGCAAGACATAGACTGGGTTAAGATAGATCGAACAACTCAGGAACCTAAAGAGACCGTTCACGAGTTCTATGAGAGATTGCTGAAAGCATTCAAACAGTACAGTGGGTTGGATGTGATGGACCCCAAAGACATAGGACAGTTTGTGTCGAAGTTTGTCCTGGGATTACGACCAGACATAAGCTTAATGATACAACAGCATTTGATCTGTTGGCAAAACAAACCTTTAGATGAGATTCTGAGGTATGCGAGGTACTGTAGCGATGAAATAGATTCGAAAGCAAAGAAACTTAAGGAAAAGCTGATGTTGGTGCAGATGCAATCAGCTGGAAAGGGTGGACAGCGGCAACAGGGAACAGGAACACTAGGAAAGAAACAGAATAATCAAAGTAGAGATGAGGAAGAAAGACCGAGACCGAGGGTAGATATTGCGACACTGAAAAAGACAACGAGGTGCCATCAGTGTAACGAGGTAGGACATTGGAGACGCGAGTGTCCCTATAATGTCGAGACGGGGGAATTAGAACAGGAGGAGGATGAGGTTCAAACCAGCATGGTAAAGGGAACAGCAGTCCCGAAGGGAAAGTTTATCAAAGGGGGGACCCAGACTCCTCGAGCCCCGTTCCCTCAACCGCCTCGGATTGCAAATGGAGGAAAAACCTATAGACAACTGCCACTGTTCGTAGGAGGAGAAGAATGCTACTACGTTGATCCTCTTACAGGGCAACGAGTGAATAAGGAAGAAGACTGTACTCTAGGAGCAGCCCTGGAGATAGACCAGAGAGGACCATATGTAGAAGCTGAGGTGGCTGGATGTCCTACGACCTTTTTGGTAGATACGGGGGCCACTCGATCCACTTTGAGATCGGCGGTAGTCCCAGGTTTGCCAATGTCGGGAGAGACGATTCAGGTGGTAGGAGTCGCAAATAGGAGAATGACGAATCCTCTGACTGAACCAGTGTCAGTGAAGATAGGAAATTACAGTGATGAACATCAGTTTGTGATTTGTGATTCTAGCCCTGTGTGTCTGCTAGGAAGAGATCTGTTGTGTAAACTAAATTGCACCATATATTGCACACCTGAAGGAGTAGAAGTGCAGACTAACGATGATGATGCCGATTTTAAGGTTGTAAACTCGCAGGAATGGGTGGAACTATATCCTACCCTAACGGTGGAGGAGCTTCCACAGGACTTGAAGGAGACAGTGTCAGCTGAGGTGTGGGATTTTACTGGAGAAGAAATAGGACTGATCAAAGGGGTAGAACCGGTAAAGATCATGGTAAAACCCAATGCTGAGTATCCAAGAACACCACAATATAAGTTGACACCGGAGACAATTGCAGGAATAAAACCTGTGATAGAATCCATGATTAAACAGGGAATACTGAAGGAGATCGTTGGAAGTCCATGTAACTCCCCGATTATGGGTTTGCAGAAGCTTAGTGGGAAATACAGAATAGTGCAGGATCTTCGAAAGATTAATAATATCGTTGTTTCATGTTGTCCAGTGGTACCGAATCCATCAGTAATATTGTTTCAGATACCGTTCCAAGCTGAATGGTTCACAGTGATAGACTTGTGCCAGGCTTTCTTTTCGATTCCTTTAGATGAAGAGAGCCAATATTTGTTCGCTTTTAAGCTGGAAAATCGCGTTTTAACATGGTGTCGTATTCCCCAGGGGTATACAGAAAGCCCATCGATTTTTAACCAGCTGCTGAAGAAAAATCTTGAAAGTCTAGTACTGCCCAAGAACTCAGTTCTAGTCCAGTACATAGACGACCTCCTAGTGGCGTCAGAAACTGAGGAAGCTTGCAAAGTAGACACCATTACCTTACTAAATCATTTGGCCGAGAACGGACACAAGGTGTCTCCAAGTAAATTGCAGTATTGTCTCACCGAAGTGCAATACTTGGGCCACAGGATTGAAAAGGGAAAACGGAAGGTGTCTCCAGACAGAATAGAGGCGATCATGAAAATGAACGCGCCTAAAACACAAAGAGAAGTCAGGATGTTTCTAGGCATGGTCGGTTATTGTCGGCAGTGGATAGCCAACTTTTCACTGAAGGCAAAACCGTTACTACAACTGACGCACAAAGGAGTAAGTGATCCGGTACCATGGGACAAAGATTGTTTGATGGCATTTTTGCAGCTGAGGGAGGACTTGTGTCGTGCCCCAGCTTTGGGAATGCCTGATTACGAGAAACCATTTTTGCATTACTGCTGCGAAAGAGAAGGTTGTGCTTTAGCAGTTTTGGCCCAGATACACGGGAACGCGCGTAGGCCAGTTGCTTACTTTTCGGCTACATTAGATCCAGTAGCCGCAGCGTTGCCCGGATGTCTCAAATCCGTAGCTGCAACGGGTGTCAGCATTGAAAGATGTGAAAATGTGGTAATGGGACATCAGTTAGTGGTGTACGTACCGCATTCTGTGGAATTGTTAATGACCAGGACTAAGACTCAGCATCTGACGAATAGCAGGCTCACACGCTACGAGCAAGTCATATTGGCTGCTGAGAATGTGACCCTAAAGAGATGCTCTGTCTTGAATCCTGCTACTTTGATGCCACTTCCAAATGATATTGATGATGAAATCTGTACAGATATTGACTGCCTTGATGTGACTGAACTATGCACCAAACCGAGACCAGATATCGTAGATGAACCATTGACTGACCCCGATGAAATATTCTTTGTTGATGGTTCATGCGTAAGAGACGATATCGGTCAGCTGAGAGCAGCATATGCAGTTTGTACAATTACCAGAGTTGTGGAAGCCGCCTGCCTGGAAGGAGTACATTCCGCTCAGGTAGCTGAAATCATTGCTTTGACCCGTGCCTGTTTGGCAGGTAACCAAATTCGAGTCACCATATACACCGATAGCCAGTATGGTTTCGGGGTAGTTCACGACTATGGGCAGTTATGGTCTCAAAGAGGTTACATGACCTCCTCGGGTTCTCCTATTAGGAATGGAGAATTCGTGAGATTATTGTTAGAGGCATTACAAGGTCCGACAGCCATAGCGGTTGTCAAATGCGCCGCGCACACAAAGAATACCGATTTTGTGTCGCAAGGTAATCGATACGCGGACGAAGTTGCACGTTATTGTGCAGAACAAGGTTATTCTCACACCAATGTAGAAGTGGGGGGAATACAGGAAAGAACTGAGTTGACTATGTTGTTAGACACTGTAGATACGTGGGACGAGCTGAAGTGTGTTCAGGAAAATGCACCAGATGATGAGAAAAAAGCATGGGAGACAGCTGGATGTATTAAAAGTGAAATGAATTTTTGGATTTCTGCAGATGGGAGAGCAGTTTTACCAAACGAACTTGTTAGTCCAATGGCAAGGAGATTGCACGGACCAGCACACATAGGTAGAGATGCTATGGTGAGAGTATTCAGACAGACGTGGTATAATCCGAAGTTTAGAGTAGCGGCAGAAGCAGTATGTCAGCGTTGTGCGATCTGTCAGCAACTAAATGTAGGAAAGAGAACACCAGTTACTTTGAGTCACAT
This sequence comes from Lissotriton vulgaris, assembly GCF_964263255.1. Taxonomy (NCBI): domain Eukaryota; kingdom Metazoa; phylum Chordata; class Amphibia; order Caudata; family Salamandridae; genus Lissotriton; species Lissotriton vulgaris. Next base: position 584,421,487 of record NC_141698.1, read on the forward strand.
AGGGAGGCCTGGGGGGCCTTTCAATAGAATGCAGCTGGATTTTATTGAAATGCCCAAGTGCAATCGACTCAGATACGTCTTAGTGATTGTCTGTATATTTTCTAGATGGGTTGAAGCTTACCCGACACGTAGGTGCGATACACTTACAGTAGCAAAATTGTTGCTTAGAGAGTTGATACCGAGGTTCGGGGTGCCATCCTCTTTGGAATCGGACAGAGGAACTCATTTCAACAGCGAAATAGTGAAGATGCTATGTTCAGCCTTGAGTATTGACCAGAAGCTCCACTGTAGTTATCGACCAGAAGCTTCGGGGATTGTAGAGCAAATCAACAGGACAATTAAATCCAGACTTGCCAAAGTTTGTTCATCGACATCTCTGAGTTGGCCTGATGCACTTCCATTGGTTCTTATGAGCATACGTAGCACACCAGATAGAAGAACAGGTTTCTCTCCACACGAGGTGCTAATGGGAAGAGCTATGAGATTGCCATCGGTTCCGACTGCAGCGTTGTTGAACATCACAGACGATTTGATCTTGGACTACTGCAAGGGACTATCTGATGCCATTCATTCTGTGTCCCTCCAGGTCCAGGCCGCAGAGGTTCCATCAGCACAAGACTTGTGCCATGACCTGTGTCCAGGGGACTGGGTCCTGGTGAAGAAGCATGTCAGGAAGAACTGTCTAGACGTGCGCTGGAGAGGACCGTTCCAAGTCATACTAGTTACGAACACTGCAGTAAAGTGTGGAGGCTTGCCCAACTGGATACACGCCTCACACACCCGAAGAGTTCCAGCACCTCTGGAAGAAACAGCTCCTCTCTCGGATGAAAATCCAGCAGAAAGCGGAGAAGCCACAGAGAGGGAAAGCCAAGCTGTAGAGGTGATTGAAGAGGCTGAGCCTGTGTCGGAGCAGGCCGACGACGGTCAGGACACCAGTGAGGCCGAAGTCGCCTCAGAAGAGGAAAGTAGCTGGGAGTTCGAGTCAGATACCGAACAAGCTGCAAGTGATCAAGAGACGAGTCCAAGAACAAGGAGCAGGAGGACAAGGAATGGAGAAGTTAGTTGGCCGGAAACAAGGAGAAGGTCAAGCTTAAAAGCAAATCCAGAGAGCACCCTTGTCCCGATCTCCGAAGATTCAGAGCCAGACGAAGAAACTACGGATTCAGGCTCTGAGAGTCCGAGAAGGTCAAGAAGGGTACGTGTGCCCTGCAGAAGGTACGCCACCCCAGAGTGGACTTATCTAGCAGATGTCTTGGGGACAGAGATCTGGGAGAGTGAGAGAAGTGCAAGTGATCAATCTCGATCCATTTGTGGCAGTGGAGATATGGATGTTGACGCCTGGAATCGAGACTGAGGGGTTACTGACTTTCACACTTCCCATTCCCCTTTACCTAAGTCGGATCAAAGACCCAGTACTGAATCGATTAGAGTTTCCGACTTTTGGTCATCAAATACCAGAACAAGAAGAAAAAGTAATTTGTTTAGAATTATTGGAACATGTTATTAGAGCTGCAGGTACGAGAATCATTGTAGATGTATAAAGACTTTTGTGTTTAAGCTATAAAGAAGAAGATAACCTAGCGCCGAGTGGAAAGAAGAATAAAATTAGGGATTACATTTAGAGGACGGAGAAGGGTTAGGGTTGTCTATTGCTGAAGAGAAAAAGGACATTGTTGTGAAAAGAGACTTTTGTTGATTAAGAGCGCTTCACAGACTGAGAAAGCAAATAAAGCAAGACAAAGACTTGAAAAGAAAACTTTTCTTCGAAAAAGAAAGAGCTACGCTGTTTTGATAACATGGAGAATGGCAACCCAAACCGAAAAGCCAAATGCATAGTAGGTACACTAATAGCAGTAGTAATTTTTCTTATTATTACAGTAGTTACCACATCGTACATGGTAGGACATGCAAGTGAGAAAGAGACAACAGATGTAAAGCCTGTAACGACTTTGAAACCTGCTCTTGTTGGGAAGAAGGAGGAGAGCAATGTCATCCGTGAAAAGACTTTACTGGCAAATGAAGCTCGTAGGTTACACGTAGACGAGTCGCAGGGAAATTTTAGGTCTAATGCATATGCCAAGTTATTGTATGAGTATATTGATGCCATGGAGGCCAAGGATTGTTATGCATGCATGCAATTGCCGGCTTCCGTAGATGAAGGCATCAGATATCATCATCTCCCACTGACATATGGGATAACATGTAGTTTATTGCTCAGTATATTTTATGGTAGAGAAGGGTTCGAGTACTACTTTTCAAATTATGATTCGGTACTGCCTGAAGTCCCGAATTATAAACAAATGAATAAGTGGGACTATTATAAAAAGGAAGACAGATTAACAAAATTCTTTCTTCCTTGGGATGCATTAGATACTTCATATGCACGCAGAAATAATCTGACTTGCAAAGTGTCAGAGGTAGAGAAAAAGTTCATAGGACAGGTAGATGACCGGTACAGAAGGCAGAAGATTCTAAAAATGTCAGGACAGTGGAAAACAGATTGGACCGAAGAAGAAAAAGCACACAAGAAGAAGAGTAGCAATGGTCCAATAGCTCTGGATAGAACGCAGAAAGGAAAGTTATGTTTAACTCGAAGCAAGACGTATTATGAGAGTGTATTTGTAGGTGAAGTAAATTGCGAACATGCTTTTCGATTAGAGTACTATACGAAAGATTTTATGAAAGGGATGCAAGCGATTCCTAATGTATATTTTGTATGTGGAAGAAATGCCTATGTAAAACTGCCTGACAATTGGTATGGTTCGTGTTACTTGGCAATTGTCTTCCCCAAAATATATCATGCAAAGGATTTAGCGATCGTAGAAGGAAAGGCTTCGACAAGAACGAAAAGGGAAATAGGAGATGCTGAGGTAGTTGGAGACATTTTTGGAGCAATGTTTCCTATGTTAGGTTTAATACTTAACGATGTTAAGATCAGGAGACTAGCTACAGTTGTAGACAGATTATCTGCAAGTACTGCAAGGTCATTAATGCTAGTAGAAGGAGAGATGCAGTCGATTAGGGCAATGGTTCTTCAGAACCGTCTTGCTTTAGATGTTCTGCTAGCAAAGGAGGGCGGAGTTTGCAAGGCTTTGAAGGTCCAAGAATGTTGTACTTACATTCCAGATAATTCAAAACCACTTGAGAAAGTCATACGGAACATTACAGAGATACATAAAGAAATCGAAGATTTAACAAAAGTAAATGTTTGGGAGAAAGTAGGTCATGGAGTAGGAAAGGTTGGAAATTGGTTTGCCAATCTTGGTAAAAGCGTTATATGGTACATATTGAAACCTGTGTTAATAATATTGATATGCATAATTACATTGTTGGGATTAGTGAAACTGTATAAATGGTATAGGTCGAACCGGTTACAGAGATCCATGAGAGAGCAAGAAAGGAGATTAGCTGCTTTGCAAGATCAACAGTATAAAAGTTTAAGAGCTCTCGAAACGATAAAAAGAGGGAACCTTGTAACTAGTTCAGTGTAAAGTATCATTCAAATTGAAATTAGTGATGACCCCAGAGGTCATCAAAGGGGGGAACTGAGAGAGCGCAATTTGAATGAAAAATATATCTGTACCATATTTATAAGCATATCGCATAAACGTAGAAGTTGTAACATGAAGTAGCACTTGTAGCGTAAAGTTAGCCGATGTAACCTAAGTAATAGGAAATGTATCTGTATTCACTTTAGAAATGTATTAGAAAGACCGTATATATATAGTGGTCTAATATAGAAATGTGTAAATGCTTAAGAACAGTAGAACGTGCTAAACTGAATATACGTATGTAATTATTAAACGGAGAAAGCGGTGAAATGTAAATTAAAAGAAATGTGTAGAATATATAGCATGGTGTAGAAGCGAGAAATAAACGTTGTGTTTTATGTAACATGGATTCAAGTATAATCACTGATTTGCTGATTCAATTATATATAAATGTGTGTTAAAGGTTATACTGTGTAGAAGAAGGAGTTTTAGAAAGTGTGGTCATGTGTGATTTTAACCTAACTGACCAAGAGTTCGCGAGAGTGTAGTCCACTGCACATAATTTAGTGGTCTCACAGGAACAGGGGATAGCCTTGATCTGAACGTGCGAGACAAGAGTCAAAGGTCTTGCTAGATTTAAGGTGACAATGCTGGACGAAGTTTATGGCCTAAGTGAGATAAGAGACGCTTGGAATTTGGGTCTTGTTTAGAAATGACCGTTCACAGGACCAAACGAGGTTACGAATACAATCGTAAAGAATGGAGTTCTGTTGAGGTGATAGACTTTGCTCTGAAAGTGTCAACTGGAATGTCAATGAAGTCGCCAGCACGAAGACGAAGATGGTGCCTACGAAGCAAGGTCAACTTAACGGACGACGCGAAGAGATGAAGCAATGGAAAAACCCAAGAATGAGAACATGTGTAAATGTATACGTGGTGGGCGTCAAGGGGCGTTCCACCCATACTGTGATTGTGTATTTAGGGACAGCACCCTGGAGAGAAGTTAGCGAAGAGCTCAGAGCGCAGAACAGAAAGAGCAGAGCGCAAGAGAGCAGTAGGCCGAGGACCCTTAGAGAGCGGATGGGTAGGCAGAGAGTGTACTGTTTCTCGATATAAGTTACCATTAGAGGCTAAGAGAGTTTGAACTTCTTTGGAAGTCAAACTGCTGACACCTTTTTTAGGTAAGGAACTTGCGAAGTAGGGATGTCACCTAGTATAGAGTAGGGACAGAATTAACTTGTTATTCTCTTTTTGTAGATGACGCAACGGAACCACTTTGTGTCTATGCTTTTTAATCTGTTGATTTTGGAATTGATATTAATTGTATTCTTTTGTAGACTTAGATTTTTTAGGGAATTTATGTTCCTTCTAGTTCCTGTATACTTGTTGAATCTTATCCTGAGAGGATTGTATATGCAACTAATTCTGATTTTATATTAAATTTTAAAACGTTATCAGTCGTAAGTGGTTCTTCAGAGTTGTGTCAGTCTATTGGGGTTGATTTAACCTATGTGGGGTTTGTCTTTTACTCAATGACAGAAAATAATCGATCCAAAAGGAAGAATGAGATAAGTATCTAGGTCGTCAGAAAGGGTATCAAAATCTCATTCCCCGCACTACTCATTGTAAATTACGTCATTAGCTCACTTTAATTGACCGAAGACTACGACTCAGAATGCACTAGTTTAACAGACACACATAACTGGTGATGTTGAGTTACATGAAACCTTATACATTCCAACATATAATTTCTCTTGTAGGGTAGCAGGCTGGCCTTCATGAACATAGGGCAGGGGGAAGGCAGAGATCACAATAGATCAGTGTCTCCAAATGACTGGTGGAGAGTGCTGGAGAGCATACCGTATACTTCGGGTGCACTCTTGATACATTGCTTGTGTTACGGCCTTGTACGAATGGCACTTTGACCTTTTTGGGGTAGTGCCAAAAACAGAAACTCTATTTCAGAAATATAACATTCCGGTTACAGAAAAGCTCATGCAAAGATTCCAGTTTACTTAGCTTAACCAAAGACATGCCCAGTGGGAGGAGACACCCTGCCAGGTCGGTGAGGACCAGGTCCCCTTTAAAGGGTGCTGGGTTATAAATACAAGCCGTGGAGAGTGGGGCCCACCTTAACTCTGGCAGAATGGCTTCAGCAGAACTGGTGGGAGCACATCAGTAGGCAGGTGCACATTTTATTAGAACTTACATTATTGTACAAAACTAGCACCCTGTACTTTTCAGGAGCCCCGCACTGTGCGACATAGTTGAAGTCGCACTTACTAACTCGCAGGTGACGGTTGGGTAACTATGGTCAGTGGTGATGGAGATAGTGTCACTCATAGTCGTTGAAATGTCACTCATAATTACACTTAAATTATGAAAATGTCACACATAGCAATTTGAAACCTTAGCAGCTCTGAGTTACCAGTGTTGTGTCCTTTAAAGTTTTCTATCCCGTCTAACTCTATGCTTAGATCTCAGCTTACACTGTGTAGAAGTCCTGACAGTTTCCACCTTATCGCTATCCTACTGCAACCAATGTTTATGGTCCATGTCACATCCTCTTTTGTTTGCTTTTCATCACTCTGCTTTCTCAATTATTCAAATTTCCTTTTTCATCATTAGTTTAATTCCCACCACTCTCATTCTCACTATGCTCCTGTCTTTCTGACCCAATCATTCCACTTACTATGCTGCCTCATTCTTCTCTTAACAAATCTTTGATTGCCTTTTTTTACCTTGAATTCATTTCTGTTTCACCCCAGATTCTATTAAAGTTCTTTTCCTATTTCTTTCTTTTTTCCATTATTCTGTTCTTGTTTCCCCTTTGTCTTCTCTTGCTTTGTTTCCTTCTCTGTTATTCCCTTGCTTTTTTATTTCTATATTTCTTCCAATTGGTCTGTTTTTATTTGACTTTGTTTCTCCTTCTTTCTACCTTCAGTTTTATCTTCCTTTTCCTTTGTTTATAATCTTTCTTTTTTCTTCCTTGCTCCTTTTTCAATATCTCTTCTTTGATCTATTTTTCTTGCTTCTGTCCTCTCTTTTTTTAGTCTTCTTCTTCATCTTACTCTGGAAGTTTGGCTTTCTCTCTTTATTTTTTCTTATCTTCCTACTTTCTCTTTCACTTTATTTTCTCTTATATGCCTTCATTTTTATATGTACACCTTTATTGACATTTATAAGCACAGCATCCGTAAAAGAGACAACATATGAATAAGCGTGCATGTAAGATTGTTCAAAGCTTTTTAACATTGTATGAACATGGTCAGTATAGCTTCCCCTCACAAACTCTACATATAGAGGGGGCTATCAACCACAAGACAAGTCAGATATAACAATGGTTGTTTGAGTTGCCACAAACACGTTTTAATGTGACTTTCAGGGTCCTCAAATCTTGGCTTGCTTCCCTGTGCACCGCCAAGCGCTGTAGACTGGGGGCTCTGTTATCTGTACATCTGTCAATGCAGCGGGTCCTAACTTTTGTATCAGGTGCGTACTTAGCTTCCTAAATCATGTGTTACCTCGCTTAGCAAAGGACACATACCATTGAATTGCATCCTATCTATGCACAGTTTTTTCCTAGTTTACAATGTCCTCATCATAGCCATCTCATGGTTTATACATTTACCTAGTGCCTTTTACCTCACCCTTGTTTTACAAGTTATGTTTAATTTTCTTATTTCATTATGTTACCTATAACAAACTCCACAATCTCCTTTCATCCTTACACCTTCACCCTTAAACCCATCACCTTTCTCCCTTAAATCTTTAACTCTTCCCTTCTAAATGCTTCATGCTTTACCCTTCAGCCATTAACTCTTCATCACTAAACCCTTCACAACTAAACCCTCTTCTTCTTTATGCTTATACCAATCACTCTTACCCTTAAACACTTCACACTTTACCTCTAAACGCTTCATCATTTATCACTAAACCCATCACTCTTTTTGCCTGTACACTACAGCTTTCACCAAGCCCTTCACCCTTTTACTCTTTGCCTTTTAAATCTTCAACCCAAAACTCTCACTCGCCACCCTTAAATTCTTCAGCTTTTTATGCTTCACCTTAAGGCTCTTCACCAATAAATGCTTAACCTGTAAGCCCTTCACCCTTTCCCTGAGCCCTTCACCATTTATCCCTCAAACATTCACCACTTAACCCTTTACTCTTAAACTCCTTACACCTAAACACTTCCAGGTTCCCCTTAAGCCCTTCACCATTCTCCCTATACCTTTCACTCTTAGACCTATTACCCCTTCACCAGTTACCCCTTAATTCTAAACTGGAACAACCCATGAATCCTTTCATTCTGGAGCCTTATAACTTTCACTCTTAAATCTTCCACTCCTAAACATTTCACCTTTTGCCCCTAGACTCTTCACCCTTCACTTCTATACTTAGGTCTGGTCTAGATACAAATTTAGTTATCTCACAAGCCTCATGTTATAAAAAAAATCTGACTAAATGCACACATGTATGTACATAGGGATGCTTTCAGTCATTCCTCATCAATTATTGGTCTGTTCAATTGTCATTCACATTTTATCACTGTCCACCACAACCTGCAGCATGGGGAATGGGTCACTGCTGCAACTCCTGCAAGTTCACCTGCATCTGAACCTGCACTACTCCAGCACCAACCAAGACCAAGACAAGCAACAGCAGCAGCCACCTGAAATGCATCCTGCTCAACACCCGCTCCGTCCATAGGCACGCCATCGAGATCTGGAACCTGCTCGACACCACAGCCCCAGACGTCGCCTTCCTCACGGAAACCTGGATGAACGCCTCTTCAGCGCCCGACATTGCCATCGCCATCCCAGACGGCTACAAGATCATCCGAAGGGACCGCATCAACCAGACCGGAGGAGGCATCGCCATCGTCCACAGGAACACCATCCGCATCACGACCAACACCGACGACACCCTCGCACCCGCCGAGCACCTGCACTTCCAGGTCCACATCAACCCCACGACCACCCTCAGAGGCACCCTCATCTACAGACCCCCGGGACCACGCACACAATTCAGCGAAGACATCGCCGACTTCATCAGCCCGCACGCCCTCTGCTCCGCTGACTACATCCTCCTCGGGGACCTCAACTTCCACCTGGAGAACAACAACGACCGCAACACCACCACCCTGCTGGACAACCTCGCAAACCTGGGACTCAAGCAGCTGGTCACCACCCCCACCCACTACGCCTGACACACACCCGACCCCGTCTTCTCATCCAGCAAGGACATCGCCTTCAGCCACGCCACCGGACTCCACTGGACGGACCACAGCTGCGTCCACTTCAGCTTCGGAAGGACCACGATCCACCACCACCAGCAACAGGTTGCACGCAGAAGCTGGAACAAGATCACAGCCGACCAGCTCGCAACCTCCCTGAGCATGAACCCTCCCACCAGCACAACGAACCCAAGCCAGGCGGCCACCAACCTCACAAAGTGGATCAGCGACTGCGCAGACGAACTCGCCCCCCTGAGGACCCCGCCTAGCAGACCCGGTAGCAAGAAAGCCCCATGGTTCACTGACGAACTCAAGAGCTCCAAGAAGAACTGCCGAGCCCCCGAGAGAACCTGGTGCAGAGACCCAACTCCGGACAACATGGCTGCCCTCAAGCTCGCCACCCGAAAGCACCACCAACTCATCCACGCCACCAACAAAACCGCATTCAAGGAACGACTGGTCAACAACGCACACAACAGCAAGGAACTCTTGAACATCGTCAAAGAGCTCTCCAACCCAACGCCGGAAACAGCGACATCACCCTTTCGCAAGACCTCTGCAACTCCCTCGCCTCCTACTTCCACAACAAGATCGCGGACATACACAACAGCTTCAGCACTCAACCGACGCACGCCACGACCGAACCACCGCCCCCCACCACCACCCTCCGCGCCTGGACTCCGATCATCACCGAAGACACCGTCCGCACGATGAACTCCATCCACTCCGGATCTCCGACCGACCCCTGCCCTCACCACGTCTTCAACAAGGCCGACGCTGTCATCGCACCCCACCTGCGAGATATCATCAACACCTCCTTCGACACCGCTACCTTCCCGGAGAGCTGGAAGCACGCCGAACTCAGCGCCCTACTCAAGAAGTCATCAGCCGACCCCACCGACCTCAAGAACTACCGCCCCATCTCGCTGCTCCCGTTTCCTGCAAAAGTCATCGAGAAGACCGTCAACAAGCAGCTGGCAGCCTTCCTCGAGACGAACGGATCCCTCGACCCCTCGCAGTCTGGCTTCCGAGCCAACCACAGCACCGAGACCGCCCTGATCGCAGCCACCGATGACATCCGAGCTCTGCTCGACAATGGAGAAACAGCGGCCCTCATCCTCCTAGACCTCTCCGCGGCCTTCGACACTGTCTGCCACCGTACCCTAGTACAGCGCCTCAGCAACGTCGGAGTCCAGGAGAAGGCACTGGAGTGGATCATCTCCTTCCTTGCCGAAAGGACACAGAGTCTGCCTCCCTCCGTTCAGATCTGAAGCCACCAAAGTCATCTGCGGCGTTCCTCAAGGCTCCTCCCTCAGTCCAACCCTCTTCAACGTCTACATGAGCCCCCTCGCAGACATCGCATGCCAGCACAACCTCAACATCATCTCCTACGCCGACGACACCCAGCTGATCCTCTCCCTCACCAACGACCCCGCCACCACCAGAGCCAACCTTCACGAAGGGATGAAAGAGGTAGCCGAATGGATGAAGATTAGCCGCCTGAAACTGGACTCGGACAAGACGGAAGTCCTCATCCTGGGATCCTCACCCTCCGCTTGGGACTCCTGGTGGCCCCCCGCCCTAGGCAGCGCACCCAAACCAACAGACCACGGACGCAACCTGGGCTTCATCCTGGACTCCTCCCTCTCCATGACCAGACAAGTCAACGCCGTCTCCTCGTCATGCTTCAACATCCTGCGCATGCTACGTAAGATCTTCCGGTGGATCCCCACCGAGACCAGGAAGATGGTCACCCAGGCCCTCGTCACCAGCCGTCTGGACTACGGCAACTCCCTCTACGCCGGAACCACCGCCAAACTCCAGAAGAGACTCCAGCGGATCCAGAACGCCTCAGCACGACTCATCCTGGACATCCCCCGTCGCAGCCACATCTCCGGACACCTGAGAGACCTGCACTGGCTCCCGGTCAACAAGAGAATCACCTTCCGTCTCCTCACCCACGCACACAAAGCCCTACACACCAAGGCCCAGGATACCTCAACAGCCGCCTCAACTTCTACGCTCCCAAACGCCAGCTTCGATCGACCGGCCACGCCCTCGCCGCCGTCCCCCGCATCCGAAGAGCCACCACAAGGGGGCTGGTCCTTCTCCTACCTCGCCGCCAAGAAATGGAACTCCCTCCTGACCCACCTCTGCCTGACCCAGGATCACCTCGCCTTCAGGAAGCAACTCAAGACCTGGCTGTTCGAGCAGTAGCGGACCCCCCTCCCCTAGCGCCTTGAGACCCTCTGGGTGAGTAGTGCGCTATATAAATGCGATGATTGATTGATTGATTGACAACACTTAGCAATTGGCTCTCTTCAATGTGACAGCAATTTGCTCTTTCACATATGAACGTCCAACTAGAAAGTAGTCCAACTTCAATTCTAGGACCAATTGCGGCTTTCATTTAATTTTTTTAATTCCTTTTTTGCGGTGTGGCATTATTCGTATTTGTTTTGCAAATATACCTAAAAGCATATCAGCATTGTTTTGAAACACACTATTGTTTTTTTCCAGGTTATATATATATTACAAGCATTGCATCAGATGTCATTACAAGTCTTTGACGCATGTTTTATAGTGGCATGCGGTGCAATTACATTTACACTACAATCCGAAATGTAGATCATCAAGCAGAGCAATCTTGTAACACATTGTATATTGACCAGATAACACTTTAGCAATTGTAGCATGTCACCCAGGTACATATGCAAATGCATTAACATTATTCCTAAAACTCATTTAACTTCCCCTCCCCCCCAACCTTCCCACAATGGCTGACCCCAACCCGATACACATTATTGTCATGCAGTTCCACAACGTTTTCCCAGTTTTTCTTGTAAGGGCAGCCCGTGTTTATGTGGTGCTGATGTGCAGCGTAACTATTCTTAGGGTGCTTCTATTTGTGTGTGCTGGTAACTACGCTAATGATCGTATCTACTCCACTTGCGCAGTGGGAACTGGTGTAGGCTCCAGTGACTTAAATGCTTCCATTATATGGTCCCATTCCATTAAAATAGGCCTTTTGCAGAGGCTCCCGGCTTCTTCTCGCCTTATAGCTGCACTTTCTCTGCTTCCCCAGCGCACCACTTCACTGTGCCAAGTGTACTCAGTGGGAGACCTGCCTGACTTCAACCGCATTGTTATGTAGCGTTTCGCTATTAACAACGCTAAATCTACAAAGCGTAGCTGTTCTTTCTGTGTTTTTGGGCGTCTAGTCAAACCCATCCATCAGCATCCAGCTGTTTCCCGTAGGGGTAGGCCTGTCGCTGATTTAATGCTTATAAGCATCTTATTCCAATATTCAGTAAGTACCGGGCATGACCACAGCATATGTAGGAGATCTGCTTCCGCCAATTTGCATCTAGGGCATTAGTTGTGTGTTGGAAAACAAAAGTTGCAGGTGGCGTGGGGTGACTTAGGCTCTATGTAACATCATGTATTGAATACATTTAAATTTGCCATTGCGGGACACCTTTTTTGGGTACTCTAACATCACGACCATTCTTTATCGGTCAGATCCTTCTCAAGGTCCTCGGCTCATTTATTACGCACAGAGGAGAGGGGAATCCCTGTATGAGCCCTAATGCCTTTATACAGCCAATTCGTACTGTGGCGCCTTTGCCCCATTAAGTAAATTGCCTGTACCAGTGCATGTATTGGGGTTTCTATTCTCAGCGGGCCCAGTGTTTCTTGACGTAGTGGTGTATTGCGGCATAGGTTAGGTACAGGGTACCTGGTACCCTGTTTACCCTGGTGAAGTTCTCGTGGTCGGGGGGTGTGGCTACGGCGCAAAGCGAAATGGCTGCCCTGTGAGGGAGCTCCGCATGCCGGGACCTTACATTCGGCTAATACCATCTCTACTGACGCTGCACAGAGTCGCTAAGCACGACGGAGGATCCCGGGGGGCCAGCGGCGTGATTCCTGGCGGCGTGGCAAATATGGGCGCTGAGTAATCACCCTGAAAATTGTGGTGGCGTGGACCGCGAGGCGGCGGATAAAATGGCGGCGCTGGGTCCGGAGAGCTGAGAGGGACCAGGCGGCTCCATCAAATAGCACGGAGGAGATTGGCGACTGGGGCGGCAGATCGCGGGGCGCATCCTGCTAAACGCCCCTGTCCCCTGCTGCTGTCGGAGATCTGCGGGGCACCGAGGGACAGATGCAGGAGCCGAGCGGTACTTTGCCTGGAGCCTTGCCGCAGGTGTGGACGGCTCCCGGCCCGGGCTCTGAACGGCGGAGTGGTGACGATCCGGACTCCGGGCACAGTCTCCTGAAGGCAGCGGAGCGAGGGACCAAAGACGGACTGCCTGGAGGCCGACACCGGTGAGTACAGCGCTGGTCGAGGCTCGGCTTGTGGGGCTGGGCGGTGTGAGGCTGACGGAGGGTACTGTAGGCCCTAGGTGGCAGTGCTCTGCGGGCCTTGCGCGGCGGGGCCTCTGCGAGAGGGTGGCTGGATCGGCGCTGCCCGTGGCGTCCTGCTAGGTACTGTGCTGGCTGCGGGGCCAGCGGGGCTCGGACTGTGGCCTGCAGCATTCCCCCCCCAGGTCGGTAGATGGCGGGGGGTGGGAGGCCGCTGGACGGGTTCAGTGGGGACCGCAGTGGGCGGAGGGCTGACGTGGTGTTGCGGGTGCCCACTGGAGGTGCCAGAGGTGGAGGTCCGAGGGGCTGAGGTGAAGTCCTGCTGAGTTGAGCCACGATGACGGGTGGCAGTGAACTGCGGTGCAGGCGACTCCAACCACAGCGCTAGGCAGTGCAGACGGCGGCTGTGTGAGTGAAGCCGCAGTGGGACCCTTGTGAATCTCAGAGAAAGACGCCGTTGCTGCCTGCTGCTCCCTGCTGCTCCCTGGTCTGTGGGCACTGGAGAGCAGTGGAACACTGCCATGGGCAAGTCCGAATCCAAACAGGCCAAGCTGGCCTTTTCGGCTCAGCGACAGTCACGGGCGGGAGAGAGCTCGAGAGCCCAGAGCGAGACTAGAAGGCCATCCTCCATGCCTGAGGATACTGAAGACGACAATCGCACCATTCTCCTTGAGCTGCGCGCGGGAATGAAGTCTATTGATAGCAAAATAGACGCCCTGGCGACTGGTCTTGATGTTGTGAAGAAAAAGGTGGAGAAACATGAACGCAGGCTGGATGTGTTGGAAAATCGAGTATCTGATGGACATGATGCGCAAGCCGAGAATCGCACGCAGCTTCTTCAAATGGGAAAACTCTTGGAAGTCATTAGCGCGAAAAATGAAGATTTAGAAGCGCTCTCTCGGCGCAACAATGTGCGCATTCTTGGCCTATCGGAGACGACGCCTATCTCCCGGATGGAACCGTTCATTGAAGGCATGCTGTGCGAACTTTTTGGGACTGCTCTGTCCAGTGTGATGATAGTGGAGAGGGCACACAGGTCGCTGGGGCCTAGGCCTAAACCGGGAGCACCGCCACGACCGATCATCACCAGACTGCTTAACTATGCTGATAGGGATTCTATTCTCCGAGAAGCAAGGGCTAAAGAACCGGTGATGTACAAGGGTGACACCCTCTCTTTCTTTCCAGACTACACCCCGACAGTTCAAGCTGCGCGTCGGGAATTTGTCCCGGTCAAGAAGCTGTTGCGAGAAGCCACGGTGCCCTACGCGATGCTATACCCTGCCAAGTTAAAAATCACGCATGAAGAACAGTCTAATTTTTATACGGACGCTAAATCTGCATTAAAGTTCACAAAACATATATGTAAAGTAAAGCCTTGGCAGAAGCGTACAGATGCTGAACAAGCAGAATCAGGGCTGGATGTCACGGACTGACAGACTGACTGTTGCACTGTGTTGCTCTCAGACACTAATGCACTGCTATACCTCTTTTTGTAGAGTGCGGGGCAATGTGGGCTGGTATGGTGTATGGATCACGAATGTGTGTGAATAGTGGAGGTTATAATTGCGCTCCTGGAGCTCCTGCTGGTGCGATGTGAGGATTCTGCACTGTTTGTCTAATTTTGACTTAGCGTCAGCAAGATGGAAATAGTTCCGGCGACCACACTACGGTGTGTGTATACGCTGCTGTGCTTCTTCCCCCTGAGGGTATTACCCATATGGTTGAAGTAAGGCGGGTGGTGCGGGGGGACGGTCTTGACCTAATTGGGAGGTTGGAGTGGGTGGGGGGTGGAGGGTGGCGGGGATGTTGTGGGTTTTGTTTGTTTGCAGTTTTCTATGCATGAAGGTCAATCACAGATGCGGCCCGGGATGTTTGATGCGCTTCATATTGAGGGTGTTCTGCGGTGAATTGCATGCCTCCTGGGGGGATCGCCACTCACGAGCTGGTATGTTTATCATATTGACTGTCTAATGGCTACTGAATGTGCCCTATTGACCTGGAATGTTAGAGGCCTCAGTTCTCCCAAGAAGGGGCGCCAGGTGCTTGCCTATTTAAACAGACAGGGAATACAGGCTGCGCTGTTGCAAGAGACGCATCTGGCTCCAAATGCGTCCTGTGGGGCGCTCAAAAATTGGGTGGGCTATCGTGTGGCCGATTCGTACTCCTCCTATGCACTGGGTGTGCTGATATTGTTTAAGCACGGGGTGGAGTTCCAGGCGCTGCACACCTATGTGGATGATGAAGGGAGATGCGCTATGGTGTGCGGGAAGCTGTGTGGAAAATTAGTTATCATTGTCAATATGTATGGACCCATAGTGGATGACCTGGCATGTGTGGCTCGTATCTGTGAGTAACTGAGGGACTGGCCGGATGCTCTTTTCATTTGGGGGGGGGGGATCTGAATACCTACCTGAATGTACAGTTGGATAAATGAAACCCTGAAACACATCGCACCCCAAGAGTAGCCTCAAATGTGCTGCGAGTCATGGAGGAGTTTGGGCTGTGTAATGTATGGTGACTTCGCAATCCGGGGAGAAAGGAGGGTACGCATGCTATGCCCACGCATGGGAGCTGGTCCCAACTGGATTACTGGTTGCTTGGAGAAGAGATTTTGGAATGGGTCGTTGAGGTGGCGCCTCTTGCTTGCACACTGTCAGATCATAACACGGTACGGCTGATGTTGAAACTCCCGAGTGGAGCCAGACGTCCATTTGCGTGGAGACTGCGCACTGAGGCGCTCTTAGATCCTGTGTATGATAAAACTGTACATGATGCCATTGAACAGTATTTCACACTTAATAAGGGCACGGTTGATCAGGCTGCCACATTATGGGAGGCCTTCAATGTCACCATTCGAGGAGTATGTATTGGGACTGCTGCGGGCATTCTTCGTGACATACGGGCACGTTTGCAGAGACTTGAGGCAGAGCTGCAAGATTTGGAGAGGGATTACGTTAGCCGACCCGATTTATCCACGTTGGGTAGAATCCAGGAATTACTGCTGGAATATGACTCGCAGGCGGAAGCAGAGATGAAATATATATCTTGCAGACCTGCAGCTAGGAGATACAGAGAGGCAGGCAGGCCGGGTCGGACGTTGGCATTCAAGATAAAGGCGAGATCAGAACACACACGTGTGGATAGAATAGTGGATGCTGACGGCGGTGAGCATTACACTCCGGAGGCCATAACAGAGCAATTTCGTATTTTTACGAGGATCTGTACAGTACGAGAGGGCCGCTGCCGACGGAAGACTTTGACGCATATCTGGAGGGTATAGCGTGTGCTTGGTTGTCGGATGCGCAGCGTCGATATCTCTGTATTCCAATCGACGAACAGGACATCAAGTTGGCTATCGTGGCCCTGGCTAATGGCAAGGCGCCGGGCCCTGATGGGCTACCGGTGGAATTTTATAAGAAGTATGCTGATCTTATTGCACCGCACTTGCTGGAGGTGTACGCTGAGGCGTACGACGCAGGGGTGCTCCCCCCATCGATGAGAGAGGCACTCATAGTTACTTTACTCAAGAAAGATAAGCCCCTGGAGCGCTGCGATTCATACCGTCCATTATCACTGATTAATATTGACGCAAAGTTCCTAGTGAAAATCATAGCGACTAAGCTACAGCCCCTAATGCATGGTCTGATTCTACCGGATCAGTCCGGATTTGTGCCCGACCGATCCACTTCGCATAACCTGCGCACAATATTCTCTATGTTCCATGTGCTAGAGCCAGGGTTGGAGGCGGCGGCAGTGTTACTGGACGCTGCCAAAGCGTTTGATTCTGTTGAATGGCAATACATGCATGGGGTCTTGCGGCGTATGGGGTTTCCTCTTCAGACTCTTCAGTGGATAGCTGTACTGTATACGGCACCGACGCGAGTTGGAGGGCTGACGTTTGCCGCGTTGAACATAGAACGTGGAACTCGGCAGGGATGCCCCCTATCGCCTTTGTTATTCGCGATCATTCTTGAACCACTGGCTTGCGTCATCCGGCAGCGACATAGAGAGTTGACCTTGAATTTTAACCATCGGCCGGTCTCGATTTCATTTTACGCGGACGACATGGTATTATTCGTGCGTTAACCGTCGCGATATCTACCGCAATTATTGCGGGAGTATGTGCTATTTGGCCACATTTCTGGGCTGAATATCAATTGGGAGAAGTCGCTCATGATACCGCTAACGGCTGGGACTATATGTCCGGATATGGAGTTTCCGCTGGTCTGGTCGACGGACCCAGTGAAATATCTGGGAGTATGGGTGCACAGGGATCCGGCGGTGGTGATCCGCAAAAATTATGGCAGAGCGTGTTCAAAATTAGAAAGTGTTGTCGACACCTGGCTGCAGCTACCTCTATCACTGGCGGATCGTCTCGCACTCATTAAGATGGTAGTCTTACCCCGGTTCCTAGATCTGTTCGTAAATGTGCCCATAGTGCTCAATTTGTCTTTGCTTAAAACACTCGGGGGTCATTTGCTTCGACTGGTGTGGGGGGGAAAGGCGGCGAGGGTGCAGTGGTCGGTGCTTACAAGGGGTTATGAGCAGGGAGGTTTTGCGGCGCCGGATTTTTATGTATATTACTTAAGCGCACAGGCTCAATACCTGTACTATTGGTATAGAACGCATGCTTTCACGCCGCACGTCACGGTGGAAGAGGGGGAAGCCGCTCAGATTCCTCTGCACAGTGTGGTCACTCATCACTCAAGAGGTACCCCGAAATCAGAGATAAATGCGGTGGACGCTACGGTGTCAGCCTGGCAGCGAATAGGGAAACTGGCAAAAAAGTTACCGTTATATGCGCCGGACTTGCGTCTAGAGTATCATGCACACTTGTCGGTCACGCATGAGGCCTCGTCCCTGAGGGTGCTGAGGGAGGCAGGCATTTCCCATTTGCGGGACGTGTACCCCAATGGCACTTTTATCAGACAGGATGACCTAAGTCACATTGTGAATCAGTCACTGCTATTTCAATTCGCAATACATCGACTGCGGAGCACGTCCCGTGAACATTGCACTGCCTTTCCTGATGAGCCTCCTATTCTGGTGTCGCTACAAACTGTCCTCACTGTACCTAATAACAAGAGATTAATCTCCAAACTCTACAAACTTATTAAAGATGAAACAGTACTAGGCGAGGATAAGAGCTGGGCCACATGGAATGCATGTTTGGCTGTTGATATTTCTGAAGATAACTGGAAGTTCATCTGTGGATTGACTGGCAGGTTATGTATGAATGGCAATCTCAGATAATGCAGATTTTCTGCACTTAGTATGGAACTGCCGGAAGGTGGCCGCTTTCTGGTCTGCTGTGATGAGTAACTTACATGAGATGGTAGTTGCGGATCTACCATGTACGCCGCTGATCTGTCTACTCTGCTGTGTGCCACATGTTAAGGGGGCGAATGGCATGTGCAATCACGTGGAGGCGGGGTAAACGGCCTATCCTAAAGGCTTGGCTTCTCGATTTAGTGTATTGCCGGGATAGCCTCAACGTCTATGCGGAGGAGCTGCCCCCGACGTCAAGGCCGAGGGATATATGGGAACCTCTGAGGCTTTATCTGCTAGCACATGCAGATGAGAGCATAGGCTGAAACACTGGCGAGAGACGAGATGTGAGATTGAGGGTAGTGGCTGGGGGCTGCTCCGAGGGGGGCGGCGTGATGGCCGCAAGAACACAGGATGTATCGAATGGCACTGTGGTTGCGCTCTGTGTATGACAAAGCATCGTGATTAAGGATGTTCCTTTATTATAATTTTCTGTTATTATTTATTTTCCTTTTCTGTTACACTGGTTTTTTAGGTCGAGCGACCTATCTCAATGCCCATGGGCATTGAGCGGGAGCTCGATATATAGCGTCTTAAACAGACTTTACCTAACTGGGCGATTTGGTGCTGTGCCCGTGGCTTTTAGGTCAATGCGCAAGCGCATTGACCTAAAATGCGCGTGCACATCACCAAATCGCCGTCTGTTCCCTCAGCCGCACTCCTCCCACACCTTTGAAGTGAAGCTTAGCTTCACTTCAAAGGCCCCTGCTGTTTTCACACCCTCTCCCGGCTCCGCCCCCTCCCCTGACCGCCGTGTCGCATTTCCCCCCCCCCCTTCTCTGCTTTCCCTCCGTCGCTCGGCCCCCTCCCCGCCTGCCGTGTCGCATCACCAATTAGTCATTTAAGTAACGAGGTAGCTCTGCTGACCAAGAATTATGCCATTCCTGAAACTATGGTACAGGGTCCTCCTGGAAATGCTCACACCACTTCAGTAAAACCGCCAACAAACGGCACAAACCGGACTTGCCCCCCTGCATATTAACACATAAATAGGAGAGAAGGATAATGTATTTCTTAGCCCAATTTACCTGCATTAGCAGGCTGCGCTCAGCCGAGGAGAGCAACACACTCTGCATATTTCACACACACACCATACTGAAGCCCTTTTAAATCATCATTGAGACCTCTCTGGACTCAGCCCACCAAGCAAAAAGGTACATGAATATAATGAAAACAAATCCAACAACCTAACTTACCTAATGCTCATCGAATGCCCCCAACATCAAGTACTCAAGGAGACTTGGTATGGTCATGGAAAGATTCAAAACCAATGTCCTGCATTCAAACCCTGAAAGACCAGCTGTTGATGCCTGCTACTTCCTTATAAGAAGAAACAAGTACTGCTCTTCTGTTCCACACTGCAGGCGTGGGCGCCCATCCTTAAATTGCCAGGCTCTACCGCCACTCCAAGTATATTGGCAACAGGACCCAACTTTTTTTTTCTTTTTTTTTTTAAATCAAAGATGCCAAGCACCTGTGTGTATACATGAAGGCATCGGGGAACTACTTCGACACAGTAAAAAGCATCAACTGTGGACGGGAAAGATGGAGGGACGATAAACAGGGAGGAAAAGCAGACAAAACGTATCATAGTTGAAAATCTTTGGAAGGTGACAGTCATGCCCATCACACACAGCACTTCGAATTGTACAGTATTTGAATCACAGTGGATAACAGGTCTTCCGGTCAAATGGGAATGCATCACACGACGCAAATCCTGTTGCGCCAGGTGTTCAAACAAAACATCAATTGCACACCCTTATTCAAGGTGATATTCTAAGAGTCTGACAGCTGCAATCTATCCATTTATTTCCCTTCGAACTGTGCCGTTGTTTTCGAACTACAACATACACGTTTCTCCCCCCCAGACTACGGATTTTTTAAGTTTTTGTAAAGGCTTGTACGTAAGTGATGCACGATAAGTATTTTTTTTAATGTCTATTTAAATCTTGTGGTTGATAAATGAACATTCAAGTTCAGGCCTCCAACTACCTCTCCAGTGTACATGAATGTGAATGGTCAATGTCTCCCAACACTCTGCGTCTAGTAATCCCGACAGCGGTCCTTCAAAATGAAAGCTCACGTGCTCCATATGTGCTATTCTAAAATACATTAAATGTATATCGCCATTCAAGGAGATTAGCACATAGACTTAACAGCAATTTTATGTATTTATTTGCTAAGTTGTTGCATGTACTTCATGCACAATGGTTATTCGCATGCCCGCACCAAGACCTATTCAAGTAGCTCTCCAGTCAGTGCTTTCAATTAACAGGTACCGTCAGGAACAGAGTCCCTGCACTTTTTTTTTTTTAAAGGGAGAGCACCAGTACTTCTCAATAGACATGAAACGCTTTTGATGGGAGTATACGGTCGCTCCTTAGAAGCAAAAAGGGTACTTCGAGATAGTGAGTGCTAGTCCTTCTGGTATTCCTAGTTTTTTGCCCTGAGCTGCGCCCTCAGGGCAGCACTTTATGCTGTTAAAAATTACTACTTTTCAACCATTCCTAAAAATACTTGGGGAATTTATAACTTTCAGACTATTGTGACAACTTCACCACCCTACATTGTGAAATATAAACCATAAATAATCTGTTTTCCCCATATGTTGAGTATTTTTTGGTTCTTATACAAGTCAAGACTATTTCCTTAAGGTGAGGTGACCACTACCTCCTGGAAATTGAAATGATGTCCCTAATAGCTCACTGGCCTAAAAGTGCCACCTTGCATCTCTTCCACTGCTGATGATCCCACTGTATCTTCAAACAGTCTGCAGAAGCCGATGCCCTATCTTGAGCTGTCCATCAAGCTGCAAAAGTCATTAACTGAACTTATTCTCCTCACCCCCAAAAATATAATTGGTTCTTGATAGCGGGATTAACCATAGCCGGTGTTAACCATTAGACCAAACGATAAATCAGACCCAACCCCAAGTACTAGCTAGCCTTCACATGCATCTCTCTGAACATCAGGTGGCTCCACAAGACGCGCCCCCTCCCCCCCCCATCCTTGAGGCAGAGCCCAAGTTCAGCACTCTGCTCTTCTTAGTTACAATGTGGTCAGCTAGGTCGGTCCATTACTAGGAAACCAGCTGGAGAACGCCCAGAACTAGACAAAGAAACACACCAGTACCAACTGGTCTAAAAAATCTGTGCTATTCAACTCGTTTCATCCCACAGTGGGCAGGGAGCGTGGCATTTGCTACCACCCGAGTAAAGAACTGATTGAGTGAGTAAAGAAACATTACCACCCTCATATTTTACAAATTACTTGATGAGTTGCCACGTTACAAACTTGAACACAGCGGAGTACACGGTTTCTGTACAACACAGCAAGTAACAGGTTGGAAGTTGATCAGATGTGTGTAGAGGATTTTCAACTATTAAATTCAGAGCAGCCAATGAATGAAAATTTCTAGTTCGCTCCGTCATCACAAGCACACCAAACACGTGCACAGCATCAAAGCCACCAGCCTCCCTCCACAAGCTTACCCCAGCGTGTGCTCTGGCATTTCTCCTCCCCTAATTATTCACTGCCCACGGCCGGCCAGCACATCAAAGGCTGCTGCTCCCCGTGCGTCTCGTCACCCTTACTCTCCCCTATTCTTCCCTTCTTGCCTCTCCCCGCGCCCCCCCCTCCCCACCACAGCAATGCCAAAGGCTTGTTTAATGTGGACTTTTGCTACTGTAGGGTCTCCCAGTGGTACGTTCAGCCGATCCTGTACATTGTTAGGTTTTGGTCATTTAGTTGAATTCCGTTTAAAATCACCTTTTTAAACCTTTTTTTATATAGTAGAGAACCGGCAGGGACTCAAACCCTGTTCCCCATTTCCTAAGTTGACAGCTCTGTATATTATGTCACATCCTTTCTCTAATAACCCCTTCCATGCTAATGACAAGGTCAGCTCGTCATGGGTGTTACCTGCGCTGTGCTTATGACGAGCTGACCTTGTCATGAACAATGGGAAAAAATGAGTTCCAGCACAGGAGGGGAAAACCCCCTAGCAGCCAAGGTGATAAGGACTCAATGACAGTGCATTTTGTTACTGCGCTAAATTCCATGGTGACAAGCCCTTGTTTTTTGATGTCCTTTAAGCAGGGCAGTTAATCTTGGCTGGGGGGGGGGGGGGGGGGGTGACTACCTCTTCTGAGCCTGCTTACGAGCCCCAGCTCAGCCGCACTCAGGACTCAACTTCTTACCCCTCCTTTCTCAGCTCTGACTCCAGTCCGTGTCTCACGCTCCGCTTTCATTTGTTTTTTATTGTCCCAAATCCTATGCAGCCAACACCGATGCACCCACCACACAGTTCCACCGATGCACCCACCACACAGCTCCACCGATGCACCCACCACACAGCTCCACCGATGCACCCTCCACACAGCTCCACCGAGGCACCCACCACACAGCTCCACCGAGGCACCCACCACACAGCTCCACCAATGCACCCACCACACAGCTCCACTGATGCACCCACCACACAGCTCCACCGATGCACCCACCACACAGCTCCACCAAGGCACCCACCATACAGCTCCACCAAGGAACCCACCACACAGCTCCACCGATGCACCCACCACACTGCTCCACCGAGGCACCCACTACACAGCTCCACAGATACACCCACCACACAGCTCCACAGATGTACCCACCACACAGCTCCACAGAAGCACCCACCACACAGCTCCACCGAGGCACCCACCACACAGCTCCGCCGAGGCACCCACCACACAGCTCCGCCGAGGCACCCACCACACAGCTCCGCCGAGGCACCCACCACACAGCTCCGCCGAGGCACCCACCACACAGCTCCGCCGAGGCACCCACCACACAGCTCTGCTGAGGCACCCACCACACAGCTCCACCGATGCACCCACCACACAGCTCCACCGATGCACCAACTCAGCTCCACCGATGCACCCACCACACAGCTCCACCAATGCACCCACTAAGCTCCACCGATGCACCCACCACACAGCTCCACCAATGCACCCACCACACAGCTCCACCAATGCACCCACCACACAGCTCCACCCACCACCCAGCTCCACCGATGCACCCACCACACAGCTCCACCTACACAGCTCCACCGAGGCACCCACCACCCAGCTCCACCGAGGCACCCACCACACAGCTCCGCCGATGCACCCACCACACAGCTCCGCCGAGGCACCCACCACACAGCTCCACCGATGCACCCACCATACAGCTCCACCGATGCTCCAACTAAGCTCCACCAATGCACCCACCACACAGCTCCACCAATGCACCCACTAAGCTCCACCAATGCACCCACTAAGCTCCACCAATGCACCCACCAAACAGCTCCACCAATGCACCCACTAAGCTCAACCAATGCACACACCACTCAGTGCAACCACAGCATCACTCAGCGCAACCACAGCATCACTCAGCGCAACCACAGCATCACTCAGCGCAACCACAGCATCACTCAGCGTAACTACAGCATCACTCAGCGTAACCACAGCATCACTCAGCGCAACCACAGCATCACTCAGCGCAACCACAGCATCACTGGTTCAAATATGTTCTTTCAATGTTTCAATCTGTTTTCAAGCTTTCACGCTTTATTACAAATCACAAAAAAGATGTTAATATTTCACTTCTGTTCTTGGATTTTCGTCACAATAAAAAGCACTGAACATAATCTTCACAAAAGTTATTTACAAAAGTTTAAGCTATTGCCATTACAAATTAAATACATTATTTAAGTATTAATTATTTAAAAAAATCAAAAGCCATTGTTATTTGTAATATCAATATATCTAAGTCACGTAAATACAAAACATGTTGCATTACAAATGCTATAGGTGTCACATTTGCGAAAGTTATAACTATTGGCATTGTAAATGACAAAGCTATTAATTTAGCTATTTTAAAAAAAAACACATAAATAAAAAAAATTCATTTATAAGACCAATAGCTCAAACTTTCCTAATGCGAGCCCTATTGCATTTCCACCATGACATCCACCGCCACATCCACCACCACCGCATCCACCACCACCACCCCACCCACCACCACTACATCCACCACCACATCCACTACAACCACCACACCATCCACCACTACCACCACCACCGCATCCACCACCACCATCGCATCCACCATCACCACATCCACCACATCCACCATCACCACCACATCCACCATCCCCACCACATCCACCACCACATCCACCATCACCTCCACATCCACTTCCACCGCCACATCCACCACCGCCACATCCACCACCGCCACATCCACCACCACATCCCCCACCACTTCCACCACCACCGCATCCACCACCACCACATCCACCACCACCACCGCATCCACCACCACATCCACCACCACATCCACCACCACATCCACCACTTCCACCACCACCTCATCCACCACCACATCTACCACCGCATCCACCACCACCACATCCACCACCACATCCACCACCTCATCCACCACCACATCCATCACCACATCCACCACCACATCCACCACCTCATCCACCACCGCATCCACCACCACCACATCCACCACCGCATCCACCACCACCACATCCACCACCACCACCGCATCCACCACCACATCCACCACCACATCCACCACCACATCCACCACTTCCACCACCTCATCCACCACCACCACCACATCCACCACCACATCCACCACCACATCCACCACCTCATCCACCACCTCATCCACCACCACCGCATCCACCACCACATCCACCACCACATCCACCACCACATCCACCACCACATCCACCACTTCCACCACCACCTCATCCACCACCACCACCACATCTACCACCGCATCCACCACCACCACATCCACCACCACATCCACCACCACATCCACCACCTCATCCACCACCGCATCCACCACCACCACATCCACCACCACATCCACCACCACTTTCACCACATCCACAACCACCACATCCACCACATCACCACCACATCCACCACCACCACCACCACCACATCCACCACCACCACCACCACATCCACCCCCTCAACCACCACCATCACCACCACATCCACCACCACATCCACCATCACCACCACCACCACATCCACCACCACCATATCCCCCAGATCCACCACTACCACATCTATATGTGTGTGTGGCTCTGTGTGTGTGTGTAGGTGCAAATGCAATGTTCTTGGATTTTCGTCACAATAAAATACACTGAACATAATCTTCACAAAAGTTATTTACAAACGTTTAAGCTATTGCCATTATAAATTACAATAACTTTTATTTAAGCAAAATAAAATCAATAGGGTTTATAATAAAAAATTACTAGATGATATATCTAATATCGAAGAGAGGCTATCTAAGATGCTAGTTAATTCCGCCACTACAAGGGCTAAAGAAATCGAAGATTTAAATGCAAAATTGATGGAATCAAGATTAGTTTTGAAAAATATTTTTAGGGAGAAAAGCATTTCTAAATTAGCTAAATATAGGCTAAATCAATATGAAAGTGGGGAGAGGATAGGAAAAATTTTGGCATATAAAGTGGCGGAGGATCGAGCCCAAGCGTTGATCAAGGAAATAAAAGGTGACGATGGACAATTATATCAAGATTCTAAATCAATTTTATATCAGTTTGCCACATACTATCAAGAGTTATATACGCCTGAAACAATTCCAATAGGAGATAATATAAAAGTATATCTGACAGAAAATGCTGTACAGAATATAAAGGATGAGCAAGCCGATCACTTGGAGGCAGATATAACAGCTGATGAAATACAGGCAGCTATCAATTCCCTAGCACTGGGAAAAGCTGCAGGCGAAGATTCAATCCCCATAGAACTTTATAAAAAATGCATGGAAGAATTAATTCCTCTTATGACTATGGTTATCAAAGCTATTGGTAAAGGTGAACAAGCTCCAAAGTCCTGGAATCGCACTCAAATTATATTTTTTCTTAAGAAGGGGAAACCCCCACAAGAGAGAGGGTCTTATAGACCTATATCATTAATCAATGCCGATGCAAAGATTTTTGCAAAGATACTAGCAACAAGGCTTGCGTCACTAATGCCACAGATGGTTTCACCATTTCAACACGGGTTTATCCCCAAACGGGATACTACCGCACACATTAATACTGCTATATCGGCATTTGATGTTGCTAGGACGTATCCCACCCCACTCGGAATGATCCTTTTAGATGCGGAGAAAGCTTTCGATCGCGTGGGGTGGGACTTCCTCTGGGCAGCCTTGGTTGCATTCGGCATAAAAGGTCAGTACCTAAAATGGGTTAAATCCCTATATGATCAACCAAGGGGTAAAGTATGCTATTCAGGACTGTGCTCACCTATCTTTCCAATTGAACGCGGCACTCGACAAGGGTGCCCTCTGTCTCCTCTGTTATTTGCTTTAGCAATAGAACCCTTTTTGATTGCATTGCACAAACAAGAGATGATTGTACCGTTCAAAAATGGCCTTAATGCATTAAAAATAACTGCTTACGCAGATGATGTAGCGGTTTTCTCTACAAATGTCCTTGAAGCTATATCAGGTATAGGTATTGAAGCAGATAAATATGGTATGGCATCAGGGTATAGGTTAAATATCAGCAAAACACAAATAATTACAAATTTTACTTCACTAACACCAATAGATGGAATATGTAATGTGGCAACATATCTCGGGGTAAAAATATCTTCTAGTATTGATTCAATAATTGCACTCAACTACGAACCTTTATTAAAAGAAACTTCTCTTCTTCTTAAGAAATGGCACAAACTTCCAATGGGGATTTTGGGGCGAATTAACTTAATTAAAATGAAGATCTTACCCAGATTTCTTTATCTTTTTCGGTCCATACCCTTAAGAGTATGTAACACTTACTTTAGCAGACTGGAGGGCATCATCAGCAGCTTCATATGGGGGTATAAGAAAGCACGGCGGGCGATATCTTTGCTCAAACTCCCCTATGACCAAGGTGGA
Organism: Lissotriton vulgaris; assembly: GCF_964263255.1. Lineage (NCBI taxonomy): Eukaryota > Metazoa > Chordata > Amphibia > Caudata > Salamandridae > Lissotriton > Lissotriton vulgaris. The sequence goes on from NC_141698.1 coordinate 584,448,871, forward strand.
CTCGGGCTACCAGACTTTAAATTATATTATTGGGCTGCTTTTTTAACTCGTTTTCGTAGCCTACTTATTTCTGACAAATGTCTTTATTTTCACAAATTTACATTAGGGGATGACGCTACTATGTTTCTGTACAGACTTAATGACCCCAACTACTTTAAACGAGTACGGTTCAAGACGATTCGGGACACAGTGAGCATCTGGCGATCTATTCTTGTTAGGAATAACATCTCCCTATTTCACACCAAAACACCACTCTGGTATAACCCAGGGTTGCCAGGTGTTTTTCACGATCTAGCTACTTCTATGCTCTCGGATAATGGCATAAATAATCTGGGAGATTTGTATGACCATACTGGATTTTTTGATTTTGAAAAGTTAAAGATGATGAATAAAGTACCAGAAAGGGCGTGGTTTAAATATAATCAGATCAAGGATTATATTACCCATAGAATAGGCCTTGATAGTATATCTGAATCCGAAATCTGGAGCTGTATGTATAGGGATTCTGACAAGGCACTGATCAGTTGTGGTTATAAGACTTTCTCTATCTTAATTAAGGATGATATTAGTAAGGTGGCAGAAAAGTGGAGCACAAAGTTGGGTGTGAATGTAACATCAGACTTAATAACTTCCTCATTAAATAGCCTAAATAATGCAGTTCAATCATCTAGTCTGAAGTTACAGCTGTTTAAAACTGTGTTTCAACTGTATTACTCACCAGACAGGATACTAAAATGGGCTTTTAATAATGATCTGAACGATCCGAATGACCGTACAAAATGTCCTAAATGTGCACTTAAGGGGGCAAACATTGTTCACATATTTTTTTCATGCCCCGAGCTATCCATTTTCTGGAAGGATGTAGTTGGTGTTATCTCGACTAAATTGGCTAGGCCCATTATACTTACGCCATTGGATATTTTGATCGGAGTTGTTGGGGTAAAAAATAGATCTCGTGATTTGATGAATATACTTTTCACATGTGCTAGATTAACTATTGCCAGGGCCTGGATACAAAGCCATCCCCCCACGGTCATGGAATGGTGGCTTCTGGTTAAAGACATTTACGATATGGAAAACACTTTAGCGATGACTAAGGGACGGAGGCAAAAACGAAAGATACAGGAAATTTGGGGAGTAATTATGTCTTAACAATTTAACGGAAATATTGCTTTTCAGTACTGTTTTTGATTGATGCTGTATTTTATATGAGTTAACTGACATTGTTTATTTATGTAGCTGATGTTACTCATGATGCTAATAAAAAAATTTCAAAAAAAAAAAAAAAAAAAAACTTTTATTTAAGCATTAATTATTTACAAAATTAAAAGCCATTGTTATTTGTAATATCAAGACATCTAAGTCACGTAAATACAACACACATTGCATTACAAATGCTATAGGTGTCACATTTGCAAAAGTTAAAACTATTGACATTGTAACTGACAAAGCTATTAATTTTGCTACTTTCAAAACCAACACATAAGTAAAAAAAGTGTCATTTACAATATCAATAGCTCAAACTTTCCTAATGCGAGACCTATTGCAATTCCAATGCTTGTTTTTCTTTGTTATTCCTTGTCATGGAGCTGACATCCGCTGACTTGCATTTGCTCTGGATTGTTTCTCTATTGCTGATATGTATTGCACTTACATGGGAAGTTTTTTTTTTTTTCAGAACTGCCAGATTGTTGCTGTGGGTAATTCTGTGATGGTATTCCGTTCATGTATCTGCTCTATTAACGCTGCGGATGTGCCTGTTGTGTTTGTCTTTTTCTTTTGTTGCTGCCAATAAAAACATTTTTTAAAAAGAAGTTCTCGTGGTCCATTAGGGCTCCGTCACTAAACAGCGCTCTCACTGTGGTCACCCCACCCTCTGATTCTGCGTTTGTTGACTAGACCCGTTGGTGTGGGAATATCGAGGAGTGGTGTGTTATCGGCATATGGGAGACACTTGTGCGTGTATTGCAATGTCTTTTTCCAGTATGCTAGTGCCAGGCGTAGCAGTGTCGGGGCACCGGGGTACTGTCAATATCCTGTGCTGTGTAGCCTAGTGCATGAAGATAACGACCTGCAAACCAGTACGACAGCCACTGAAGTTGGCTTGCATAACAGTATGCTTGAAGATCGGGTACACGCAGTCCTCCCTTATCCGTGTCTAGCTTCAGTTTCGCAATGCCTACCAGCCGGAGAGCAGTTTCCCCATATCAGCACAGATAGTAGAGTGTCTAACAATTTAAAAACAGGGGTGGGAATTATTACCAGAAGATTTGTAAAGAACTATAATAGCCATGGGAGGGCCACCATTTTTGATATAGCCACACGTCCCATCACAATGGCAGCGTTGTCCAGAAGGTTATTTGCGATCCGAGTGCCGCATTGCTTTAGTTAAGCTACCCTCTATTAGGTCTTGTGCGCGTCTGTATATTTGGATTCCTAGATATTTGAATGTGTGCTGTTCAACAGATAGGGACAGCTGCCCAAATTGTATCAGGTCTGAACGTTCTCCAGGCAGACAAAAAAGCATTTGGACTTTGTCTCATTTATAGTAAGGCCCAAAATCTTTGCAAATTGTGAAAAAATCTCCGGAACCAGCTCCAGGGCGTTAACCAAGTCCTTCACATAAATAATTATGTTGTCTGTGTAATGTTACCTAGCCTGATGCCCATTTGTCCTGCATCCGACCTCAAGTTAATGGCCAGGGTTCTAACGCCAACACACATAATTGTGGGGAGAGGGGGCATCCCTGTCATGTGCCTCTGCCTACCGGGAAAGTGCGCAAGATGTGACTACCACTGCAGGCCCTTGCTGTAGGTGCTGAGTATAAGAGCGGCATCCATTTCAAATATGCTGGTGGTATGCCGAATTTTACAAGTGCTCTGTTCATATAGTCCCACCGGAGGGTGTCAAAGGCTTGTCGCAGGTCTAGTGTAATGCAGCTGGCATCATGTTGGTCTAGAGAGATTGTTTCCATTATATGGTGGAGTCTCCTGATATTTAATGAAGTACTATGTGCTGGTATAAAACCACATTGGTCTGCATGGATTAATTTATGCAAATGGGGGAGTAAGCGCCGTAGTAGAATTTTTCTTAATATTTTTTACTCGGTATTAAGGAGTGATAGGGGTCGGTATCCCAAGATGTCAGTAGCCGATCGGCCCAGTTTAGGCAGGGAAACTACTAAGGCCTGCATTGTAGTGGATGGCAATAACCCTGTGTCTATCGCAGATTTGTATAGTCTCTCTAGTTGTGAGACCAGGGACCCTGAGAAAGTATAAAAAAATTACATCAGTAACTCGTCAAGGCCTGGGGCCTTATTTCATGGTAAGTCCTGGATTGCTTCCTTTATTTCAGCTTTCGTAATAGGGCCAGATAAGTATTTTCGGGCAACTCGGTAAAGTTGGGGAAATGTTAAGTTATCTAGGAATTCATGGAAGGAGTCATCCACTATTTGTGGGAGCGATTGATATAGTGATTCATAATATGAACAGAACGCCTCATTAATTTCCCGCTGCGTGTGCACCATGTCCCCTCCTCGGGTGATTACGTCATGTATTGTTAGAGAGGGAGGAGCATCTCATATTATACGCGCCAGAAGCGTGCTTGCTTTATCTGCCTCAGTATGTTTTGTTTGGGTATATGATTTATAATCTGTTTGTCTGAGGGTTTCCAGCAGTTCAGCATGCTTGATGCGTGCCTCCTGTAGTGACGTTGCCTTTATGGGATCACCTAACTCTTCCTGCTCTAATTTATTCATGTCGGTTTCTACAGTTTTAAGATTATGTAAAATTGATACTTGTATAGCGCACTACTCACCCGCAAGGGTCTCAAGGCACTTGTACGAATACCGCTGTGGAACCATCCTGGCTTTCCCTGTGAGGCGTCCACTCCTGGGCACCCCCAAGGTGGAGGCCAGGCATCCTTAGCGTTGTGGGGGCCGTTGTGGAGATTAAGCAAGCTATTGCCCAGAGTTGCAGAGTGGGAGTCCATGATTGGAATAGGCACCGAGGCGAGAATTATCAGGTCCGTGGAATTTTGAGTCCAAGACCCGCCGAGGCGGGAATTGAACCCTGGTCCCGGGCCAGACCTCTGCATCAGGGTCTATGTATTTCTTGTCTGGCTCCGGCGGTGGTACTAATGGCTATGCCCGTATCACAGTTTTGAACCCGTCCCACTCTATGTGGCGCGTAGAGGCCATACCGGCATTTTCTGCTAAACAGTTTGTGATACCCTTAGCTAATGTGCTTCGAAAAACAGAGTCTTTCAGCATTTGTGGCCATAGTATCCAGGTGGGGACCGGGGTGGGGATTCTCCCCCAGGTTAGAGTGATCTCTAAGGGGTTATGGTCCAAGAAGGTTTTACCTAGGTACGTGGTATGTGTGACCTGTGTAGTTAGAAGGGCAGAGTAGAGTACATTGTCAGTGCATTTTTGGAGCAGATGTGTGGAGGAGAAAAATTAATACTCCCTATTGGTCGGGTTTTCAGGCTCCACACATCCCCTGGTGCCCAGTTACTCGCCCGTTTGCGTAGTGCTTCTGCTTGTTTTATGGACCCTGCTCCTTGAAGTGAGGGATGGGAACGGTCTAAGCTTATGCCCATTACAGTGTTATTGTCACACTTCCCGGATCCGAAAGTCCAAACGACTCACTGGCGTGAAACAGTGACACAGTGGGAAGCATCCTGTTTCATGCCCGAACTACATTTCCCATAATTCCTCCGGCCCAAGTCGCACACATGCAGTGATGACACGCCTACCTGGAAGCCTCATAATCCAGGGCTCGGCATCCGTGCATTGCTGCGAATTCAAAATTTGCAAACATTCGTGACAAGAATTTTCAATTCTATTAAGGACTAGGAGGCGAGGATTATGCTTTTTCATTTCTTTAATGAAATGCCCAGCAGCCAATAAATAACCAAAAACTACATTTCCCATGAACACTAGGGAATGACCATAGAGACTATAGTATAAAAGGTCCCAACATTAGTCCTTCTTCCTCTTTCTTTGTGGAAACAGTTCCAGTCCAAAATGCAATCCCATGTATAATAACAATAACAGCTCCAAAAACGCTGCAGAAATCCAAAGGATCTTGAAGTAGAAGTCAGAAGAGCACTGGGTCCGTGAACTAGGAGGTGAATGAAACCCAGGAGGAAGATGTGCCACATCACTTCGGATCTGAACCTGAAAGAGACACAAAGCCGTAACACCCCAATAATGCAAGAGAGTCAAAAGCAATCCAGGGGGGGGGAGAACAAGGAGTAACAGATTTGCAATAGCAGTTAAACATGGTACAGTACATAATAATGCAAATGAAGTACAAGGGTGGGATAATCCTCGTCTCCTAGTCCTTAATAGAATTGAAAATTCTTGTCACGAATGTTTGCAAATTTTGAATTCTATGTCAGGACAGGAGGCTCCGATTATGCTTTTTTAAAGCTGATCCACCACCACAGAAGCAACAGTATCAATAGGTTTGTAATAAAACGTTTTGAAAACTGAATCAGAAGACCAATCTGCGGCCTTCATAATGTCAAAAAGCGTGACATCCGTGGAAAAGGCCTTAGAAGCCATTGCCCCTCGTGCAGAATGTGCACCAAACACAGACACATCAATGCCCGCCTCGGACATAAGCCAACGCACCCAGCGCGCTAGAGTAGCTGGAGTGACAGGACGAAATGGTTTCTGTGAGGCAATTAACAATTGACCCTGCATGTCTGCACGTAAAGAAGCAGTACTCACCTCATAATCTTTAAGGCACTGCACAACACAAAGGTTGGGACGAGCGGGAAAAGAAGGATACGTAATGGAAGCAGTATTAGACTTAGTCCGCCTAGAAAGACGAAAAGTAACACCCTCAGGAGTGAAACTGCGACCCGCAAGATCTAAGGCGCGGACATCTGACACACGTTTGCAAGATACAAGGCATAACAACATTGTCAATTTAGCAGACAACTGCTTACGGGATAACAAGAGATTGGAAGGCCAAGCCTCCAAGAACCTCAGAACAACGGAAACATCCCACAAAGAGACATACTTAGGAGCGGGAGGATTCGAAAGACGAATCCCTTTAAGCAATTTGGAAATGAATGGGTGCTCACCCGCAGGTTTGCCATCAATCTGGATGTGGCCAGCTGAAATAGCGGAACGAACACTATTGACCGTCCTATAAGCCAGACCTGAGGTGGCCAGGGACGCCAAAAAGTTAAGGATCAAACTGATATCCGCTGAAACGGGATCAACTTCCCGTTGAGCACACCAATCACACCATCGCTTCCAAGCCCCTTTATATCATTTGTGAGTATTGGGAGACCATGCCTCACTAATGAATTTGGAAGTGTCGCTAGAAATGCCCGGGATCGTCCAGCGATCCCCGAGATCCGCCACGCCAGCAGCTGAAGAGAGCCGGACAGAATCAGGGGATGGGGATCTCCGAGAGGATCCAGTAAAAGATTCCACTTCTTGGGACGAAGGAGAGGCGGTTCTCAACACATTGCCAGGAGAACCGGGAACCACGCCTGAGCCCTCCAGAGAGGAGCAATCAGAATCAGATCCGCTCGAAATCGTTCGGTGTAAGCCAGAACCCTGGGGAGCATCATGAATGGGGAAAATGCATAGCACAGAGTCGACGGCCACTGCTGAAGAAAAGCATCCGTGGCCAGGGCTAGAGGATCCGGTCTCCAACTGTAAAATTGAGGGAGTTGCGCGTTGCGGCGAGAGGCAAACAGATCTAAGTGACACTGGCCCCACCGCCGAAGAATGGCACGGAACACTCGAGGATGAAGCCTCCAGTCGCTGAAATCCCGAAGATGTCTGGAGTGCCAATCCGCAATAACAGTGATCTTCCGCTGCAGGCAAAAATGCCAAAAATCCTTGGCTATCTCCGCTAACACCTTGGACCGAGTCCCGCCCAGCTTGTTGACATAGCGGACTGCGGACACGTTTTCCATCCGGAGAAGAATGCAGCAACTTGTTTGAAGGGGAGAAAAACACTTGATCGCAAACGAACCCGCTAGGAGTTCCAGACAGTTTATGTGGAGAGACAACTCCTGAGGGGACCAACGACCCCCCGTCGAGACAGACCCGCAACGGGCTCCCCAACCCCACCGACTGGCATTGGATTCTATCACTAGTTCCGGTGACGCACCAAACAGGGCTCAACCATTCCAGGCCTCCATGTGGTCTAGCCACCATTGCATCTCCCACCTCACTTCCCCCGTAAAATGAATCTGGTCCGAATATCTGAGGCCTTTCCGGAGATGCTGGATCTTTAGCCGTTGCATCGCTCTGTAATGTAGAGGACCTGGAAAGATCGCCTGAATGGAAGACGCTAACAGACCTACTACACGTGCCAACGATCTCAATGGCACAGTCTGTCTGGAAATAACAGATGTCAATTCCCTCTTGATGTAACGCATCTTCTGACCGGGTAAGAGAAGCTGGCAAGCAACTGAGTCTATCTGGAAACCCAGAAAATCTATAGATTGAGTTGGAGTCAAAACCGATTTCGGAATGTTGATCAGAAAACCGAGAGACTGCAAAAGACCGATGGACCACTCCAGATGTTGCAGAAGCCTGAGCGGACAATCCGCCATAAGGAGAATATCGTCCAGATAAATAATCAATCTGACCCCCCGAGATCGCAGATGTTCCACAACCGGTCTCAGCAGTTTCGTGAAGCACCATGGTGCTGACGAAAGGCCGAATGGGAGAACCTGATATTCGTACCAAACTCCCTGCCACTGAAACTGGAGAAAATGACGATGGGGTCTGTAGATCGGCACCGACAGATATGCGTCCTTGAGATCTAAGCGGACCATCCAGTCCCCTTCGCGCAGGAGATCCCGCAAGAGATGGATACCCTCCATCTTGAAATGCCGATAGACTACCCCTCCGTTGAAGTCTTTCAGGTTGAGAACCAGGCGGGACACGCCTCCTTTCTTCTCGACCAGAAAGACTGAGCTGGCAAACCCCGTCAGATGACGGACGGTTCGAAGAATCGCCCCCTTCTGGAGAAGTGCGTCGATTTTGTCGGAGAGACAAGCCTGATCTTGAAGGGAAAACCTCAAACAAGGGGGAGGACGGGTCTGATGCATAGGGTGATAGAACTCTATCTTGAACCCCTGTACCATTTTTAGCACCCATGCATCGCTGGAGACCATGCGCCAATTTTCGAGAAAAAATTGAATTCGACCCCCCAACAACACATCGCATGCACGAATCAGGCTCACCTGCAGAGTTGGAATCCTGGAAGTGTCCTTGCTGTCCACCGGAACGTCCTTTGTCATACTGACCCTTTCCTTTGCGGGAGGGATAAAAGTTGGCCCTGGTGGAATATCCGGCGTCGTATTGTCCTCCTCGATGAGAGGTGTTACCTCGCTGGGACTGGTGAGTGGTACCACGGCCGAACGAGCGCCCCGATGTCATCCGGCCTTTGCAAAAACCGGATGCATAGCCCGGCGCAAGGAGGCCTGTGCCTTGTCAATACCACTGAAGGTGGAGACAAACCTCGTAAGCTCTTTTAAGAAAGGCTGACCAAACAAGAGACCTTGTGCATCAGGACCAGACTCCGAAGTCGCCAGCTCGGACAGCTTAGGATCTAACTTCAAAAGAATCGACCTGCGGCGTTCAGCAGACATAGCGCAATTGGCGTTCTCCAATTGGCAGATCGCCCGTTGGGCCCACTCAATCAACTCGTCTGGGTCCACAAGGGCTGAGGCCTCCTTCGCCTTAAAGCCCAGATCTAGAATCTTGGTAAGAGGCCCAAGCATGTCCAGCAACTTGTCTTGACAGGACCGCCAAGACCATCATGGGGTCAACCTCCGGTGTATCGGCCAAATGGTCAGCCAGGTCAGGTCTCGGCATTCTGAACGCAACCGAGCACGAACTGAAGCCTCAAAAGGTTGCCGAATATGTGCCTGAATATAGGCGGCAACAGCAGACGAAGGTAACCAGGACGATGAATTCGGATGAAATATATCCGCAGGTTCAAAATTGAGCACTGGAGGACGTTCTGGAGCGTCCACAAAATGTTCTTTACAGACACGCTTTTGTTGGCGGGGGGGAAGTATGGTCCGAAGAGGTTGAAGACTGAGCGTTGTCTGAATCGGTATCATGAGGCGCAGAAGCTGTGGAAGGCGCAGCCGCCAAGGTCTTAGCCAGTCTCTGGAAGTCAGATTTATGGGGATTAACTGGTGACTTCGCGGATTTTTTAGAAGCAGGCAGCCAACCTTGCTGCTGCCCATACATATTTAAATGACGCTTTAGAGGATTAATTGCACGTACCAGTGCTTTATTAACCGACTGTTGGACACCTTTATCCAATTGTTCCACCAAATTATGCTCCAAAGAGCCTTCATCTTCATCCCCATAATAGTAGTCATCATCTGCGTCGTAGTATTCAGCCATTCTACACAAGTGTAGTAAATAGTGCCCACAAGACGACTACAGGAATATGGAGTGTCAGAACACAAGTCAAGGGGGAGTGTGAGAACCCCACAGCAGGCTTTGATAAGAAGCAGGCACAAACCTGACTCCAAAAGACTTCAAACGTGGAGGGAGCCAAAGCCTGCGCAGACCAGAAACACTCTAGGCAGAGCCTATGCTACAATGTTGCAACCGAAGCCTTCACCAGACTCCAGTGTCACACGGGGTTAATATTTGCGACAGGCTGTGGGCAGGGACGTCGAAACAACCTTCTTCACTCAACCGGCGCTGAGGCAAACCCCAGAAACCGGAAACAAAGCAGCGCGCATGCGCGACCGCCGCCCGTCAACAAAAACCGTCTCGAGAGCGCTTGCGCTCTCCTAACGAGACGGAAACCCCTGCTCCCGCTCCACCAGAGTCCGCGAGCAGCAGATAAGCGCCCGGACTGATAAACGGAGGTGAAACACACGCTCCAGATAAAGACGCCGAGCGCCGATAACCACACACTAACAGATGTAGTCGGAGAGCTCCAATGAAGTGCAAACACAGCGTGCTACTGAAAGACGCGAAATACAAGTAAGCAAATACAATAACACAGTATGCAATCAACAAATTTAGGCATAAAGAGATAAAGCACTTAACTTTAAGAGGAAGAAGGACTAATGTTGGGACCTTTTATACTATAGTCTCTATGGTCATTCCCTAGTGTTCATGGGAAATGTAGTTTTTGGTTATTTATTGGCTGCTGAGCATTTCATTAAAGAAATGAGAAAGCATAATCGGAGCCTCCTGTCCTGACATAGAATTCTTGGGAAAGCAGACGTCAGAGAGGGAGCGAGTGACTCAGAGAGAAAACCTTGGTTCAAAGTCGCACGCTACAAGGGCGGTAAGGGTGACGCAGTCACCAATCGTGAGCGTGTACAATCTGTTGCACGTTATAGCAAGTTCGAAGTTTTGGACTCTTATTGTGAACCATACACCCAGGTGCGGGACTCTGAAACCTCAGAATTTTCTAGGGTGTGTACTTTCTGTTACATAGTGATTAAGCTGACTACGTGACTCTTTATTGGAATTACAACTTGTGACACATGCTGTGAGTAAACGGCCAACTTCGTGTTAGGCATGAAATGTTAATGCCAGCACTGATTATTCATTATATGGCTGATATATATATATATATATATATATATATATATATATATATATATATATATATATTTTGATTCTTTCTTCCCAGCAGGCGTATGGTGTGTGTGTCGTGTACTCAACGTTGGTACGTAATGACGATCCTCTTTTGTTTCATCAGGGATTACGAGATGAGCTCAAAGATGTGATAGCTCAAGCAGATCCACAGCCATCCACATGTCCTGATCTTATTAATTTGGCCTTGAGGTTAGACAGCAGGATAAATGATTGTAGGACCGATAGGAGAAGACCTGATAGGTTTTTTTCAAGATACGAAAAACCTTGGTTTCCTAAACCTAGTACGGTAGCAGTGCCAGAACCCATGGAGATAGTAACAGTCAGGGCTTCTTTATCACAGGAGGAACGAGAGCAAAGGGGTAAAAATGGGCTATGTTTGTACTGTGGCAAGAAAGGCCATTATGTCAGAGATTGCTTGGCTAAGCCCAAGAATAAACCAGGGTCGGGTAATGTGGGTACACCCATGCTTCCTAAGCCGGAAAACTAGAAGGCTCAAAGGTAACAGGAGGGGGCTTTTTGAACGGATTAGGAATCCGCCTTCAACACAAGAAATAAAGGTGGTCAAATCTGATCATTTTAGGTTCACCATCCAGATACAATTAAAAGATTGGTGGCGAGAGTAGGAATCTATGATTGACTCAGGGGCCGCCGGTTTGTTTATGTATGATGAGGAGTTGGCCGCTGACTTACAGTTGTCATTAGTTAAGAAAGATATGCCCAAGACGGTTTTGGCCATAGATGGGAGGGAGTTGACCACAGGACCAGTCAGACCTCTCCATGAGTATATTAGCAGTAGGTAGTGCACCTCACCATTTTGAATCATTAATCTTCAATATAATATGAGCCCCACAGTATGGAATCATTTTGGGATTACCCTGGTTGGTAAAGCACAATCCTTCCACAGCGCGTTCTTAATATCCAGGGCCCTTAGTCTTTTTTTGACCTCTTGGTACAGAGATCTTTTACGCTATACTTGCATGGTGTAGTCTGGATACAGGGATATACGTTGGTTCTCATACTGGATTTGAGATTTTTCTCTGGCTTTCTGCAACAACCTGTCTTGATCTCTAAAGTTTAGTATTCTTGCATTCATGTGGCATGGGGGTGCCCCAGCTGTTGTCCTCCCTGTGGGCATTCAATGTGCTCTCTCTACACAGAAGAAGGCCAATAGTCCCTCTGGGGCTACATGGTCTTGAAACTATTATCCCATGAATTTGGTAGCATTAGGCCCTTCACTACCGTTCCAGAAGACCTCTGACTCAGAATTTGTTCCATCGGGATCTCCTTTCAGCATCTTCCACCCTGTCCTGGAGCCTCGACACTTGATGCTGCAGCTGCGCGATTTGCACTGCGTGGTCTTTGTGCTGCTATAGGATTTCTGCCAGGGTGAGTTTGTTATTCTTTACAGTGTCTGCTAACTTGCGTGATGTGCCTGTAGGAGGGTGAAATCGGTAGTTAGGGAACCAATTTATTGTTCAATGGATCTTCTCGAGTCTCTCACCTCTTGTAGGATTAAATCAAATTTGTCCAGAGGTGCTTCCAGGATAGTGGGTGGGACACAGTTTGTTAGTTGGGTGGGGTTGTCCAGCTCCTCTGACTGCTGTGTACTTGTAGTGCTTGCATACCACCCGGTCCTGGCCGGTTGACGAAGGCCCGATGTAGATCCCAGGGTACAGCTTCCGCGCACCCGATCCCGGGCACACTCCCATCCTTAAATCGCAGCCTTGAGTGGGTGAAATCAGGATAAATCCTGCATCAGTGCTCGATGCCGTGTCGTGTGGTCTCCGCAGTCGGTGCCTGTCTCCCAGCACACAGGGTCGGCTGCACACGCTGTCCCGTCTCGGCCGCACACGCTGTCCCTTCTCGGCGTCCAGCTACTGCTCTCCAGTCAGCGGAGCACAGAACTCCAGTCATCGCAGCAGCATGCTCCCCACACCCCAGGCACATAGCAGCACAGCCTCCGCAGTTATTGTTGCGGATGGGAGTCTGTTACACAGGATTTAGGCAGGATCTTCTGGCCCAGGCATGGAGCTTCATGTTATTTTTACACTTTTAATGTCTTTTGCTGATTTTTTGGGGGAGTATGTTCTCTGTGTAATTGTATTTGGTAGGTTTTTCACTGCCCTGTGTCCGGTGCCTTCAATCTCTGCTCGATTCCTTGATGGGACACGAGTCCCAAGGATCCACCGTACCTGCCCTAGTTCTGCCGCCAACACCCTGGGTAGGGACTACAAGCCCCAGGGTGCAACTCTGCCTGTACAGCTGCCGCGAGTGAAGGGGAGGCGTCAACTTTCCCACCGCGCATAAAGCGCTGCCTCTCCCCCCTCGGTGCGGGAGTCTGTTCTCTGTGTAATTTTATCTGGCTGGTTTTTCACTGCCCTGTGTCCGGTGCCTTCAATCTCTGCTCGATTCCTTGGTGTGAAAGAAGTCCCATGGATCCATCGTACCTGCCCCAGTCCTGCCGCCAACACCCTAGGTAGGGACTTCAAGTCCCAGGGTGCAACTTTGCCTGTACAGCTGCCGCGATTGAGGGGGAGGCATCAACTTTCCCACCGCACATAAAGCGCTGCCTCCCCTCCCCCCTGCGCGGGCCGCGCCCGGGCCAAGGCCGGGCCCATCTGAGCACGTCAGTTACCGTTTGAGGCCGGGCTGGGCCAGCCCATTGACACTTACTTTCTTTTTTTCCAAATGGTGAGACTCTTGGTTTGTTTTACTGTGCCATTATGCTATTTTGTCAAAGGGACCTAAGCTTCGTTTAATTCTTGTTATTGTAGGTTTATTTATTCTTTAAGGGGCTCCTACTATGAGCAAGCGTAAGTCCTTTACAGGGAAAGGGGTTGTAGGAACTTTGGATGCTTTTTTGACACGGGCTGAATCTGCGTTAATGCACAAAATTGCGTTAACTGAACGCAGACTATCTATCAAGCCCCTTCCAACTGGGTTGCATCTGCTACCATCTGCTCAAGAAACCAATTCTCCTTCTGCATGTATCCCTATGATATCTCCCCTTTCTGATCCCCCTACAACCGGGTCACTGCACTTCAACCCACATGACACACTGGAATCGAATAATGAGGCTGTTAGATCTAAAGTCGTTACCAGGGGCCAAAAAGCCAAAAATAGTCAAACAACAAGCTTCAAACCCCCAGGGAAGAAAAGGAAGCTGCAGGTCAACAAAAGGCAAACCAACAAGCGGGATATTCCTTCAGGGCCTGACCAGACAACGGGTTTGCATGAGTCCACTTCTGAACAAACCCATTTACCTCCTGCCGAGGTGGCTACTACTTGTTCTATAGGTCTGAATTCTGGGGAGCTTTGGCGGAAGATGGAGGAAACCCTCACAGCCATTGTTAGCTTTTTAGTAGCTACTCTTACCAATATGGAGGGAAGGCTAGCTAACTTGGAGAGGCTCATTAACTGCTCTTCCGTCGTGCCATCAGGTCCCAGCCAATATATCTCCAAGGTTCCTTCCAGCTCCTTGGATGACCATGCATATAATCATCCTCAGAATAATGCTATACATAAGGACCCTTTACACCAACAAGTGTCAACCTGCTCAAGTCTGCTTGCTAATCCAGTATGCCCTGCGTCCGTGAGGGCTGGCCCCTTGCAGTCTCAAGCAAGGCAGTTTGAGCCTTCCCACTTAACGCAGTAGGGACTCTCGGATGTTGTTAATTTAAGATCTATTTCTAACCAGCAGACATCACGTAAAGAAGGATCGGGATTCCAATTCAATCCAGGGATTGTGCCACGGGACCGAAGGTATTGCACCTTCCGCCAGAAGCAACACCGCTTACCGTAGTCCTGGTGAATGCCCCCCCCCCGTTGCCACAAGGAGAGTTCGAACATTGGTCCAGATTACACAACAAATCCATGTACTATTTAAGTAGGAAACGGGTTTGACAACTGGGCCTCTCGCTTAATTTAGGATGGCACGTAGGGTAGAGTGGATGGGAGCATCCAACAAGTCACTGCCTGGAGATTGTGTATTGCTTTCCTTTACATCTCAAGCCCTGGTTCGAACCATCTTGACCAGGGTGGGCAACTGGCAAGTTAGATGTAAGGAGGTAAGCATCGCCCCTTTGGGTTTTTTCTATCAAACTTTCAGATCCCTTCAGCCTCCTTTAGAGGGACCTCGCTTAGGTTCTACTCATTATAGTTACCCAGTTCCCGTAAATAACTTTTTTGAACCTCTTTACTATCTGGAAGACATTGACTGACTGATGATCCCCTGACAGCCCTTTGTCACAGTAGAAGGGGGGGGGGGGCGAATTGCCAGGGGATGGTCCCATAGTTCAGTATAGTAAGTCACATTGTTCCATTATAGCGAACAATTTTTCTCCCTCACCAACTATGCTAAATCTTAGGGAGACCGAGGGAAGTAGCGCTGCTCCAGTGCAGGGTCCCAATAATGCACTAGCCACCTTCCCTCCTCAATACAAGAGAATTCTACACCTATCGCAGTAATATCTACATGTAGTATCACCTCTTGGAACATTGCACGGTTACGTTCTAAGATCCAAACCCCAGTGTGGTGTGAGTCATTCAAAGCATTGATATCTTGTGTCTGCAGGAAACATGGGGCTTAGATCCAATCCATAATAACGGCTATAGGACTTTTAATACCCGGGCGGTGAAGGGTCTGGAAGGCAAGCCTAAGGACGGTTTGTGCACGTATATCTCAAACAAGCTAGTGGCGGATAAGATTGCATTTTGTGCAGGGGATTGTTATCATCAAATCATTGAACTAGTCATTAATCCCTCACAGTGTATGGTTCTTGTACATTTTTACAACAATGTTCCAGCGGGGGAACTTGGGTAAGTGCTTACAAAAATTGGCGAGGCCATGAATGCCATCTGCAATATGAGCTCAAAGGACTGTATGATAATTCTGAAGGGGGATTTTAATTGTTCATTGTGCAAATCAGTTAATTTTAGAACATGCGGACTTCCTAATGATGAGGGGGAGTTTAATACTCATTTTTCTCATATGAAGGCCGAGGAACTTTTTAATGAACTTTTGTTTCATAATGACTTGGGTTTTGTGAATGATTTTGTACCCATCCCGAGTCTATGTCTTCTACTTTCAACGGAAGAGGTCTTGCATCTACCATTGACTTCATGTTAGCCTAATGCACGCATGCATCTAGGATGCTCTCCTTTAAGATAGGGGATATATCCCTGAGCGATCACTACCCGCTCTGTTTAATGTTAAATTTGCATCCCCCAAATTTCAAGAGGAAGCAAACAAATAACTAGGTTATAGGTAGCCTAGACTTGAAAAAAAATAATGGGTATTCTTTGTGATGGTAGAAAGTGGACCCTGAGGCATTGCTAAAACAGCTGATCTCGAAATGTAAACCCGCCTTTGATATCTGCCTGAGTGAGCTTTCCTCATCGGATGGCATTGTACACTCATTCCTCGAAATAATTAACGAGGTTAGGAACTTATTATGTGTCCAATGCCATAATAAGCCTAAAACATTTGGTTGGTTCAATAGCGCCTGCACTAAAGTACACTCGAAAGCCGAGCTGCACAAGCAACCCAGATCTCCTTTGGGGGTAAAGCAGGCTAGAGCAGAATATAAGAGGGTCATTGCTGCTAGAAAACAAACCTTGAGGGAGGAAGCTTGGGAATCTCTTCACTCTGCAGCCCAATTGGAAGGACTTTGTGGCCTTTTGGAAGGTGCTAAGGACCCCTCTGCTGTATGGGGGGAAGGCCCCTCTATTGAAATTGCAATACCAGAAAATGTCTGGGTCAGTCACTTCTCTAAAGTTTATAATGGACCTGGCCTTCCTGACCAGCAATCCATGGGTGCCCTTTCTGTGCAATGTAATCAAGGCAAGCTGCAAATAACACTGGATGAAGTAGACAGAGCCCTCTCCCGGAGCCAGGGCCGTAAGGCCCTCGGTCCCGATGTGGTCCCAGTTGATTTATTCAAATCTATTGTCCTTTTATGGGGTCCCTTAATAACTCAATTTGTTAATGCTAGCGCTCGTACTACATTTCCAAAGACTAGGGTGGAGTCAATTATTATCCCGATCTATAAGAAGGGGAACTGACAAGGCCCCAGTTGATACAGACCGATTTCCCTCCTTGATTCAATGGTGAAGGTGGCAGCACGAGTTGTCCTGGAACGTTTGCAGGATTGGGCAGAAGAAAACCAGGTTCTGTCAGACTTACAATATGGCTTCCGGGAAGGGCTTGACACTATAGAACAGAGCTTAAACCTAGGTATCATTCTAGGGAAATATACTAGAGCGAAAAAGGGTATACTGTATTTAGTCGTATTTAGTCTTACGGCGGCTTTTGATTCTGTAATACATTTTAGGCTATGGGAGATCCACGCAGGCTAAGGGGTGGACCCTAATATTATTGCTTTTTTGCAGCGCCTGTATGATGGAGCTTCAGCCAGTGTTCGCTATGGGGTAGATGGCCGGTGCACTGAAGCTTTCCCCATAAGGAGGGGAATCAGGCAGGGTTATGTCCTGGCCCCCATTCCTTTTTGATCTGTACATTAATGGGATGGCTGTTGCACTGCTAAAGAGTGGTCAAGATTTTCCCCAAGCAGGTGGGTGGCCTATACCCGCTCTTTTCTATGCGGACGATGCAGTTTTAATGGCGCGCACTCAAAAAGGTCTTAGATAGTTTTAATGTTTTTATGCTTTATCTGGGTTTAAGTATTAACATCTCAAAGACCTTTTTATGAACTGTTGGCTATGGTCTCAGAGGGAGATGGGCAGGGACATATGTCTGGATGGCAGGAAGCTAGCCTTAACTAGGACTTTTACTTATCTTGGTATCCTTTTTAATCAGAATGATACTTGGACACACACTATAGCCATGAAAAACTTGTATTCAGTAGATCAACTAGTGCCCTTGCTACCTTTGCGAAGAAGTTGGTCAGGAAGCCGCATGGGGAACTTATGCAAATCTATAAGGAGCAATGTATCACAGCTGCGATGTATGGGGCAGGGTTGTGGGGTTTTGCCAACGCCCTCCCCCTGTCAGAGTTCGCCGCTAAGGATGTATGGCGCCGAACTACACCAACACGCTTACGGAGGCTCAAGAGAAGCAAGAGTACACTTCCCGGCATGCCGAGAGGCGCGTCACGCATGTGACGCATAGAACGCCCATTCCCGGAAATAAAGATCTTGACCCACTAGACCTTTCCAACCTTCGCCCAATTTCTCTTTTGCCCGGCATAAGTAAGATCGCAGAGAAGGCTGTCAATCAGCAATTGTCGGCTTTCCTTGAATCCAACAATCTCCTTCGCCCCTCACAAACAGGTTTCCGTCCAGGTCAGGGGACCGAGACCGCTCTTCTGAAAGTGGTCGAGGAAGCCAGATGCATCTTGGATTCAGGAGGATCGGTTCTACTGATCCTCCTGGATCTAAGCGCTGCATTTGACACGGTGGATCACAAGATCCTGATCCAGCGACTACTTAACCTAGGAGTGAGAGACACAGCTCTTTGTTGGCTCACATCCTTCCTTAAGGACAGAACCTTCCAGGTCTGTGATGGGAGTGTGCGACTCTTTCCCCCTCCAGTGTGGGGTTTCTCAGGGCTCTTCATTGAGCCCTACATTATTTAACATATACATGGCCCCCCTGAAGGATGTGGTCACTCCCTTTGGGATTAAAGCCGTCACATACGCTGATGACACCCAAATGGTTGTTTCATTCTCCTTAGAAAGTGACAAACTTAAAAACCTCCATGACTGTCTAGAAGGAATCCATAACTGAATGAGGGACTCAAGGCTTAAACTAAATGGCTCTAAAACCGAGCTCATGTTGCTGGGACACCAAACATCACCTCTTCCCATCGCTATGTGGCCATCATGCTTAGGAACCCTTCCTCAACCCAAGACTGAACTCAAAAGTTTGGGTTTCTGGCTGGAACAAGACCTTTCTCTGAAAACGCAGGCCAAAAAAACGGCTGGTACCTGTGTGGGCCTACTCCGCTCTGCCAGGAAGATTCTCCCATTCACAGTCACAAAAATTGCTTATTCAAGGTCTAATCTTATCCAGATTAGACTATAGCAACGCCCTTTTCTTGGCAGCCCCAGAATCCACTATTAATATTCTTCAGAGAACACAAAACGCTGCAGCAAAGCTTCTGACAGGCACCCCTCGGAGAGCATCAGCCAAACCAGCCCTAAAGGCTCTCCATTGGCTGCCGATCCGTGAAAGGGTCAAATTCAAGGCCCTATGTACGACTCACAGAGCTTTGCAAGACCAATGTCCCCCCATGCTTAAGACCATGCTCTACCCATATAAACCTAACAGGTCCCTGCGTTCCTCCCAAGGTAACCTGGCCACTGTCCACAGAGTCAAGAAGGCCCGCACTGGAGGGCGACGCTTTTCGGTGACAGCAGCAACTCTATGGAACTCCTTGCCAACCCAGCTGCGCGCTGAACCTAACTACATGAAATATCGGAAGCTACTTAAGACCTACCTTTTCCCGCAATAACCTTGACTCCCCTTTCTACCCCTCTGTTTTCTCTTCTCAGTTGTTAATTGCAATCTCAGCGCTGGGACACTCCCGGGCAGCCATGCGCTATATAAATCCCTTTTCATTTCATTTCAGGAGAGCACGGGGGGGAATATACTAATAGCTTGTTCTTTATCGTTGCAGATTTCCCTCCCTGCTGTCCTCTTCCTTTCCTTCCCTCGTGGAACTGCCTTAGTGGTCTGTGTTCATCATCCAGACTTTGGGGACGTTCATCAGGGGAAGGTATAGGTATTTCAGCACAGCTTCGAAGAGATAAAAGTTGGAGCCTGACACCCCCTACAATTAGTGGAAAATACTTTCCTGTGGTACATCCTTTCAGACCCCGCGGCACGTCCTCCTACGTGTGCCATGAAGAGCTAGGTCTTCCTCATATAGCGGACCTCATTAAATTGGAGCCAATACTTCTTTGGCACCGGATATAGGCCAATGAACAGACCCACCTAAATAGAGAGATCCTGCGTGATAGCCTTAGTCTGGAGGGGGCTCTAAAGATCCCCTGGGTCAGGTTTGTTCGCTGTTTTATGAATGACCTTGGACATCCAGACTATTTTACAAACCCCAGTTCCATTTCTCGGATTTCTAGAAAAGCATTGAAGAAAGAGGCCTCGAACTGTTGGGCTCATTAAGAGCAGCAGGTGAAGTCTCTAAACTCACTGTTATGCAACATCAGATAAGGCTCACCTGCTTGGGCATGGAACAATATCTACCATTTGTACTTAGTGGCTTTGATAGGCTGCTCCTGATAAGATTTAGATTCACAGATGAGTGACCATACCTAAAATGAATGACTGGTCAAGACCCCTTCCTTTATGTCCCTTCGATACCTATTCCGAGCAATCTACTATCCATTTAACCCTTTTCTGTAAGCTGTATTCGGAGTTAAGAAAAGTTTGGTTACTGCCACTTTTAAAACAACAAGGTCTTAGGCAATGCCGCCCAGCCCTTATTTGCCTACAACTATTAGAGAATGAACATGTGGCCTGGAGGGTAGCAACGTTTTTGAAAAAGGTCCTCCAGCAAAGGAAATGTATGACATTTGAGGTTCTGTAGGGTATTCTCAATGAGGGGAAGTGGGATATTAACTCTGTATATATATATATATTTGTTTTTTTAACATTGTAATATTTTAATGTTTTGTGGACTTGCAATTTTAGTGCTGTATTAATTTTTGAATGTTATCATGAAATTGTATTGTATATTTCTGTGGTTTTATGACTGTTATATATCACGGCCGAATAAAGCTTTTTGATTGATTGATTGATTTATTTATTTATTTATATGCATGAAAAAGAAAAGAAAAACATTCCAAGTTTGTGAAAGGCCAGACCAATTGGCTTTCAATGTTTTATTTACTATGAAATGTCACACAATGAGATTGTGTACAATTAAATCGTAGTCAATCAGCAATTGTCGGCTTTCCTTGAATCCAACAATCTCCTTCGCCCCTCACAAACAGGTTTCCGCCCAGGTCAGGGGACCGAGACCGCTCTTCTGAAAGTGGTCGAGGAAGCCAGATGCATCTTGGATTCAGGAGGATCGGTTCTACTGATCCTCCTGGATCTAAGCGCTGCATTTGACACGGTGGATCACAAGATCCTGATCCAGCGACTACTTAACCTAGGAGTGAGAGACACAGCTCTTTGTTGGCTCACATCCTTCCTTAAGGACAGAACCTTCCAGGTCTGTGATGGGAGTGTGCGACTCTTTCCCCCTCCAGTGTGGGGTTCCTCAGGGCTCTTCATTGAGCCCTACATTATTTAACATATACATGGCCCCCCTGAAGGATGTGGTCACTCCCTTTGGGATTAAAGCCGTCACATACGCTGATGACACCCAAATGGTTGTTTCATTCTCCTTAGAAAGTGATAAACTTAAAAACCTCCATGACTGTCTAGAAGGAATCCATAACTGAATGAGGGACTCAAGGCTTAAACTAAATGGCTCTAAAACCGAGCTCATGTTGCTGGGACACCAAACATCACCCCTTCCCATCGCTATGTGGCCATCATGCTTAGGAACCCTTCCTCAACCCAAGACTGAACTCAAAAGTTTGGGTTTCTGGCTGGAACAAGACCTTTCTCTGAAAACGCAGGCCAAAAAAACGGCTGGTACCTGTGTGGGCCTACTCCGCTCTGCCAGGAAGATTCTCCCATTACTCCCCGCACAGTCACAAAAATTGCTTATTCAAGGTCTAATCTTATCCAGATTAGACTATAGCAACGCCCTTTTCTTGGCAGCCCCAGAATCCACTATTAATATTCTTCAGAGAACACAAAACGCTGCAGCAAGGCTTCTGACAGGCACCCCTCGGAGAGCATCAGCCAAACCAGCCCTAAAGGCTCTCCATTGGCTGCCGATCCGTGAAAGGGTCAAATTCAAGGCCCTATGTACGACTCACAGAGCTTTGCAAGACCAATGTCCCCCCCATGCTTAAGACCATGCTCTACCCATATAAACCTAACAGGTCCCTGCGTTCCTCCCAAGGTAACCTGGCCACTGTCCACAGAGTCAAGAAGGCCCGCACTGGAGGGCGACGCTTTTCGGTGACAGCAGCAACTCTATGGAACTCCTTGCCAACCCAGCTGCGCGCTGAACCTAACTACATGAAATATCGGAAGCTACTTAAGACCTACCTTTTCCCGCAATAACCTTGACTCCCCTTTCTACCCCTCTGTTTTCTCTTCTCAGTTGTTAATTGCAATCTCAGCGCTGGGACACTCCCGGGCAGCCATGCGCTATATAAATCCCTTTTCATTTCATTTCAGGAGAGCACGGGGGGGAATATACTAATAGCTTGTTCTTTATCGTTGCAGATTTCCCTCCCTGCTGTCCTCTTCCTTTCCTCCCCTCGTGGAACTGCCTTAGTGGTCTGTGTTCATCATCCAGACTTTGGGGACGTTCATCAGGGGAAGGTATAGGTATTTCAGCACAGCTTCGAAGAGATAAAAGTTGGAGCCTGACACCCCCTACAATTAGTGGAAAATACTTTCCTGTGGTACATCCTTTCAGACCCCGCGGCACGTCCTCCTACGTGTGCCATGAAGAGCTAGGTCTTCCTCATATAGCGGACCTCATTAAATTGGAGCCAATACTTCTTTGGCACCGGATATAGGCCAATGAACAGACCCACCTAAATAGAGAGATCCTGCGTGATAGCCTTAGTCTGGAGGGGGCTCTAAAGATCCCCTGGGTCAGGTTTGTTCGCTGTTTTATGAATGACCTTGGACATCCAGACTATTTTACAAACCCCAGTTCCATTTCTCGGATTTCTAGAAAAGCATTGAAGAAAGAGGCCTCGAACTGTTGGGCTCATTAAGAGCAGCAGGTGAAGTCTCTAAACTCACTGTTATGCAACATCAGATAAGGCTCACCTGCTTGGGCATGGAACAATATCTACCATTTGTACTTAGTGGCTTTGATAGGCTGCTCCTGATAAGATTTAGATTCACAGATGAGTGACCATACCTAAAATGAATGACTGGTCAAGACCCCTTCCTTTATGTCCCTTCGATACCTATTCCGAGCAATCTACTATCCATTTAACCCTTTTCTGTAAGCTGTATTCGGAGTTAAGAAAAGTTTGGTTACTGCCACTTTTAAAACAACAAGGTCTTAGGCAATGCCGCCCAGCCCTTATTTGCCTACAACTATTAGAGAATGAACATGTGGCCTGGAGGGTAGCAACGTTTTTGAAAAAGGTCCTCCAGCAAAGGAAATGTATGACATTTGAGGTTCTGTAGGGTATTCTCAATGAGGGGAAGTGGGATATTAACTCTGTATATATATATATATTTGTTTTTTTAACATTGTAATATTTTAATGTTTTGTGGACTTGCAATTTTAGTGCTGTATTAATTTTTGAATGTTATCATGAAATTGTATTGTATATTTCTGTGGTTTTATGACTGTTATATATCACGGCCGAATAAAGCTTTTTGATTGATTGATTTATTTATTTATTTATTTATATGCATGAAAAAGAAAAGAAAAACATTCCAAGTTTGTGAAAGGCCAGACCAATTGGCTTTCAATGTTTTATTTACTATGAAATGTCACACAATGAGATTGTGTACAATTAAATCGTAGTCAATCAGCAATTGTCGGCTTTCCTTGAATCCAACAATCTCCTTCGCCCCTCATAAACAGGTTTCCGCCCAGGTCAGGGGACCGAGACCGCTCTTCTGAAAGTGGTCGAGGAAGCCAGATGCATCTTGGATTCAGGAGGATCGGTTCTACTGATCCTCCTGGATCTAAGCGCTGCATTTGACACGGTGGATCACAAGATCCTGATCCAGCGACTACTTAACCTAGGAGTGAGAGACACAGCTCTTTGTTGGCTCACATCCTTCCTTAAGGACAGAACCTTCCAGGTCTGTGATGGGAGTGTGCGACTCTTTCCCCCTCCAGTGTGGGGTTCCTCAGGGCTCTTCATTGAGCCCTACATTATTTAACATATACATGGCCCCCCTGAAGGATGTGGTCACTCCCTTTGGGATTAAAGCCGTCACATACGCTGATGACACCCAAATGGTTGTTTCATTCTCCTTAGAAAGTGATAAACTTAAAAACCTCCATGACTGTCTAGAAGGAATCCATAACTGAATGAGGGACTCAAGGCTTAAACTAAATGGCTCTAAAACCGAGCTCATGTTGCTGGGACACCAAACATCACCCCTTCCCATCGCTATGTGGCCATCATGCTTAGGAACCCTTCCTCAACCCAAGACTGAACTCAAAAGTTTGGGTTTCTGGCTGGAACAAGACCTTTCTCTGAAAACGCAGGCCAAAAAAACGGCTGGTACCTGTGTGGGCCTACTCCGCTCTGCCAGGAAGATTCTCCCATTACTCCCCGCACAGTCACAAAAATTGCTTATTCAAGGTCTAATCTTATCCAGATTAGACTATAGCAACGCCCTTTTCTTGGCAGCCCCAGAATCCACTATTAATATTCTTCAGAGAACACAAAACGCTGCAGCAAGGCTTCTGACAGGCACCCCTCGGAGAGCATCAGCCAAACCAGCCCTAAAGGCTCTCCATTGGCTGCCGATCCGTGAAAGGGTCAAATTCAAGGCCCTATGTACGACTCACAGAGCTTTGCAAGACCAATGTCCCCCCCATGCTTAAGACCATGCTCTACCCATATAAACCTAACAGGTCCCTGCGTTCCTCCCAAGGTAACCTGGCCACTGTCCACAGAGTCAAGAAGGCCCGCACTGGAGGGCGATGCATTTCGGTGACAGCAGCAACTCTATGGAACTCCTTGCCAACCCAGCTGCGCGCTGAACCTAACTACATGAAATATCGGAAGCTACTTAAGACCTACCTTTTCCCGCAATAACCTTGACTCCCCTTTCTACCCCTCTGTTTTCTCTTCTCAGTTGTTAATTGCAATCTCAGCGCTGGGACACTCCCGGGCAGCCATGCGCTATATAAATCCCTTTTCATTTCATTTCAGGAGAGCACGGGGGGGAATATACTAATAGCTTGTTCTTTATCGTTGCAGATTTCCCTCCCTGCTGTCCTCTTCCTTTCCTTCCCTCGTGGAACTGCCTTAGTGGTCTGTGTTCATCATCCAGACTTTGGGGACGTTCATCAGGGGAAGGTATAGGTATTTCAGCACAGCTTCGAAGAGATAAAAGTTGGAGCCTGACACCCCCTACAATTAGTGGAAAATACTTTCCTGTGGTACATCCTTTCAGACCCCGCGGCACGTCCTCCTACGTGTGCCATGAAGAGCTAGGTCTTCCTCATATAGTGGACCTCATTAAATTGGAGCCAATACTTCTTTGGCACCGGATATAGGCCAATGAACAGACCCACCTAAATAGAGAGATCCTGCGTGATAGCCTTAGTCTGGAGGGGGCTCTAAAGATCCCCTGGGTCAGGTTTGTTCGCTGTTTTATGAATGACCTTGGACATCCAGACTATTTTACAAACCCCAGTTCCATTTCTCGGATTTCTAGAAAAGCATTGAAGAAAGAGGCCTCGAACAGTTGGGCTCATTAAGAGCAGCAGGTGAAGTCTCTAAACTCACTGTTATGCAACATCAGATAAGGCTCACCTGCTTGGGCATGGAACGATATCTACCATTTGTACTTAGTGGCTTTGATAGGCTGCTCCTGATAAGATTTAGATTCACAGATGAGTGACCATACCTAAAATGAATTACTGGTCAAGACCCCTTCCTTTATGTCCCTTCGATACCTATTCCGAGCAATCTACTATCCATTTAACCCTTTTCTGTAAGCTGTATTCGGAGTTAAGAAAAGTTTGGTTAATGCCACTTTTAAAACAACAAGGTCTTAGGCAATGCCGCCCAGCCCTTATTTGCCTACAACTATTAGAGAATGAACATGTGGCCTGGAGGGTAGCAACGTTTTTGAAAAAGGTCCTCCAGCAAAGGAAATGTATGACATTTGAGGTTCTGTAGGGTATTCTCAATGAGGGGAAGTGGGATATTAACTCTGTATATATATATATATATATATATATATATTTGTTTTTTTAACATTGTAATATTTTAATGTTTTGTGGACTTGCAATTTTAGTGCTGTATTAATTTTTGAATGTTATCATGACATTGTATTGTATATTTCTGTGGTTTTATGACTGTTATATATCACGGCCGAATAAAGCTTTTTGATTGATTGATTGATTTATTTATTTATTTATATGCATGAAAAAGAAAAGAAAAACATTCCAAGTTTGTGAAAGGCCAGACCAATTGGCTTTCAATGTTTTATTTACTATGAAATGTCACACAATGAGATTGTGTACAATTAAATCGTAGTCCATAAGGAAATACCCAGAAAGAAATTGTTTAACAATGGAATTGACCCTCAGGAACAGTCCCAAAATGAATAAATATTGTTTATATCCATTGAGTACAGGATCTTCCATTAGATCCAGCAAGACACTTTTCGGGAACAAAATAAAGATAGTCACTTACTCTGGGTCACTTAGATCTAACATCCCAGCACCACAGTGCAACTGCATACCAAGTGCAAATATTACACTTGTGAATCCCATAGCACAAGCATTAGGGCATTTCTCAGCCTTTTATATTACATCTGTGCAAATAACTGAATTGTGTTACTCAGTAACAAGCTGAGAAATCGCAGTTGCTACCTGTCGGTTGTCCCCCATTCTTCTTCTTACAGTGGCCCCAGTGCCATTTCCCATGCTTCTTTAGTTGACCATAGATGTATGGGTGTTAGCAATGAGTGTTTTGTAGCGTCAGAAGGTCATCTTGCAGCTAAGCCTGCCCAGTTTGGAAATATCTATTTGGTCCCAGCAAACAATTCCTTCCAGAGCAGTCACCTGCAGAGGTAGTCTTCCCACTTGGTAGTTTCCTTAAATCCTTTGTCAGTTCACCAAGTTTCAGTATCCATTTGAAGGCCTCACCCTCCTCAAGTTGCTTAGTCATTTTTGGAGTTGCACAGCCAATCACTGACCGCAATCAAGTTTGAGGTCCAGTGGTATACTTATAAATCACCCATTTCCAATCCCTCGTCAAATGCAGCATCCTCAGCTGATAGCCTTGGCAGCCGGACTAGCTAGTGGAAAGAGCAAATCTGAGCCATGAGTTAAAGAAGTCTATGCACTGGTGAACAGAACGTAAGTTCACAGTCACTCACATGTCTTGTGTGCCACATAGCTACCATTCCCAAAGACGATGTGAAGTCAGCCATTGGTGTAGACCAGTAGTTACACTAAGCGTGCTTATCAACAACAAGGTTCAATGTCTGGCAGCTGATCCCCGTAGTTGGATATGTAGAACGTCCAAGTCTGCTCCCTAAGAGTATCCATCTTCATGACTTATCAACCTCCCTGTCAAGATGCGTGAGTTGTGGAAGGGAGAGGAAACCTCCCATCAAACAAGATGGCCACCACCCCAGAAGCCTTAAGTACACCCTTAAGCAGCTCATAGGAGAAGATGTGTGACACCAAAAACTTTCAAATTGTGCTGATAAATCTGCTTTCTGATTCATAGCATACTATATGTCAGATTGGAGTACTGCACTTTGCTTAACTTTGCCATCCAGACCATGCACATTCTATGCGAAGACGCAGAATTGATATAAATTGTCACCTATAGCCATGATCTCTGTGCGTTAGTGCCCCAAGGGAAGTGTGACAAATGTAATACATCTATAAAATGTGTCAATGTGTGCAGTAAACCAAACTGAACACATTCTACCCAGCCCCTACCTACACTTCTATCCAGGAAGCACTTTTTGCCCAACTTTGAATTTCTCCCACTAACCAAGCAAAACAGGTAATTAGGTAACATGCTTATAGAGTAACCTTCCCCCCAAAGAAAGACCCAAACAACACAGAAACCCCAGCAATTAGTTTTGACTCCTGCTCCTATCTACAGATTACTTTGAAAACAAGTTGGCACATCCTACCTATGCACACTAGCCAGCACACAGGTATCCTGTTCAATACCACCTTCTTAAGTGGTTGATAGCAAAAGCGAGCACAGGTAAAACACAAACAAGCAAACAAGACCTGTTCAGCTTAGACTCTTGGCTGCAATATCACATCCAGAAGTATGGGTTTGTTGCAGCCGCAATGTGAACTCCGACTGTTCTGTTGCCTAATCTTGGACTGATTCATGATTTTCAAAGAAGTGTAGTTTAGAATTGAGAGAGAATCTTACAGCTGGCCAGGCAGAGAAACATGTATTCCAGCTGTATTACACACTGGGGGACTCTGGGGAGGTAGAGAGTGGTTTCTGACTCAGTGCAGTGTGCACACACTGCTACAAAGCATGAAATCCCTTCCTCCATTGGGAAGAAGGTATGGATCCAATCTGCCAGGAACTGTTTGGGATGGGCAAGCCCACTCCCTCTGAAAAACTTACCATGCAGAGCTTGTTTCACCATTCACTTCTTTAGATCCTCGCTTCTGTCCTTGAGACAATTGGATAAACCTACAAGCTGGCAGGTAATCTTGCACTATTTTACAATGTATTCTGGCTCAGAGACCTTACCCTCTGTGACCCTGTTCACTGTATTGCATAGATCTTGACAAAGCAACACCAAGCCAACATCAAGCTCACCTATCTTCTGTTCCAGAGACGTGGGGTACCGCTGATGGCTTTCAAGATCATATTTGCGTAGGTGACCGCCATCTCTGATTCTCCCAGGTGGTCGGAGTGTTCAGTCACAGAATGTCTGCCAGCGGGTTGGACGACCACATGGGAATTTGTCAAGTTTTCATGTCCCCCCATAATCCAGCACCATCATGTCGCCAAAAGGCCATGGAAGCAAACGGATTGCATAGTAGAAGTGTGCATAAAATGGGCAGGTGATTCTCTATTTTAATTTGAAAAGGGGAGTAACTGCACTTCTCAGGAGCAAATGGGTATGTGGGACAGTGTGTACCATTCCGTCTATATTTCCATTTAAAGCACTGTGTTGCCCCAAGCAAGGGGCTTGGCAGACGGAGTAGAGGACTCTAATAAGCCAAATAGACCCCCAAAACAAATTGTCTGTCAGATGATTGAAGCATGGGGATATGAATACCAAGTTGAAGTTTGTAAACTGTGCGGCTACATCACCTAGTGAGGCCAGTGTCTGGTTGGATGGGCACTGTTGGAGTGAGGAACCAAAAGCAGTCCTGGCAAAAATGCTCAAACTCGCTCCCGTTATCTTCTAGCACAATTTCTCTCCATCCATCCATTCTCTCTCTCTCCTCCCTTGATGCCACTCCATGCCTGCTGCAATTAACGTCAGATAGCTGGGGAAAGTGACAGAGGGACCAGGAGGGTCCCTCTGCTTTCAAAACCAGCCTCAGAGGGATTCAACCCACACTGGAAATGTCTGGTGGAATAAAAGACCTGTCCGTGCCTGTGGTTGGGTGGTGACCTGCTACCCACAGCAGAAGGGTATCACAAGTCTATCCCTATCCGTTGAAGGGGGGGGGGGTAAAAGATTTGCTAGTTGGGACATGTATATGTAGCGCAGACAATGATAGCTTTTATTCACACACAGTCTAATTTCTGATAGAGTCCCCATATCAGTCTTTGGGACACCACAGGCATGTGTTATTATGGGCTTATAATTAGTCCAAAGTCTCATATCTCTCTCATCTCTCTTTGTCCAACAAACAATACTCCATGGGAGATCACCCAAGACCTGTTGTAGTATTGATTTCAGAGGCATAACCAAAATTTAGTCCAGGGCCACACAAAGTAAGCACCCCAGGACAGTGCACAGAAGGGGAAGAGGAAGGTGTCGGGCAACAGGAACTCTTCTTCGGGTTGCACTGACTCCCAGAGGCCTCTCCAATTGGCCATCACCAAACCCTGCAGTCACATTCAAACACATGTAGAGAAGCTAAGAAAAGTACAGCTGCCTAATAAGTGCAGCTAGGCTTTCTTCACTGGCCTACCACCCATTGTCGGTTTTATCCCCGGCTGCGGATTCCAGGCGGGCCGGTGTCTTTGACGGTAGTGCTCACAATATAAACAGCCGACAATTTATCCAGAACCTGAGATTTCCAACGGTCTGTCGTGACACAGACTTTTCTCTCCATTTTATTGGCCCTGCAGGTTTTCCATTCTTATCCACCCCGCTGAATATTTGTAGAATTCATCGGTATAAATCAGATTTCTTATGTTGTCCAGTTGAGAACAATTTGTTGCGACGTCGTTCATCCTCGACCACGCACCTTTTATTGCATCATTTAGCTGCCTGTATCAGTAAGAGCATACTGTTCTGTCCTTTGGAGTGCATATATTGTTATTACATAGAATTTCAAGAGGTTCTCCTGAAGAAGGCGTTGTAACGCCGAAACGCACGTAGAGATTGTCTTCTTATCTACTTCAATTTCATAAAACCCTTGTTATATTTTATTTCTGGATACATATGTTTTTAATGAATTACTGAAATATTTTTCACTTTTGTATGGTGGTTTTGTTATGTATGCAATACTGTCATTGTTTTAAAAAAAACTTTTTTATGTACAACAACTAAATAAATATATATTTTTTTACCTTTTCTTGTTTGTTAGTATATTGAGGCTTTTGTTTATCAACTTCTTGTGTTTAACCTGACTCTAGACAGGTATTTGGTTGCCTAGGAACTATTACTATTGAAATTGTTATTACACAGTCCTAGGAACTTTAAATAGACTAATATTATATTGAATCTACCACCCGTTGTCTCCAGTGCTCTCTGTAAGTCCTTGCAACCATTAACAAAGTTTAGGCTGCCAGTCATCTCCTGCCCCATGGCATGGGCAGGTAGGGCTCTGGTCATCATAAGGATTAATATTGCATAGGTTGCCCCAAAGTTCTAATCTGAAACATATTTACAGCAACCTTTAGTCTGAGGCCCAATTCTATCTTAACAGAGACGTGTGTTGCCTAAAGGGTTTAGTCTTCAAAACAATGTCTAGCTGGCAACAAGATTCAGTTGCACACACGTAGACTACGAATATCAGTGTGAAACAGATTTTAATGCTGTCCAAATTAGCATGGTTTGAAAACCCACCCAGGCTGATATAATGTGTCATTATGGACCAGTCTTTAACAGATTTGAAACAGTTTGCCTTTTTGCACAGATATTTAACAACATTAAGTCTGCCAGCGGTTGTTGGTGGCGTTGCAGCCTGGTTGCTGCTGCTATATCCTTACAGTCTGGAAGAGACTGCTGCCAAACCACAGTCAGTTAAAAAAAAATCCCAAATAGCTCACATATCAAAAAGGTTCCAGATCCACAGAAGTATCCAATAAGTTTCAATTTGGTAGAGATTGCATATAAACAATGTCATACAATCGAATACAGCTTGTCAACAATGTATATTCTGGCAGTGGGCATGGACAGTTCCAGTTCAACACGTTCCAGCTTAGCACCGTTTGCCAGCAAGTTCCAGTCTGCCAGTTTGGTTCATGATACCAGCAAGTAGCTTTCTGATGTGGGTTAATATCCCATTTCTGGTGAATGATGCCAACTCTTGTCTATGATTTTAAAAACATATTTAATAAACAAGTTCCTACTTATGCAATAACTTTTCAGTGTTTATCAAAACCTGTTTGTCCTGTTCAGAGGGATGAGTAAACATAAGTGGTTCTGTCTGTGACTAAGCAAAGAGCACCTTTTGAAGGCTTTGGTTTCTGGGAGACTCATGGTGTGAGAAATGAATTGTCATCTTTTAGCCACTCTTTGGGGGAATTCCCAATGTAAAACATGTATTTCACTATTATTTGCAATGGTTTCGTATCTTCATTTTAATACGATTTGAGTTAAGTACGAAGTTTGGAAAGTGCTTAGTGAATCTTGCAATTAGAGTCCTTAGCTTCATGAGACTGTGGACTCTTTGTACTTTTCCGCTCTCGTGTTTTAGTTTCAAATCTATTTTATTGGCATTTTTCAAATAGTCAATTAACAGTGTCCTCCCACACTTACATTCACTGGCCAGTGGGGCTTAAATATGTTGTCACGGGCAGAAAAGTAATTAAATGACAATATTGCAAACAATCTTAACAAGGGGAGAGATACACACTCAGTAATTCACAGGAATCATATGAGCCAGTCAGTGAGAAAGTAGTAATTAATGTTATCAGGTGGAGGATTTGCCACCGTTCGAGTAATGTCGATTGGGTTAGACGAAATATGCGCAGATATGTTGGGCAGGTTAGTTCTCGAAATTCTTGAAAAAGGTAGTGTGTGCATGGGCCCCAGGTCATATCAAAGGAGGATAATTTGTGTTCAATCATTGCTGTCAGTTTCTCCATGCCCAAGAGGTTCCAAACCTTATGTAACCACTCTAATTTTGTTGGGATGGTGTCAGTCCCCCATTTGACCAACATGATTTGCTTGGTAGCTCAGAGGAGTAAGGTGACAGCTCGGACACGGAGTGAACACAATAGGTAAGTTAACGCTTTGGGGAGTCCCAACAAGACATAACTGGAGAAGGGCGGTATATTTGTGTCATACATGGCATTAACAGTGGATAGCACCTCTGACCAAAGAGATTGAAATGTTGGACAATGCCACAAGATATGAGTGAGAGTTCTCCGCTGACCGCAGTGTCTCCAACATTGGCCGTTCTCTCCCTGTTTCAACCTGACTAGACGGGTGGCGTATAATACTGTGACGGGCTTAGGAGGAATAGGCAACC
This sequence comes from Lissotriton vulgaris, assembly GCF_964263255.1. Lineage (NCBI taxonomy): Eukaryota > Metazoa > Chordata > Amphibia > Caudata > Salamandridae > Lissotriton > Lissotriton vulgaris. The sequence goes on from NC_141698.1 coordinate 584,481,144, forward strand.
AGCGAGTCTTTGTTACCGTAGGATTTATTGATTTAAACAAAAAGTCAGTACAAGTTTTCTTCCTGGGCAAAGTCCGGCGTGGTGAACGGCTCCTATCGGACCTCAGCGGACAGGACTTAGGGAGTTCGTCTCGACGAGTTCTCTCCCGGCTCCGTCGTCGCAGCACTTTGTCCGGTTCCGTCCTGGCTCTCGGGATAAACAAGACAAGAGAGCACTTGGTGAGTGTACTATTCTTTTAACAATAGTGATACCAGGGAAAAGGGAGTGAGGAATTCGTAACCCGTGCTCTATTTCTCAAACAAAGATCGTGTGATGGAAAGTGCTTGGGATGGGGAAAACACAGGGGTACGGGAATACCAAACTCATACACGGGAACCGCCCTTATGTCCGACCCAACCCCTGATTCGGTTGCGTACCTGGGCGAGCCATACACCTCCCCCGGGTGAATGGCGGGGCGACTCGTGGGACCGTTGGCCTCCTGGCTTTCTCTCCCCGTCCTCCGCTGGTCGTCCTCTGGTCTCGGCTTCTTCCAAGATCTCCTCGTCCGTAACGCTCCTTCGCTCCTCTCCACTCCACTCGCCAACTCTCTCCCTCCTGGTGAACAAGCACACCTGTGGGTCGCGTTCGTCCGTATAAGACGTCTTCACGTCTTGTTGTAGGCCCGTCCCTTCATCAGCCGCCTCAAAGTTAAAGGGCCAGTTCATCTGATCGTACTCTTGATCCTGTGATTCCACATTAACGTTCTGTAGGGAGCAGAAAGAAGGGGATGATGTAGGTGACAGCTGCGGGACAGTCTCAGTATTGCACACCGGGGTATACGGCGGACCCACACCGTTACAAACACCAACAGTGTGTATCTTTTAAAAACGTTTCTTTACCACCAAAGCAACAGAGACATGTGCTTGATGCAGAATATCTGCACATTCGTAGGGAGTGAAGGGTCGTTCTCACTCTAATTCCCACCTCCACTGTGCCGATGAGGTACGTTTGTATGTTGGGGTATTAAGGACTGTGTAGATGTCAGCTAACAATCTTTTGTCCGAGTCACAGGTGAGGAGCCATCTTTCAAAGGGTGTAAGTGGCCAGCACGTATGCGAACGGTCGTGTGATCCATTATTTAATAGCAAGGTATTGCCAGTAAGCAGTGGATGGAATACTGTAGGCTGACTGGAGCTGGACAAAATCTACAAGGCCATCTTGATGAAAAAAGTCCCCCACCCCTTTGCAACCGGAAGTTTTACAAAGTGTGTAGGATGTTCCTTGCATGGCGGGTTGGAAGTCTGGGCTGCCCACAATTGGTGTATGCTCGGAAGATGGGTTAGGAGAGATTCTTCGTTGTATGTACCTTATCTTATGTACAAAATGTCGCTCTAATATAGAGCCCAACCAGCCTATGAATTTTGGGGAGCCAGGGCACCTTCCATATGTGAATATCAGCTATGGCCTGGTCTATAAGGCACCTGTGCTTATCTGTTCTTGGTCTGGACCATTCTACCATATACCAAAGCTGTGCCACTTGATAATAATGTATAAGGCGCTCTCATGGGCCAGTAAGTTTGTTTTTTCAGCATGCAGGCCCGTTTATTGTCCCAAATGTAAGAGTCTATGAGATGTTGCAATTTCCTCAGTACTTGTGGGGGTGGTTGAAGTGGTAGTGTCTGCATTACATGCAGTATTTTAGGAAAACAGTCATTTTTATTGTCACTAACTTTCCCAAACATGAGGGGGCCTCCCCTCCATGATTGATCATAATCCTGTTCTAGTTGTGGAGAGTAGGGAGGCATACTTACGTTCCACTGTGGCATCCAAGGTAGAGTGAATTTGAAGGCCTAGGTAAGGAATGCCATTGGTTGCCCAAAGGAAAGGAAACTGACTCTCCATATGAACTCTGTCCGCCTGTGGGACTGTAATACCCAGTAATTGCGTTTTCTGAAGATTGATACAAAAACAAAACTCATCTAGCCTGCAAAATATGTCTAACTCCTGCACAAGGTACGATAAGGAGGAAAGAGGTTGCATGATAGCTACCATCATGTCATCTGCGTACTTGGCTAGCTTATAGTCTTCGCTCCCATCCGTATCCCAGTTATCTGGGGGTTACCTCATATCTTTTTGGCCAAGGCCCCATATTTAACGCAAACAAAAGCGATGAGATTGCTTATCCCTGCCTGGTGCCACGTTTAATAGCAAAGGGGTTCAAAAGTACCCCATTCACCCTAACCCATGCCATCGGAGCCGCTCGATATCCATCTCTGAAAACGTGTCCCTATGCCAAATTTTCTAGAGACCCGGTGGTGGTAGGGACAGTGGACGCAATGGAATGCCTTTTCTGCATCGACGAGAGAAGTAGAGCAGAAATAGTCATCAATGGTGCTTTTACACAGGTAGAAAAAGGAAATTCCCTATGCATCAGGGCCACTGATTTTATTTAAGATTTGAACAACCACTTTCAGGGTTTGTTTCGGTAATACAAAAAACAATTCTGGGATCACATTTTTTACAAAAATGCACCCGTAATGTCAATAGAAGCCCTTTCACCACAACAATCCCCTACTGGTCACAGAGCACACTTAACTACATAGTTATTTGTTCCTCCATCTGGCAGGTGGAGACGAAGGCCTCTGCCACAGAGGTGGATTACCCTTTGAACTTCCAATTTCCCCGCTTTAATACATATGTGAAATGGTTGCTTTATATATATATATATATAATACATATGTGAAATGGTTGCTTTATATATATATATATATAATAAGCCCTTTGAGTAAGCAGAGCAAAAAAGATTTTAGAGCAGTCATGGAAAAACATTACTAAATGTGATTGTTTATAATCTTTTTATGGACCAATACATGTTTATATCTACCAATAATTTCTAAATAAACTACTTTAATGAAATTGCTATTTTGATTGCTTTAATATTAGGTGGTGTAAAATATAAGGGGTCCATTATCGGTTGATCATAATCTCTAATGAGCTCAGTAACAGGAGTTACCAGTCCATCAGGATTATGAGTAGCGAGGTAATCCTACCGGCCCATAGAGCTTTCCCTATGGGCTCTGACTGCTCAAAATAGCCAAAATCTCTGAAAGAAAATATTGTCAACAATGAAGAATTACTAGAGGAACTGGATGTGGTAAATCAGATTTCCAGAATGACCCAGTCTTTATTCCTCAGGGATTGCCTTATACAGGTGCGGGTTTTTCTGCCTTCAGAATTTCTGTATTGATCAGTATTAGAGATAGTGAACCACTATTCAAGAGAAATGCTGAAGGAAATCTGCAGTAAGACACTAAAACTTGGAGGAGACTTTGTGATAACCGACTTTTTCGACCCTCTCGGAGAGGGAAGATGATGGAAGATGACTCCAGCCTATTACCCTTGCAGTATAGGGATTAGGACTATAAGTAGGACCTATCCATGAGGCACAGTAGTGCATTTTCGTACCCTTTTCTTTAGATCAGGGCTTATAAACTTAAGCTAGGGGATAGATATATAAGTATTAGTGATGATCCATCCTTTTGTAAGAGTATTAGTATATCTTCTGTGGAGTTATGCGTATTTTGGGCCTTGTAGGCCTTAAACGGGACAGACTCCATCTTGCTCTCTGCCTGGTAGCTCGAGAGGCTTTCTAGGTCAAGTGTAATGTTTTAGTTTCGAGGTGTTGTTCGCTTGGAGAGAACCGGTTCAGGCTGGCCCTTATCGAAAGACTGTATTTTTCTCCACTCCGAAGACACAACTCCAGGCCGGCCGGCTGGGAATGTGCCCTTGGTACGGGGAGGTACAAGAATTTGGTGGGCGGCAGGTTACTGGCCGTAACTTTCCATGAAGGGGCAGGTTTTGATATTAGCGAAAGTGTTAGGCAATGAGTCAGTCAGTCTGTAGGCGGCAGCTAGCCGTTAGCATCTATGCCATTAATTATTTCCAGAGCAGACAATCGCCATTTTGAAGTCCGAGAAAGATTCTGAAACCGAGGCTCTCTAAGAAAGACTGAAGGAGAAATAGCGCGGAGCGCACAGAGACAGAGAGAGAGAGAGACGGTAGCTAATAACCAGCAAGGTTCCAGTGACTTGGAGGGAAGCAGAGGAGATTGAGCATAGCGGTGCAGACGTGTACCCGTGACTGCTGAGGTGTGATTCCCAGACGAGCCAAGACACAGAGAGACGAGAAGGGAACCTAGATGACTGCCGAGCCCCGACTTCATATTAATAAGGTGATCTCTGCCCTTTCCTTGTTAAGCGCGCATTCTAACCTTTACTTTTCTTTATAGCATATACATTGTGTAGTATTGTGTTTATTTTTGTTGTAATAAAACACCCCAGTTGAACCGACATGTGCCTTGTATTCTTGTTCAATCAGGGTAACCTGAGCTTCTAGTTAGACATTGTTTGCATGAGCGGATGCGAATCCCGATCAGGTAAGGAATGACTGAGCAAGTAGGGAGAGAGGGAACATTTGATGTCAGGAGCAGAAGGTACATATTATAATTTGGCCATATCAATTTCTATTATCGTAGTTTTATCCCGAGTAGATAACCAAAGACTTCATCCTTAAATGTTCATAGGAAAGTGATCGTCATTGGTACATGGCATTAGTGAGAGCACCTAAGGTGGTGTATATGTCTGCCGGATTGCAGACCGTGTGTAAGTGAGAGCACCGGAGGGAGACGGTGTGGAGGCTCGCCGGATTGTGGGCCGTGTGTAAGTGAGAGCACCGGAGAGAGACGGTGTGGAGGCTCGCCGGATTGTGGGCCGTGTGTAAGTGAGAGCACCTAAGATAGAGAGGTGTGTAGGTCTGCTGGATTGCAGACCGGATATTAATGAGAGCACTGGGTCTGCAGGCCCATGTGTGTAGGCGCGCCGGATTGTGCGTCGGGTGAGCACTGATGATCAGTGTGTAATGGTACATTATCAAACCTGCCCTAGGGTAGACCAGTCTGGGCCTACGTGGCCGCGAGACCAATAGGTGTGAATAGGATATTGTAGAAAACCAATGCATGTTTATTGCTATTTTTCCCACCCCTAGGTATACGATGTACATACATATATCCATACTCATTGTAAATACATTCTAAGGAGGGAGGTGAGTATGTTCCGGCCAGGTTAGAGGGGCTCCTAGGAGCTGATTCCATCTGGTCCGAGAATCTGGTCGGTACAGACTTACATAAGCATTTCCTCTTAAAGAACAATATTTCTTATTAGGTAACTACAATCAATAATTAAGTATTTGTAACATTCATTTATTTTTTTAATTTTAAGAGTTACAAATTCTATGTGTACTTCCACACTATCAAACCGATGACAGTGCTATGTGCAGTAGAAGTCTGAAAACCTCAATGCTAACCTGAAAGTAGAAAAGTGAAGAGGGTATCTTTAAATTAATCCTTCTCCCTATTCATAAATGGGCATGAAAATTATAATTTTACTGCAAACTGTCCATATTGCATGTTGAAAGTCTTTCAACATGCATACAGGTGTGTCAGTGGGTCCAAAGTAGATGATGATGATGATGGACAAGATCTAGACTTGGAAAGGCAGACTTTGGAGACGTTGGTTATTGGAACTTGGTGGGCCTAAAGGCTATGAATTAAATTTCCAGCAAATTGCATGAGAATTTAGTGTAGTGTCCCATATGTTCCCTTTCTCTGTGTGCCTGAGCAGGTGTCCGAAATGACGAGAGTGAATGATGTAATAGAATGTTGGCATTTGGTCTGCAATGGAAGCTGTGACATAGGGTCAGTTGAAGGGAGTTTGGTTTATCATGAAATAAAGAACATACCTCCTACCTGAGTAGTTCTAGACTCTTGCATGAAGACCCTCACCTCAGACTACATTTTGGCGATGAGTTGTTAAGGACCCCAGTGACTATGTGTGCCAGCTGAGATGCCTTTCAGGCAGGAGAGAGGATGCCTGTATTGAAAAGAAAGATGGCCCTGTGACCATAGAGGAATAGTTGAGGGTCATCAACCCCCAATTCCATTGGCAAGTGATGTCAGCTCAGGCTACTGAACAGGAAGAGGTCATTTAGGAGGACAGGCAAGATCTGGCAAAAACAAGAAGCCAGTGGAGGGATTTATACACTGAGGTGTTGGGTCATGTTATGGTCATAAGCATAAGGACAATACTACGGACACAGTTTTATAAGGACAGTGCTGTGCAGATAGTGCTGTGGAGACAGTAGTAAGAGGTTGGAAATTCCCTCTACTAGCTCTGAAATATCACATAAATCTTCAGTAAGTAATACTTCCAACACTGAATGTGACATAAGGAGCACAGTAGGTGAGTACAAAAAATAATTTCTCAATTGAGTTGACTGTAGCAAAGGCTAGTTTTCATGCCTTTGCAGGTTCCTGTGTGCATTCTGCATATCTTATAACAGCCAGCATGGAGTGACATGAAGAGATGACACAGCTTCTTGACCATAGGAGATGACATGGTCTGGCTAATGCTATGGTCATGGCGATAGGCAGAGGTGACAATGCGTAGCAACGCATAAATAGGGTCTTTCCTCTCCAGTGTGAGTTAGTCATGGTGGAAGATAAGCATTAGTGATTTTGGGCATAGCAGCGCAATAAACTTGTTAGAGAGCCTCACTAATATCTTGGATTTCGGAAATGGGTTTCAGAGGGGAGGCATTGTTTATGTAGAGTTGGACATCATAAAGCAAGGAGATAAGCTGATGTTTGACTGGGACATGTCTGTAGTTGTTAAACAAAGACTACCAAGGCATCCTGGTTTATTTGGAAAGAGAATTAGGACCATCTCCAAGGGCACTGGAGATTGCCATTAAACTGTGTTTTTGAGGGAATTCTGAGTCCTGAAGTCAATGGAAGCTGAAACATCACCTGTATAGCAGTTTTTCATTTGCAATGTTAAAATTCAACATTCAATTAATTATTCAGCAGGGTTATTTGGCATTCATGGAGTTCATATTATTTTACGTATTTTTCTTAAAGATTGTACTTTGTTTCATACAAACGGTGAAAGTTATTAGGTTGAGGAACAATTTGTTCTTTGTTGTTTGGGAATTGCAGTATGTGTTAATGGTTATGATGTACTGAATACATAGGAACAGTTGTGTGTGTGTTGTTTGTGTGTTGGTGCGAACTGGGGAAAGAGCTGTATCCTGTTGTTGGAGGTTGTGGGGGAGTACCCTAAGATATGCAAAGTTGGGGAATTGTATTAATGTGTCTTGAGAAGTTTAATGGGGGAATACCCTGTACTTTGCTAAGGTCGGGGAAGATTAGCACCCTGTTGTGGGAAGGTGCATGGAGAGCACCTGGTAATGTGCTAAGTTAGTGCAGAGTGCTACCCTACTGCTAAATGTTGCATGGGGGAGTACACCCTAGCGTGCTAAGCAGGGAGAGAGTAGTAACCTTTATTAAGAAGTTGCACGAGGAAGAACCCCATAGATTGCTAAATTGTGAAGGAGTAGTACCCTGGTGCAAGAAGTTGCATGGGTGCGATGTGGGAGAAAAGTAGAACCATGGTGAAAGAAGTTGGGAGGGGAAATTCCCCATGGAGTGAATGTGAGGAAGTATAGTACCTTGTGGTTTTATGGATGACAGCCACATGCTTCACCTGAGCCGTCACACTGGATAAATGGAAAGATTTCACTGGTATGTTGTTAAGAGGTGGAGTATGTTGGTGACTGTTTTGTAGTGTTTTTTATCCAATTTGCAGACAGTATGTCTGTGTTTTTTTGGAATGGTAGTTTTTAATGTGCACTAGTGTGTTGTAGGTGAGTACATGTCCTGCTTATGTGATCTGGTGTCAATGGTGGTATTGCTCTAGTGTTTCATTGTTGTGTTGTGTCAATAACATTTCATTAAGTATCTATTGAAGGCTGTCATCTTTCTGTTTGGAAGATATTGCAATGTTTTCTGGTGCAGTTTTCAGTTGGTATGGTACTTTGTGTAAATTACGGGCCTAATTCTCAAAGGGCCTCTGCCTCAACTGCAGTTGTGGTCAGGGGTCCATACTTGTGGCAGGACCACCACACTGCATTTTCTCATTGTGGAGTTCCACCCACGAGTGCGGCCCCCTCCATGACTGCGGGGTCTCCACTTTGAGTGCGGAGGTCATTTGTGAATAAGGCCATAAGTGCTTTATTCAGTCTGGCACTTGGTCATGTTGGTTAGGCCAGCTAGTGTGACTCTGTGTGGGCATGTTGGAGTGCTGGGCTGCACTCTGGTGTGTTTTTATGGTACAGTATGTTGTCCTGTGGGGATGTATGTGCTGCCTGTGCATGATTGAGGTATGCAAGTTTGGTGTGTTCTGTAGTTTACCAAGGTGAGGTGGCTATCTGGGGACATTGTGTGAATGAGTGTAGTTGTTATAACAGGTTTTGTATTGGAGTCTGGTCAAGAAATGTTTGAATTGAGGTGATGTATGATTAAACTTTTCATTTTTGTTTTGTTCTTAGACTGCGGAGACTTAGGGATGACAGGGCAGCCTTGTCTTGAAGGAAACAGGTGGATTCCATGCTGTGAGTGTTGTGGGCCTGGATAATAGTAACTACATGTCTTGCATGCATACATTTTATATGATGTCATTCTGCATGAGCAGAGATATGGCAGTATGCCAGTGGGTCTTTGGAGATTGCATGACTTGTACGTCTTGGACCCTTGTGCAATGGCAATCACATCCTAGTTGTTGGTCGTTTTTTGTAACCCATGTGGTGTGGGAAGCCGGATATTTGTTGTCTTTGTGTGCCTGTTTGGGTATTGGAGAGTTTAATACGTTGTTGTTGGATAAATGTGTAAGTTAGACATGTAGGAGATTGAGTGATTGAGAGTGATTCTTCCTGTACTTTACATGCAATGGAATGGCTGTTCTTCATTTTGTTGTTTGTAAAACAGGGACGTTTGTAGTATCCTGTGTGTTCCCATATCCTGTGTGACTGATATGTTGATAGTGAATGATGTAATATAAAGTTTATGTGTGGTCTGGATTAGAAGATAGGTGATAGAAACATTTGGAGAGAGGATAGAGCCCTAACAGCACCTACTTGCTCTTGCTGCAACCTAATTGCCTAACATGAAATAAAGAACTTGCCTCCTACCCAATTGGCTCTAGACTCTTCTAAGAATACTCTGCTCCACAACCACAACATTTAGAAGGATTGGGAATTAAGACCAATTGCAAAGGATTGTGGAACAAATTAACAGCTGCATCATGTCTGCTGGACATAGTCCAACTTTCATAATGTTGGAGGCATCGGACACTGTACCGGCTGAGAATAAGATGATGATAACAGATAAGAGAAGACACAGTTCTACTTATTCTCAGAATAATTTAAAAAAATTCTAGAGTGTCTCTAATTCAAGGGATGATTATTTTTGCACAAGAGGCCCTAGTAAAGGATCAGGCCAAAAAGTGTTGCCAACTTCATTGACAGTTGTTTTAAGGAACGAGAGAGAAAGTAGGAGACAAAGTGAGAAAGGGAGTGACAGAGAGAAAGGTAGACAAAGAGAGACATAAAGAGAGGGTTATCAAACTATGACATTGGAAGTAAAAGATCCTTATTTAACATTACAAATGGTAGCATTTAATCCCTAGGCAGACTTTCAAAGTCATGTTTTTCAGGAGTTTGCAGACAACAAGGTTGTTGCTCATTAATTCTCCATCAAGGATAACTCTGCCAGTGGCTTCTGAACATTATGAATTAACTGTCCTACAGGTCAGTCTCTGCAGTACATGGTATGCTACCTCCCCAGAGGCTGACACAGTATTCAGGGCCTTAGCCTGGTACTAGAGAGGCAATGGTTCCCATGTTAACCTGTTACACTGTTGGGGTCCTTGAGACGGAGAAGTCTTGAAAAAGTTCTGCAGCGTCAGATGAATGACCTCAGAACTTGCTAAAACACCAGAGACAGTCCAATGCATAGCATGGGTGTTGTAAACTTATTGTCTTTCTTCTCTTCATGTTTCTCTATGTTCTTTTCTCATCTCTATGTCATTTCTTGATTCTAGAATTAGCATGTTAGCTTGTGTGACTCGGGGTTCGGCTGTTGCAGTTTGCAGACTGGTCAGCAGGCGTTGGGTCCTCGTTGTGGTGAAGGTGAGAAGCTTTGTGACAGTTGTTTGTCAACAACTTTTGGGAACAAAGACTGTGAAGATCATTGTAGTTCATTCTCCATAAGGTATTAATTGAATTGAAGTACATTTACTACCATTTATCATTTGTGACATTTATCTGGATTTTAAGCCTTTCTGACCTCATTGACTATTTCCTCAGTATCATTTCAAATTGACCTCATTGACTATTCCCTCAGTATTAATTAATTCAAACATGGCACAACAGATTACTGTAACTCTTCCTCCTCCATTTTCAAGTGAGCCAGGTAATCCCTCTGTTCAATGGGAGGACTGGTTCATTATGTTTGATAATTATTTGGAAGCATTGGAGGGCCAAGAATTCTCTTCTAAGAGAAAAAAGACAATTTTATTGAGCACCTTAGGCAGGGAAGTACAAATAATTTTTAGAATTTTGCCTATCGCCGTACAAGGAAATGGTCAGGCCATCCCTGATGAGTACAAGGAGGCGATTTCAAGGTTAGAGGTCAGATTTGCGAAAGAGGAGAATCTCATCATGAACCGCTATACGTTTTATACTCAGAAACAAAGGCCAGAGGAGACAATTGATGATTTTGTTGCACGTTTGAGGGAACTTTCTATAAAGTACAAGTTTTGGGGCCATGTGTGACGTACTTAAACGAGATCAGTTGATCGTCCAGTGCAATAACCGCAAAATTCAGGAAAGGCTGTGGGCGGCCAAGAATCCCACACTTAAGGTTGCAATAGAACTTGCTCAAGGTATGCATCACAGTAATTGAGAATTCTAAAATAAGAGTATGGAGCAAGAAGTATCAGAGGTTTCTGAAAAAGGTGGCGACTGTGAACCTGAATACTCAGTAGATGAGTCAGTTGTAGTGATTAAAAATAAATTTAGGTCAAATGTCAAGAATTTCCTCCTAGTAGGTTTTGCACTAGATGTGGCGGTAACTCTCATACCTCGGAGGCGAGGTTCTGCTTCGCTGCCAATAAAGAATGCTTAAAATGTGGCCGCATTGGACACTTTTCGAAAATGTGCAAGGCAAAGAGCAAACAGAAGGTTGCTGTTGTGGAGAAGTTAAGTGGTGATGTTTCATCGGTAAGGAACAGATTGTTAGTGGTCAATGACACGGATGTTGCTAGTGTTGATGACCGAAGACAGAACAGACCTAAGGCTGTGTTTGGAATAGATGGGCGTGAGGTTTCACTTATGGTGGATACTGGTTCACGTTACACCATCATTCCCCAATCTACTTTCAAGATGTTGTGGGTGGATAAACCACTATTTAAAAGTGACATTTCTCCAAAGGGGTTTCAGGGAGAGACTATAGACATTGTGGGGAATTTTGAGTCTAATATTCTTTTTAAAAATAGATCCACAGTGGGTAAAATTTACATATCCATTGATGGCCCTCCCATTTTGGGCTGGGTTCATCAATATGATTTGTTTATTATTATCACTCCTAGAGCCCCTGACCAGGTCATGGTGTTGGAGGATGATTCTGTAGAGTTAATTTTGAATGATTTTGATTCTGCGTTCAGAAATAATTTGGGGGAACTCAAGGGGTATTCCCACCTGATCAAATTGAAAGATGACTGTCTACCAATACAACATAAGTTGAGGAGTATTCCTCTAGCTATCAGGAGTGATGTAAAAGTCTTGTTTGAGGAGATGTTGCAGAGTGGGGTCATGGAACCGGTGGAAGGACCACCATGGGTTTCTCCGGTGGTGATTTCGGAAAAATCGGATGGCAAGTTAAGATTCTGCGTTGATCTCAGATCTGTTAAAAAATGTGTTATTGCTGACACGTTCCCTTTACCCAACATTGGGGAATTAGTATCCACTCTTGAGGGTGCCAGATATTTCTCAAAACTGGACCTCAAGAGTGCGTACCATCAGGTAAAATTACATTACAGTTGCAAGCACATCACTGCCTTTATCACCACTGAGGGCATCTTTCAGTTTACACGCCTACCATTTGGCCTGATTTCAGCGGCTAGTGTTTTTCAACGCATGGTTGCTGAAATCTTGAAGGGGTTGAAGAAGGTGATGTACTTCCAAGATGACATTCTTGTTTTTGGAAGTTCGGTTTTCGAACATAATCAAGTGCTCAGGCAAGTATTACGCAGGATTTATGATGCAGGACTCACATTGCGTAAGGAGAAGTGTGCTTTTCTCGTGGAACAGATTGAATATTTGGGACATGAGATTTCAGTTTCTGGCATTAAGCCAAAGAAAGATTTGTTGTTGGCAATAAGATCGGCCCGCACCCTATAGATAAGGATCAACTCAGATCCTTTATGGGACTTATAGAGTATTACTCTAAATTTGTTAAAAGTTTTTCTGAAAAGACTATGTGTCCGAGGGCTTTACTCAAGAAGGGTTGCAAATTTGTTTGGGGTTCAGAACAAGAGTCAGCTTTTAGCCAGGTGAAGAATGACATTTGTCGGGCAGGTGTTCTGGCACCCTTCGACACCAGACGTGTCCCTATTCTCAGGGTTGATGCAAGTGCATCTGGGTTAGGTGCTGTTCTGCTTCAAAGACATGGGCAGGGTGAACATCCCATCGCTTTTGCATCTAAAACTTTGTTTGCCTCTGAAAGGAATTATAGTGTCATAGAGAAAGAGGGTTTGGCAGCTATGTGGGGTGCACATTACTTTCGCACTTATTTATGGGGGATCAATTTTGTTCTCAAAACGGATCATAAGCCTCTGGTTAGGATCTTGGCTACTGGTGGTGCTGTCAGAGGATCGCCTAGGTTAGCGAGATTAGCGGCAAAGTTACAAGATTTTCAATTTGAGATACAACATGTTCAGGGTTGATTGTTTTCTAGGTTACCAATTGAGCCACATGAGGGAGCTTTAAAGGTGGATTTGTTGGATGAGAGTGTTGCATGGGTCAAAGACGTAGGGTCTTTTGGTGAGGGCTCATTTTTACATCAGGAATGGCTTGAAGCTATGAGAAATGATGATGTGTTGAAGGAAGTCATAAAGATGGTCAGACAGGGTTCAAGGAGGGAGAGTTGGTTGCAGGTTCCGGTTTGTCCTTTTGTCAAAATATTGGATGAATTATCTACTTGTGGTGAAGACATTTTGTTGCACAATGACAAGTTTATTCCTCCTTTTGATCTCAGGAGTAAACTCATCAATATTGCACATGAGGGACATCTTGGACAGACCATGACTCAACATAGGCATAAGTCCAATTTTTGGTGGCCTGGTATGGATGCTCAGGTTGCTATGTGGGTTGAGCGGTGTGGCACTTGTAAGGAGGGTGAGAAGAGGTTGAGACTGGCGGTTGGTTCGAGCATGGGTGAAATTTCATCTCCGGGTGTACCATGGCATACTATTTGCTTGGATTTTATTGGGCCCATGGTCGAGCTTAGTGTGCATCAACGGTTTGCTATTGTTTGTGTTGATGTATATACTAAATGGATTGTTGTTGAATTTGTTAAGGACATCACTACGGAGACAACTATAACATTTTTGAGGTCTCTTTTTCAAGGTGAAGGGTTCCCGAGTGTCATTGTCACGGACAATGGGACACAATTGATCTTGCATAGTATGCGATCTTTTTTGTCTCATTGTGGTGTGTCTCATCATAGAACCTCTCTATATAATCCACAGGGAAATGGCCTTTGTGAGAGGATCAATAGATTGGTGAAGGGCACAATTCAACTAGCTTTATCTAAAATGGGTAATGTTTTAAAGCTTGTCCAAGAAATGTTATGTGCGCATCGGACCACGATTCATAGGGGTAAGACAAAATCTCCTTTTGAGCTCATGTGTGACAGGGTTCCTGGGACAAAGCTGGTTCCTTCTTGGGTGAAAGGGTTACTTTCAAAAAGTCATGTTGTGGAGACAGGGTCTGCTGTTGTGAGGAACGGTAAAGGTATTTCAAAAGGTGATCTTGTCAAGGTCAGACCGGGAAGAGTTTCTAAAGGGTTAACAAAATTTAGGGGACCTTTTCTTGTCAAGGATGCGTTTGCAAATTATGTTGTGCTTGCCAATGGGGAAAAATGGAACTTGAGGAGGGTTGTTTTATATCAAAGAAATGACCAATTGTCTCCTGACGTTGTGATGGACAATTTCATTAGTGTCTCTCATGAAGACAGGGATAGTGGTTATATGCTTACGTCTCAAGAAGATGTTCCTTTTTCTTCTCCTTCTGACAGGATTTGTGATGGTGGTGGTGATGTTGCGTATTCTGGTTTTCCTAGTTTTCGAAGCACCATCATTGATTCTCCTTTCCCTCCAGTACCTTCCTCTCATCCTAGTCCTAAAGTGCCAAGGTATCGTAAACAACCTGTTTATCTGAACGATTATATTTGCAATTAATGTGTTAATATCTTGTTTTGTAAAGATGGAAGATGTGTTGTAAACTTATTGTCTTTATTCTCTTCATGTTTCTCTATGATCTTTTCTCATCTCTATGTCATTTCTTGATTCTAGAATTAGTATGTTAGCTTGTGTGACTTGGGGTTCTGCTGTGGCAGTTTGCAGACTGGTCAGCAGGCGTTGGGTCCTATTCTGATGTGCTCCTCAATACATCTCCCACTTTAACATCACTGGCTGGAAGAACTATTTACTACAATGGGCCACATCATCTGAGTTTGAATAATCAAAAGCACAATAGCTCCTCTTCACCTAGTTCCAAAAGAAAAGGGAACTACTTCTGAATGAGCCAGGTAGGAGTCACTAGGGCCAGGGTAATAAGGGTTTGCTCGTTTGCAGGCACACTCTCAGGATGATTGCATAGGGTTTCAGTGGAAATGGGTTGTGGAAGTCTCATAAAGTCAACAATTTCCTTGCCTGGTGGTAGCGGAGAACAGGCTTAGCTCCGAACAGCACTGACATCCTTCTGATAGGCAGCTGAAAGAGGAAAAGGCACTGGGTCTGTACTTAAGTTGTCCTGCTAAAATTTCACTTTAGTATTTCTATGCGCATATTTCAAAGTTATCCTGTGTGCCACAAAACATCTGATCATGCTAAAAAAGAAAAAGGAGTATATTTTTTCACAATTGGAAATCTTTTCTATGCTTTTTTACCAGAGCTGTAGCTGAGGTAGTTTTGTATTTTAGATATTTACAATTCTTTGTATGTTGCACCTTTTTAAATTAGTTACTATAGTTTCTACCTCTCATGTAGATTCACCTCTGACTCAGAGAGGGGCTAGAACCTTTTTGTTCCACTCAGAGACGCCTGTGCGTTTGGCATAACAAGTCCCTTCCTTACCTAAGGAGTGACAGCCTTAAATTGTAAGTGCACCCCATGAATAATTCAGTGAGAACATGCTTCAGGAATGCAGCATTAGATGGTAGTGTTTTCTATTGGTGAGAAACCTCATGAGTAAAGAATGGGTAGAGAAGCCAGACACAAGGGGACGAAAAATAAATATGCAGCAGGTAAATTAGGATAATACTGTGTACAATGCTAGCCGGTAGGCCTAGGTGGTTATTTACTAAAGATTAAGCAGGCGCATGGCTAAACTTTGTCTGCACCTGCAGACTTTTATAACGGTAAGAAAATGAATGTATAAATCCTCAGTAAATCTCCTAGTTCTTCACTCAAAATGTGATTGATAGGAAAAAAGACCCCACTTGAACACCCAACGTATACAGCTATTAAGCTTGAGAATATACATGCTCACTGCTTCTAGTGCATTCAAGACATCCCTGACTTCTGAGTGACAGAGGGAGTGATATTCACCACACTTATAGTCCTAGTCATAGGTAAGTCTTGGGTGGATGTTGTTAGAGAAGGCTACTCTCAATCAATGGAAGGCTTCTGAACTGTAATGCCCGGTGTGTCCATCCTTTTCATGACAAGGAACTGTCCTCTTTTTGTCTCTGTTACTCTAATTTGCAATATATACCTGAAAGAGGGGAAATAGGTTGTTAGTAAATAGACAAAATATATCACCCTTCACATGCGTTGCAGTTTCTGCCTATCTACTTGCATTTTCTGCCTATCTACTAGTACATGCCTACCTATGTAAAGGCCCTACACTTAATACAAGAATATACATTTTCAAGATAAACCTGTCTAAGAGTGGGTAGTACTCAAAACCTTATTCACACCCCCTAATAACATGAGTAAAAACAAACCTTAAGAAGCTTATTATTCCCTTACTCCGGATCAAGATGATTATGCACTTGTAGGCCACAAGCAAACAATTGGCTTTGATGCATAACTAAACAGAAGCTCCATTAAGAGGAAAGGGACTGAGACCAAAGACACGTGACCATACAGGTGAAAATAGTTTACTGAGATGTCCTTTCAGTCTGTCAATGTTCCTTCTGTTGCCTTCAGCAGAGATTCAAACATAATTTCAAGAACTGGAGAATAGACAAAATATTGTAAGATGGGAAAAATCTAAAAGATTTGATTAATTATCGCCTTTTGTTAACAATAGTAGTTGTTAGACATTAAACTGCAAACGTGCTGATCTCTCTCTCTCTCTCTATATATATATATATATATATATATGTGTGTGTGTGTGTATATATATATATATATAAATATATATATATATATATATATATATATATATATATATTCTCACTCCAAGGTTGTCCACCATTGAGTAGCACACGAGCAGCAGCTTAATTTATGCATAGGTGAGGACGGGAATCCGCTTGCAGATGCCGCTCCGTAATGGATCTGCCCGACGCGTTTCGAAGCTCCATATGCTTCTCTTCAGGGGCTTTAACGTAAGCGGCGTGCATGACCGCCAACCAACTTTTCCATTTTCCATATGCCACACCCACCATTGGGAGGCTCAGATGAGACTGTGCTTTATGGGAAGTATGGTGTGGAAAGCTCAAATCAAGTCCTGTATGGACCCCGCCAGAGTGCCCGTCCTCGATTCCATGTACGGCTGCTGCTTCACTGCCGTGACCCCCAAGGCTAGCGGGGTGGTGCCTGCTCTGCGGCTGGATGGCCGCATGTATATTCTCGCTCCAAGGTTGTCCACCATTGAGTAGCACACGAGCAGCAGCTTAATTTATGCATAGGTGAGGACGGGAATCCGCTTGCAGATGCCGCTCCGTAATGGATCTGCCCGACGCGTTTCGAAGCTCCATATGCTTCTCCTTCAGGGGCTTTAACGTAAGCGGCGTGCATGACCGCCAACCAACTTCTCCATTTTCCATATGCCACACCCACCATTGGAAGGCTCAGATGAGACTGTGCGTTATGGGAAGTATGGTGTGGAAAGCACTACACTTCCCAGAAGTCTCATTGGAGCCTCCCATCGGCAGGCGAGTTATATGAAATTGGAGAAGTGTAGCGCACCGCTTCCGTTAAAGCCCCATGAAGAGAAGCAGATGGAGCTTCGAAACGCGTCGGGCAGATCCATTACGGAGCGGCATCTACAAGCGGATCCCCGTCCTCACCTACACATAAATAAAGCTACTGCTCGCGTGCTACTCAAAGGTGGACAACCTGGGAGCGAGAATCTATATGCGGCAGTCCAGCCGCAGAGTATGCACCACCCCGCTAGCGTTGGGGGTCACGGCAGTGAAGAAGCAGCCGTACATGGGATCGAGGACGGGCCCACTTGTGGAGTCCATACAGGACTTGATTGTGTGCTTTCCGCACTACACTTCCCAGAAGTCTCATTGGGGCCTCCCATCGGCGGGTGAGTTATATGAAATTGGAGAAGTGTAGCGGGTGCGCACACTGCTTCCATTAAAGCCCCTGAAGAGAAGCAGATGGAGCTTCGAAACGCGACGGGCAGATCCATTACGGAGCGGCATCTACAAGCGGATCCCCGTCCTCACCTACACATAAATAAAGCTGCTGCTCGCGTGCTACTCAAAGGTGGATAACCTGGGAGCGAGAATATATATATATATATATATATATATATATATATATATAGCAGCAACTCCTCTGCCAGCCGGCGTTTGCGATATAACAAAAAGCAGGAGCTTATATGTGTATATATATATATATGTATATATATATATATATATATATACATCAGCATTTTTGTAGTTTAATGACCAACAACTACTGTTAGTTATATATATATTCACTGGAAAAAACATAGGTTTCAGGGACGTTATAGTTCGAAATTAGCATTTAAAAAACCCTTGAAATTCACTGAAAAAACCACAGGTTTCAGGAACGTTATAGTTAGGTTGACATTTTACTCGTACAAAACAAGAGAAATTCGGCTGTTATAGCTATTTGAGCTAACTATAACTTGCGCCCCCGCAATGCACTCCTGATGATGTCACATATTATATCACTCATGACATGGTCAGTGATATCACTGATGACATCTCAAATGACAACACTAATGACATCATCCAGTGACTGTGTTTCTAAAAAGTTTAAGTATGTTATATATATAACAATGTGTTTTGAAGAATGAGTGGGTGTATGAGTGTCTCAATGGATGATTTAGTGGGTGCGTAACTGACTGTATAAAGTGAGTGATCAAACGGTCGGATTCGCGGGAACCTACGCAAATCCCACAGGAACTTTTAAAAAAAATGCTTTTTTGGTCCCCCTGGGTCCCTGTGGAACCCCCTGAGCAGGCCTAGGTGGTCAAGGTGTTTCTACTCTGCCCCCCTATCTTGTTTTTTGACCTTTTTTTTGTGGCTCGGTTCAACCGAGTGACAAGATGGCTGCCAACATTTTTCGGTTTGGAGTGTTGGTGTCAGAAGTCGAGCTTCCTGTGGGATACTAAATCTACATCTCCCAGAATACCTAGCAAGAAAAGAAGCTTGTGCACTCTCCCATGCTGATAGGAACTGGTCAGGCGACAGGGAGGATTTAAGCCAGCAGCTGCAGTAAATCAATGCTTGGCTTTCCTTGTTTTGCTGTGTCCTGCCTCGCTATCCTATGTTGGATTCCTGACCCTTCTTGCTACCTTGCAGAGGATTTGTTTGAGTCGTGGAAGTGGTGTAATCCTTTGTCTCTGCGCACCACTTATCATTGGAACTTTCATTCCCTGTCTGCCAGTTGGAACGCTCGTTGCACTGGGACCTTGTGAGTACTTCTTATTCAATCCAGCGCGAGGACGCGCTTCCTACCCATCACCAGTATTCAACCTCAATTTCCCTTCCGCCTCCCCGCCTCGATTCCCCATCAGCCTCCCTCGTAGCGAGTGTGCTTCACTCCGCTATAACCCACATCCTTCTCGCCGGTTATTTGTAACCTCGAGGTGACGCCCTTGTTTTTTGTGCGTATGTTTTTTGTTTTTATTACGTGGCTATCAGCAGGGTTAGCAGTGCGTTTTGCAGCTAATTCCTGTGATGTACTAATGCCTATTTGTGGAACGCTCTGCCTTCCTTGATTCACTCCGTTTTTTTTAGTATTCCAGGCCAGAGTTTGGCTTATTCAGACTGTGAATTCTTGTCTGTGTTTTTTTTAGAGCTTGCTTTTGTGGAGGCTTGAGCTATTTGGCTCGGTGTTGTTTTCTTGTTTTCTGGATCACAAGTCCTCTACCATTTGAGTACAGCGCAGGAGCGCAATCACTTTCGTTATTTAAACAGTGGATATCTCTTCTGAAACTATAGACTGCAGGAACAGTGTTCCTTTTTGGATTTCAGCTCGCTTCACTATTTATGAAGAGGATTGTTTCAGCTTTTCTTTTACAAGAGACCATTCATATTAAGACCTACCAGTGCCAATCAACAAGTAAGTGCGGGCGAATGCACAATTGGTAGAATTAGTTCAGTTGTATACATTTATAATTGCTCCTTGCTATCTTTAATTACATGTGTTGTTGTTCCTTCTATTTTTTTGTCACAGTACCTGGAACTGGCCTTCTCCTCGCCGGCTTCGATTGGCACTTCTCTGATGGTTTTCTTGGTCCCTTCATTTTTTGGAGATATTAGCTCCCTGTAGTGAATTCTATCAGTAACACTGAGGAGTGGTATTTATGAGAAATGAGGGGATATTCTCTTCTCTCCTGGGGAACCGTCTGGTGGTGCATACCCTGGTATCTGTCAACAGAAAGCCAAGCCCATGTATTATATTTCCCCCCGAGGGAAGAGACATGGGTTCTGTCATAAGCCGGTATGGATGAGACCATGTCCTCTGAAAACCCAGAAATGACAATGAGAGAACTAGCTGCAGCAGTAGTTAATCTCCAAACGGAACTTAAGTTGGTTAAAGGAGAAAATCAGAGACTGATCACTGAACTTAATGTTTTAAAAACACATAAACAATTAGAGGTAAGAGTGACTGACACTACTCCTAAATACAGTTATATTCAACCCACTCATTTTCAAGTCCCTTCCTCTTCTTCAGTGCCATCTCCCTCAGAACCAACCACTTCACCAGTCAATTTCACTGGTCACCCCTCCTCAGACACCTTTAGCAATGCAAGAAAGGTTTAGCGGAGACAGTAACAAATATGGGGTTTTCATGAACCAGTGTCACCTGCAATTCTTATGCCGAGCTGCCTCTTTTCCCGATGACGCTGCTAAAGTAGTCTTTATAATCTCATACCTAAGTGGCAACGCTGCACAGTGGGCTGTGCCACTTGTCGAAAACAATGACCCTATTTTGTAGGACCTTGCTCTGTTTAAAGAAAGAATGAGGAGTCTATTTGCACGTCACTCCTACATGCATGCCAGTGATAATGAGCTGTTAAATCTAAAACAAGGGTCTAAGTATCTATTGACGTATATTACCACCTTTAATCTTTTGGTTACCGAGACACACTGACCTGAGGAAAAGAGAACCTCCCTGTTTTATAGAGGTCTTAAAGATGAACTCAAGGACATTCTCTCTCAGATCGTGAACCCTCCGGAAGACTGCTCTGCTTTTATGGACCTAGTGGTCAAGTTAGACCATCGTCTCTCTGAGAGTAAAGGAGAAAAGACTAGAGGAGAGTACTCTCGTTTATTTTTGGCCAGAAGTGACAAGAAGGAAATAAAAGATACTAGTGAACCTACGCAGATAGGAAGTATCCGAGGACCCCTATCTAGCGAAGAAAAAGAAAAACGTAGGAAATTGAATCTCTGTTTGTACTGTGGCAAAGAAAGCCATTTCTCTAAAGAGTGTCCAGTTAAACCTAAGATTACATCAAAGGTTTTGACCAGCAAAACGGGTCTGGCTGTACAGTCAGAAAACTAACAGACTTGAGGAATGTAGAGGTCGCTCCTCCAAGTCCGTCTGATGTACAGACCTCAAAGTATTTGGCTAACACCGTGACTCCTGTCCCAAAACATTTCGCTATTAATGTGGATTTCATTTTGCCCTCTCAGATCCAACAAAGCATGTCGATACTACTAGACTCTGGAGCAACGGGTAACTTCTTGGATATAGCTGTGGCCCGAGCTTTGAGATTAAAATGTATATTGAAAAAACTCCCGGAAAAAGTAAGAGCCGTAGATGGCTCTGAACTATCATCAGGCATGATTACATGTCACACCCCTGATATCATCATGATGTGTGATAATGGTCACTCTGAAGTCATTTCCTTTGATTTTATTGATACTCCCACCTTTGGAGCCATTTTAGGAGTACCTTGGCTCCAGCAGCATAATTCCTTGATTGACTGGGTTTCTAGAAAAGTTATGCTACGTTCACCTTATTGTATGACCCATTTCTACAGAGAGATCACCCATTGGTATATGCCTCTAAGTTGCTCCCTTTCTACCACAGAGTCCTCTTTGCCACCTAAGGAGTATGAAGAATTTGCGGATGTTTTTGATGAAGTCAAAGCAGTAGCCTTTCCACCGCACAGGTCTTATGATTGCAGAATTGATTTAGTACAAGGCGCAGATCTGCCTGTAAGCAGTATTTATTCTCTCACAGAACCTGAGACTAAATATCTGTATGAATACCTACAAGACATGTTAAAGAATGGATGGGGGGCGTGGTTTGGACGCCGATGGCGGTGGTCGCCTGAGTACTCAGCTCCGAGACCGAGCCCGCATTTATCCTGAATTCCGAGGGTCTTAAGCACCCCAAACCCCTCAAACGGAAGAGCGCGGTGGGGCCGACTTGGCGGGGCGTCTGAAGAACCCCGAAAACCAACTGGTCTTGAAGAAAATCGAAGTTGCGAAGTGAGCGGAGCGGAGCTCAAGATGGCGCCCGCTCCGGCTCTATAGGCCCGGAGGGAGCCTCGGACCGGGAGAGACCGCCGACTCCGTGCTCATCCTCTTTCCATCTCTTCCTTCGGAGGAGCGGCGGTCCGTCCGACTGCCCGGGGGGTTACAGACACCGAAGGCCCTTCCGGACGATCGCTGATCACTCTGTCGGCGTTGCGAAGGCCCTCGATGCCGGAGGGCGTGGCTGGAGGCGCTGAGCTGCCCGAGATGGAGCGGACTTACCCCGTCTAGATCCTGAAACTAACAACGGGAGTGCTCGACGCCATTGAGTCCGGACCCCCTCGGGTCCTGAGGAACGTTGCAAGCAGATGTACAGCACTCGGATGGTCTTCCGGAGGTTCGACGTGATCGGTGGCTGACGACCGAGGCCTAACCCGAGTCCGGCGGGGCCACGTTGCCTGGCGGCGATCGCTCCTTCTTCCCCCCCTCTGCTTGCTCCCAGAGAGGAGGTTGCGGCTCACCACTGGACGGCCGACTGGTGGGGGAACTCTGCGCTACTACGCTGGATGTGGTTACCGGCCTGTGACACCAGGGCCCTACACCCGACACCTGAAGACACTTAACTGAAACCCCTTCCTGGCGGGACGTCCATCGAGTTCCCCACGGCAAAACGTGGCCGCCATAGGGAAGCCAAAGGGAGCTAAAGGTGGCACTCAAACCGTCTCGGACACGGAGGCACCTGACAAAGACGACCGGCAGGACCCGGAGAGATCCGGGGACCCTCACCTACAGCAACAATTTGATAGGATCCTGGAGGCGATCGCAGACACACGATCGGCCTTACAACAAGACATTGCTCAAGTCGCAACGAGTTTGGGCCTGCTCAGGGCGGACCATGGTAAACTCTCGGATAGGGTCAAAGAAGTGGAGAGCTCGGTGAGAATCTTGGAACCCGCGCAAAAAACCCTTGCAGCCACCATAAAAGATGCCCTAACCCGGATCGGGGAGTTGGAGAGACGCGCGGAGGACGCAGAAGGGCGTAACAGGAGGAATAACATCCGTGTGGTGGGCCTACCGGAGAAGATTGAAAATGGCGACATGGTGGCCTATCTAGAGAATTGGCTCCGAACTGTGGTGGCGCCTGAGGGGCTCTCCTCCTTTTACACTCTGGAGCGGGCGCATAGGGTACCGACCAGGCCTCCGCAACAGGGCCGATCCCCGGGCCCGGTGGTGCCGCGATTACTACATTTCCGGGACAGAGATCTCCTCCTCAATGCCGCCAGGCACAACGGCCCGTACCAGGTGGAGAACAGTCAAGTGAACATTTTCCCAGACTACACCTACGAAACCCAACGTAAGCGGGCCTCATTCCTGGTGGTCAAACGAGAGTTGCGGAGCGAGGGCATTCAGTACTCCCTACTGTTTCCAGCGAAACTCCGCATCATCCTGGATGACACGACTAAATTCTTCGAAAATCCGGAGGATGTATGCAATTGGCTTGAACTATACAGAGCTGGTAAAGATGGCTTTGGTTCCTCCTTCCAAACGACATCGGAAGTTGGGCGACAGTGGAGATCCAAGAGACTGCGGAACCGCCGTGGCAGACCGGGCAGACCCTCGACGGTGGAGACCGCGGCCGAGCGGCGAGGAGTGTTGGAGATGGTATCCAACTTATCCAGCTCCCAAGACGGGCCCATCACGGAAGACTCGGAACCCGGCGGAGGTGGGGGCCAATCGGACACGGAGGACTCTGAGACTGACAGTGTGAACTTACCTGTGATTACTCCTGACTCGGCAGAAGGCCTACTAGATGGGCAGGGATGAACTCGGGTGAGATGATTCCATTTGGGTGAGGGAGCGTGGCGGAGGGTGGAGGGACCCTGGAGAGAGCTGCTGGATTGTGGATTACCGGGTGGGTTGGGGTAGCTTTTTCTTCCCGATCTTTATGATCTGGAGCTCGGTCATGTCTCGGCAGCACTGAGACACGGTGACCCCCTATCAGCGCTCGGCCCCCACTCAGCCCTTAAGGCACACCTGCGGTGGCTACCGTAGGGTTAGTTGGGAAGGGGGGGATTTCTGAGGGTACGGTTTGGATGGGAACTAGATGGTACTATTTGGGACCTGTTCTGGGGAGGGTGGAGGGGAGTTTGCGGCAGGGGGAAGTTTTGTTGTTGTTGGGTGGGGGGAGACCGCCATTGGTATGAAGCTAACTGTAAAACTGTCTATAACTGAGCGTTGCTGGAGGAAACTAGATGAGACACTGTGGGACAATGGCTGATGTCACTATTTTGAAATGTATCACTTGGAATGTGCGAGGCCTTCACACTATGTCCAGACGGCATAAGATCCATGCTTACCTAGTTCGCAGAGGGGTTCAGATTGCGCTGCTACAGGAGACACACCTCACTAAAGCAGAAGGATTGGCGATCCAGCGCAGGTGGAGAGGGCAGGTATACTACACCACATACTCAGCCTACGCGAGAGGGGTGTTGATCTGGGTGCATGCTGGGGTGCCCCTACAGGTTGTTGAATCCGTGGTGGATCCGGAGGGACGATACGTGGCAATTTCTGGCATATTAGGGGGTAGAACTTTAAAAACATTTGTTGCATTTATGCGCCTAACGTGGACCAACTCGGTTTCTTGACCGCGCTGTCGGGCTCCCTGGCCCATTTCCTATTGGGGTCCCTCCTGATGGGAGGAGACTTTAACTCGGTGGTGGACGTTGATCTCGATCGATCGCATCCCCCCTTCCGGACTCGTCAGTCCGGCGAGTGGCTAAAGGTAGGAGGGAGTGGCAGGTTCAGTGGGGGCTGACAGACATTTGGCGAGCGCAGCACCCATGCACCAGGGACTATTCCCACTTCTCTGGCATGCATGAGTTGCATGTGAGGTTGGATGGGCTGTTGGGATCGACGGAACTGGTGTCTGCGACCGTGCGGTCTGAATACTTGGCCAGGACCATCTCTGATCATAACCCCCTAATAGCAGATTTTCGATGCTTTCCGGGTGTCCCTAGTGTACCCACTTGGAAGCTGCGCCCCGAGATATTGGAGGATCTGGTGTTCAAGACGGACCTGGAGGACAAAATCGCTGAATACTTTGTGATGAATGAGGGCACGGCTGGGACGAGGGCCTCAGAGTGGGATGCTTTTAAAGTGGTTGTTAGAGGTTACTGCATAACCAAGAAGGTGGGAATGAGGCGGGTCATCCTCGACGACCTGGCCAATGCGGACCGGAAACTCCGCGAGATGGAGCTTCTCCGCCCCGGCCACCCGGAACTTCAGGAACAAACCTCAGCAGCGAGGGAAGCGGTAGCTGTCGAAGTGGAACGATTGCGTAGCTTCGACTATAAGGCTTATGTAACCAGGTCGCTGACAGTGGGGGATAAATCGGGAGCACTCCTAGCCTGGCTAGCCAACCCCATGAGACGTACCACCCCGACGATGACAATGCGTACCGCGGGCGGCACCGAAGTATGCACCAAGCCAGAGATACTTGATTGTTATCTGTGTTACTATGAAAGGTTGTACCGCAGCAGACTAACACAGGACACTGCCCAGATTGATGAATACTTGCAGGGCTTGCAGATCCCCGCACTGGAGCCTGAGATAGCGAAAGACTTAGGTAAAGACGTAGAGCTCGGGGAAATCCGTAGCGCCATAAAGGGGATGGCGAGAAACAAGACTCCGGGCCTCGACGGGCTCCCGGTGGAATTTTACTCCACCTACGTGGACCTCCTGGCTCCCCGACTGCTGGTGGTGTATAGGGAAGCGAAGCGCCTGAGACGCCTCCCCGGCTCGATGCGCGAGGCCCTGGTGGTCCCCCTTCTCAAGCCTGGCAGGGAGGCCGGTGATCCGGCGTCTTATCGACCGCTTTTGATGCTAACGGTAGATTATAAAATTCTGAGCAGCATATTAGCGTCGAGACTGTTGGGTCACATGAGCTCCTTAGTGCATGAAGATCAGGCGGGATTCATCCCTAAACGCAATACGACTATGAATTTTCGCTGCCTAGTCCGCTTACTAGAGGAACCCCACGTGGAGGCCCCGTGCCCCCTAGTCCTTTCGATTGACCTGGAAAAGGCCTTTGACAGCCTGGAGTGGGAGTATTTACGTAGAGTACTGGCACACTTCGGTATGGGAGAGGGGTTTATCCGATGGACCATGGTACTGTATGCTTCGGCACTGGCCAGAGTGAGAGCGGGCCCGCTGGTCTCCCAACAATACCCAGTGGAACGAGGCACGAGACAGGGATGCTCGTTATCCCCCCTACTCTTCGCGCTCGCGGTGGAACCACTAGCACTGTCGATTCATACTGGGGCCCACTTCGGAGGATTACGGACCTTGATGGGGCAGCAATACATCTCCCTTTATGCCGATGATCTGTTACTCTTCCTTGAGGACTCGGGCAGTGCCCTGTCCGGGGCTGATACGGCCCTTACGGCCTTTGGAGAGATCTCGGGCCTCAAAGTAAATTGGGCCAAAACTTGTTTGTTCCCGGTCCGAAGGGGGAGTCCAGACCTGACACCACCAGAGAGATTAGATGGGAGCCTAGCTGCCTCAAATACCTAGGAGTATATGTGTATCATGACCCCGCCGATATCCTAGACGGCAATATAGCCCGATGTGTTCGCGCACTACGGGTCAGTATGGACTTTTGGGCCACTGTGCCGCTATCGGTGGCTGGACGCATAGCACTGCTGAAAATGGTGGCACTCCCTCGGCTATTATATTACTTTCGGACGCTCCCGGTCTGGATCCCGCTGGCCACCTTCCGGTTCCTGAACTCCATGTTAGTGGCGTTCCTCTGGGGATCGGGCCGACGAAGAGTGGCACTCAAGACCCTGATGAGGCCGAAACCGGAGGGGGGCCTAGCGGTGCAGGACTTCGAAAAGTATTATTTAGCGGCTCAGTTTCAGACTTTTACCCAGGAGGTAGCGAGGGAGTTCCGAGGCCCAGAAGAGAGGAGGGGAAGTGGTATACCCAGACATGTTATATCCTACATTGCACTGCGACAGCGATTAGCCTTGAGAGACCTCACACACGAAGAACGCACCATACGTTTGTGCTGGAACCGTGTCCATGGCCGAGTGGAGCTGAAACACCCGTATGCTCCGGAGATCCCATTGGGGATGCTCACCGCCTTACCACACGGGGGCGACTGGTCGCGCTTAAGGTACTGGGAAGACACGGGGCTGCAACTGGTGGGTGACCTCTATGAGGATGGGGTGTTGTTGCCCTTCCAGGAGATTCTGGACCGCTTCGACATACCCCGGGGCGATTTCCTGCTTCACGCAGCAGTCACTTGGGCGATCCAGACGCACTGGCAGAAGGGTATGGAGGAGCCGCCAACATCACCGGTGTGTCAATACACCATGATGTCGTCGGGGACGATCAAATCGGTAACGTGTTTATATTCCAGGTTGGTCAACGAGGGGCTGCCCCCGCTCGACACACTCAGAACTCGTGGGAGGCTGATATTGGGAAAGACATACCGGAGACCACGTGGGCACAACTAATGCGTCGAGCCTGGAAGGGAACTCGCCACGCCCGGTTTCAGTTGGTTCATTTTTACATACTCCACCGGGCCTACCTGACCCCGGCGAAAATCAAGAAATATTTTGCCTCGGACACGGCGGCTTGCCCCAGATGCCGAACGCCTGTGGCGGACCTCATGCATATGCTGTGGTCCTGTCCAGCGCTGTCCTCATACTGGCTGCTGATAGGCGACACCCGTAATGGAGTTACTGGGAGGTCCCTTGTCTTTGATGCGGTGGTAGGGATGCTACATTGGTTCCCTCATACTCCTAAAAACAAACTCTCCAGTAAGTTCATTGATCTTGGGCTCATCCTGGCAAAGCGGGAGATAACCAGGCACTGGAAGGCACGAGTTGGTCCAACAGGCAATAAATGGCGCAATGAACTCCTAAAGTGGGCTACGGGGGAGAGCACCCTGAGGTATCAAATGGCGAGGCGACAGCAGAACGAGAAGGCGCTAGAGGCAGCACAGGAATGGGAGACGTTAGTACAGGCATTGCGCGATTACAGCTCTTCCAGCGATTCAGAGAGTGATGATGTGGCACAGCCTCGTTCCCAATAGAAATATATCGCACTGATCTTCTATACAGCAGGAAATGGTTTCCTTCCACAAGCTCTTACCACACACACAGCACACCGTTGGCAGGGCAAGCGGAGGAGGGTGGTGGATAGAGGTAGAGGGAAATGTAGAACACTCTTACTATCATTATTGTTTTTTCATACCGTGTGATTAGTCCCTGATCCTCTGGGGGGAGGGTTGGTTTGGGTGGGAATAAGGGGTGTTTTCAGGATTGTTTAGAAAAGCAGAAGATCGCTCATTTATTTGGATCGACACCGGAAGACTACCAGACCCTCATGCGTGGACTCAACGCACATGCCGCCCGACCTTCGGGATGTGGGCTGAATGGCTGTGTACTTAGGATGCTCCCCCACGGGGGTCTTTCTCTTATGATTAACTTTGATGATATGTCTCTAATCTATTATGTAATTTTGGCTGATTCCTGCAATAAAAATATATTTAAAAAAAAAAACGACATGTTAAAGAAGGGATTTATAAGACATTCAGCCTCACCAGTCTCTTCCCCTCTCTTTTTCATCCCTAAACGAGAAGGGGGCCTGAGAACATGATTGGATTATAGATCCTTAAACAAAGTAACCATTAAAAATAAGTATCCTCTTCCACTCATCTCCAATCTCTTAGATCAAGTTAGAAAGGCCACCATTTTTACTAAGCTTGATCTAAGAGGAGCCTACCATTTAATCCGAGTCAGAGAAGGAGATGAGTGGAAGACTGCTTTCAGGACAAAGTTTGGTCTTTACGAATACTGCGTTATGCCCTTTGGGCTATGTAACTCTCCCGCGACCTTTCAATTTTTTATAAATGAAATACTGAAAGAATACTTGGACTTGTTTGTCACCGTCTATATTGCCGATATCCTGGTTTATTCTCAGAATGAAAAAGACCATGCAGAATGTGTTAGGCTTATACTACGTAAGTTGCAGGAGCACCATCTGTTTGCCAAACTAGAGAAGTGTTTTTTTCACACACGCAAAGTAGCCTTTCTGGGATTCATCCTCTCCCCAGAAGGCATACATATGGATCCTGCCAAAGTCTCTGAAATCACCAACAGGGCTAAACCATCTACAGTTAAAGAGGTGCAATCCTTTTTAGGATTTGCCAACTTTTACAGGAGATTTATTAGTCATTTCTCAGACTTAATCACTCCAATCACTTGGCTCCTGAAAAAAAGGGGTAGTGTTTAAGTGGGATCAACCTTGTCGCAGGCTGAACAAAACTACACAATTGGAGAAAGAGAACTCCTAGCCATTAAGATGGCATTTCAGGAATTGCTCCACTATCTGCTAGGGTCTCCACATGTTATCACCATCTACTCCGATCATCGGAATCTCCAATATTTCAGAACCGCCCGAGCATTGACCCCTAGACAGATGAGGTGGGTGTACGTTTTCTGTGAATACGACTTTGTGATCCATTTTTGACCTGGTCTTAAACAAGGGAAAGCTGACGCTTTATCGCATTTAGGGAAGGAACAAAGGGAGACAGTGGAAATATCTATACCTATTATCCCAGAAAACAAACTCATTGCTGTGGGTGCCAGACATGATACCCAATCAAATAGATTCTTTGAGCTTTTAGAACAGGCCTTGATTTCTTTTGAACACCAAAAATTGTTAAGGGATCCAAGAAACAAGATCAGAGATGGTCTGTTTTTTCATGAAAACCGGTTGTTCCTCCCTACCCCAGAAACACGAGAGCTGATAATGAACTGGTGTCATGCATTACCTATGGCAGCTCATCCAGGGGTATCAAAAACCCTCCAAATCTGTCAACGCTGGTTTTGGTGGAAGGGAATGGATCAGGAAATTGCTGAGTGTGTTAAGAAATTTCCTACATGCCAGACAAAGTCGTTGCATTGTGCCCCTGCTGGGTTATTACAACTCTTGCCTGTACCTAACAGTCCCTGGCCATCCATTAGTATGGACTTTATCACAGACTTACCTAGCACAGAGGGATATTCTACTATATTAGTGTTAGTGGATATGTTATCTAAAATGGCCCATTTTATCCCTCTCAAGAGACTACCCACGGCAATGGAACTCACTGATGCATTTATCCAAAACCTAGTGCGTCTTCATGGATTACCTTCTATGATAGTTTCAGATAGAGGCCCTCAGTTTATTTCCAAGTTCTGGCAAGGGTCATGTAAGACTCTTCACATTGACCATCGCCTCTCTACAGCCTTCCATCCTCAGACAGATGGCCAGACAGAGAGAACAAACAAGACTCTTGAGCAATTCCTAAGATGTTTACTCAGTACTGTTACTAGTAACTGGGTTCAGGCTCTACCTTTGGCCGAGTTTGCCTATAATAATTCCACACACTCAGCTTCCAAGGTCTCACCTTTCTTCTTCACCACTGGGTATCATCCCAAATTCCTCCCTGTGGATTTAGCCTCTTCTGAACTACACACTCTCGCAGTTTCAGACCATCATAAACACTTGTTATCTATTTGGAATAAAGCCCTACATGAATTGATGATAGCCAAGGAATGTATGAAGAAACACGCAGACAAACATAGACTACAAGCTCCTAATTACAAGGTAGATGAACAAGTCTGGTTAGCCACAAAACACCTAAGACTACCAGGGCCTCGTAAACTACAACCCAGATATATAGGTCCTTTTCAAATCACTAAGATTATCAATCCTGTGGCAGTAAAATTAGATCTCCCTCCAGAAATGCAAATACATCCTGTATTCCATACATCCTTGATTAAACCCTATAAAACTCCTTCTTGCCCTGAACCCCCACCTCCTCCTATTCAAGTGGAAGAAGAGTTGGAATATGAGGTTAAAAGCATAGTTGATTCCCGAAGACACCGAGGTAGATTACAATATCTAATAGATTGGGTGGGATATACACCTGAGGACAGAACATGGGATTCTGCAGAAAATGTGCATGCGCCTTTATTGGTGCGAAGATTTCATGCACTACATTCTTCCAAACCCAGACCTGTGAGACGGCCTTTAGGGGGGGGGAGCTCTGTCAGAAGTCAGGCTTCCTGTGGGATACTAAAACTACATCTTCCAGAATACCTAGCGAGAAAAGAAGCTTGTGCACTCTTCCATGCTGATAGGAACTGGTCAGGTGACAGGGAGGATTTAAGCCAGCAGCTGCAGTAAATCAATGCTTGGCTTTCCTCGTTTTGCTGTGTCCTGCCTCGCTATCCTGTGTTGGATTCCTGACCCTTCTTGCTACCTTGCTGAGGATTTGTTGGAGTCGTGGAAGTGGTGTAATCCTTTGTCTCTGCGCACCACTTATCATTGGAACTTTCATTCCCTGTCTGCCCGTTGGAACTCTCGTTGAACTGGGACCTTGTGGGTACTTCTTATTCAGTCCAGCGCGAGGACGCGCTTTCTACCAGTCACCAGTATTGAACCTCGATTTCCCTTCCGCCTCCCCGCCTCGATTCCCCATCAGCCTCCCTTGTAGCGAGTGTGCTTCACTCCGTTATAACCCACATCCTTCTCGCCGGTTATTTGTAACCGCGAGGTGACGCCTTTGTTTTTTGTGCGTATGATTTTTGTTTTTATTACGCGGCTGTCAGCAGGGTTAGCAGTGCGTTTTGCAGATAATTCCTGTGATGTACTAATGCCTATTTGTGGAACGCTCTGCCTTCCTTGATTCACTCTGTTTTTTGGGAGTATTCCAAACCAGAGTTTGGCTTATTCAAACTGTGATTTCTGGTCTGTTTATTTTTGAGAGCTTGCTTTTGTGGAGGCTCGAGCTATTCGACTCGGTGTTGTTTTCTTGTTTTCTGGATCACAAGTCCTCTACCATTTGAGTACAGCGCAGGAGCGCAATCACTTTCGTAATTTGAACAGTGGATATCTCTTCTGAAACTATAGACTGCAGGAACAGTGTTCCTTTTTGGATTTCTGCTCGCTTCACTATTTATGAAGAGGATTGTTTCAGCTTTTCTTTTCAAGAGACCATTCATATTAAGACCTACCAGTGCCAATCAACAAGTAAGTGTGGGAGAATGCACAATCAGTAGAATTAGTTCACTTGTATACATTTATTCTTGCTCCTTGCTATCTTTAATTACATGTGTTGTTGTTCCTTCTATTTTTTGTCACAGTTACCTGGAACTGGCCTTCTCCTCGCCGGCTGCGATTGGGACTTCTCTGATGGTTTTCTTGGTCCCTTCATTTTTTGGAGATATTAGATCCCTGTAGTGAATTCTATCAGTAACACTGGGGAGCGGTATTTCTGAGGAAGGAGGGGATATTCTCTTCGCTCCTGGGGAACAGCCTGGTGGTGCATACCCTGGTATCTGTCAACAGTTGGCAGCCAATCAAAATAAAGCTTGTGCTCCGGAGGGTTCGCGGATCCACCGCAGCAGCCAGATATTGTTCGCTTTTTATTTTTAAATTTCCCAAAAACTACTGAACGGATTTACACCATTTAAAGCAAAGAGTGTACTCTGAACCAAGAGCTACCTCTCTTCCTAATTTAGTGTAATTCCATTCAGCAGTTCGGGCTTCAGCTGCAACAAAAGTTTCCAATGGAAATTAACATGAAAAAAAGTGTTTTGGGGCCCCCCCTTTTTACTCGCCCCCCATTTTTTACTCGGCCCCCATTTGATGAATCACCCCAAAACCTTTAAGACAGGAGCTGACTGGAGCACCCCATTAGTTTTGAAAATTTCGCGAAAATTTGGCAAACGGCGCCAAATATATTGGCAAATCAAAAAATGCTATTTCTATAGAAACTAGGGCCTAACTATAACTACCTACTGGCAACCGCCAATAGGTAATATACATATAGCTGAAGATATATACATAAGGAGTGCCTGATTCAGTCTTGGTCAAAGTGTATCACACAATACAAGAAAGAGAAGCTGCCAAAGCTGGATAGAGAAAGATACAATCTCTACATCAAAAGATGTCCTCTGGTGGTGAGATGAATACAAATGGATCTATTAATGCAGGTTGACCTCTCTAGCACCACAACTGGACGAGGACTCTCAACAGCTGCTTTATAATGATGAGAGCTATGCGGGCTCAGGGGTTGAAGATGAACCTGGATAAATGTTAGCAAATATATGCCTTTGTGATCAGCTGCAGCTGATATTCCAAATTAAGTTCACGCAGGCTGGTTATGATGCCTCTAATTGAATGCCAACAGAGCATGGTATTGCTTAAATGGAAGCTTTGGAGGGATTTACTGGTCTAATCCACATTTATCTCTTACTCTTATCTCCTTATGTCCCAATAAGGACGCAGAGTTCTTAAAATCAGCTTCTTTTAGTGGCCCCCCACTTTAATTGAGTTAGACCCCTTGCTCAGAAAATTCAGTATGTTGGGCCCTCAGCGCTGTGGTGCCTGGTCTGTCTTAGTATGGTAAGTCTCCAACTTCGAAGTTTTGCAAAAGAGTCTAAAAACATTTGTTATATTTGTCCATGGGTCACCTCTGCCTTCTACCTTGCTCTCATTTCACCATGAAGACTGCGGGGATTTGTATGCTCTATAGATGAATAAGTAAACTTACCTTCATATAAAGATACAGGATTTTTGGATGAGCGGGTACCTGATGGTGCTAAGTCATCGGACCTGCACACAAACCACAATAATGGCTATGTATCGATGGGCGTGACCGATTTGCAAGAGGGGAAACAGTTTTTGAACAAGGAGAGTGTTGTACAGTGAGTAATGTCTTTTTAATGTTTTCGTAAAATGTGTGTGTGTGTGTGTATTTACATATATATATATACATATATCTTTTACAGACCAGAGGAGTAGCTATGGGGGCCTGCTTCTCTCCGAGTTACGCATGTCTGCACATGGGGTTCTGGGAGGAGCAGGTCCTGATGGTAGAACATTCTGACATTATGAATACAAAGGTGAAACTCTGGTCTCGTTACATTGATGATCTGTTTTTTGTTTGGGAGGGGACTGAAATAGAGGTGAGAGAATTTATTGATAAACTCAATATCAAAAATCTTAATATCCAACTAACCAGTACTATCAGTTCCCAATCTGTTGTGTTTCTTGACGTTGAGATCTATGTTCAGGAAGGCACCCTCCAAACTAAGTTGTACCGGAAGCCCACGGCTGGTAATACGCTGCTGCATGCGGACAGCCATCATCCCGCCCACTTAATTCGCAGCATCCCCTATGGGGAGATGCTGCGGGTCAGACGTATTTGCAGCAGTGAAAACCAGTGCCGTGTAGCGCAATTGCAGTGTAGGGAGCGATTTCTACAGCGTGGCTACAAACCAGCTATCTTGGATGCTGCCATGACTAGGGCTAACAGGGCTAACAGGATGGAACTCCTTGGTTTAGGAGGTGAAAATCAGCCAACTGTCCCTGCTAGAGTATGTGACAATGATACTAGATTGATCATTGGTTATAGTAACCAGCACAGAGTAATTGAAAAAAGAATCAGAAGCAATTGGTCTCTGATTTCAACGGATCCTGTGTTGGGCACTATTCTGCCTCAACATCCCAGCATCACATACAGAAAAGCTAAGTCAATGAAAGATAGCCTGGTATCTAGTAGCCCAGAAGTTGTAACTAGCTCCTGGTTAGACGACAGCAAGGGGTTCATACGATGTTCTAGCTGCAAAGCATGCAAGCATGGTGTGAGTAAAACCGAGGTAGTTACACCTTTATCTCCCACACCTATTAAGATCCAACAAAAACTTAGCTGCAAAACAGAATTCGCAGTCTATGTTTTAGAATGTCCATGCGGGCTCCGGTATGTAGGCAGTACTCGACCTCAGGTCCATAAGCGTATATTACAACATCTTCGTGCAATTGCACATGCTGATCCTACATACCCAGTAGCCAGGCATTTTGAAATAGCACACGGTAAAGATGCATCAACGTTGCGCTATTATGTTATAGATTGCATCCCCCCTCAAAGGAGAGGTGGTGACAGGGAGGCCCAACTCAGGAAGCTGGAGACCCGCTATATTATCTCCCTTGACACCAAGACACCTCAGGGTCTCAATATGGGAGAGGATTGCTACACACATCTATAACCTGTACACACCCATTCTGCTGTTGCATTCCAGTCTAACCTGAACCAATTTCATATGTCCTGTAACTTGAATTCAACATGGAAATGGTGATATGGCTATTATTTAACATGAACCCTGGACCTTCACACTGTTTGACCAATGATTTTAACCTATCACTTACAAAATTAATGAATTAACATTACTTTTTGCACAATTCACTTTACAGTAGCACTTTTTTGTCATCAGGTCATGTGATGTGTTTGTAATAACTGTGTTGCACAATTGATTATCAGGCGGTTAAGATTTTTATCTTGTAGCAGCCCACATGGGCAGTATTTCTACATGCACTATCCGATCATTTGATACCTTGGTACAAA
Source organism: Lissotriton vulgaris (assembly GCF_964263255.1). Lineage (NCBI taxonomy): Eukaryota > Metazoa > Chordata > Amphibia > Caudata > Salamandridae > Lissotriton > Lissotriton vulgaris. The sequence goes on from NC_141698.1 coordinate 584,516,681, forward strand.
ATGAATTGTGGTTTGTACTAAGGATACAACAGTACTTGTTAACTAACAATGGTGATAATGAATTTTCCCGACAAGTACATAATTAGCGTGGCGACAGTTTTAAATTGTAATATGAACAGTTGAAACTATTTATAGGCTTTTAAATGTTTTTAAACTTTTTGTATTATCAATAAGTTTATTTATTTATTTATTAGCCATGCCATGAACTCTTACTTATGTAATTCTAATGATTGTTGATTTTTGCCTTTGTGTGACTCATGCATTCATGCAGTTATTGTACATCTATATTGTATTTCATTAGAAAGTAGAGTATTTCTTCGCTTTCTATCACATGTGATGACTTGTATTGCACTTTAAAAGGGGTGGTCATCCCCCGTGACGTTTGTCATGTGATCAAGGCTATCTCTAGCCGAAACGCGTCATGGCGGATTGGTGCTGGGCTGAGAACTAAATAAATTCATTTGCACCACGTTTGGGTCTTGCCTGTTCCTGACTAGCGGTGTGGCTGACTGCGCTGCGCTGCGCTGTACTAGGAACTACACGTACCTCATATATATATATATATATATATATATATATATATATATATATATATATATATATATATGTGTGTGTATATATATTCAAATGAGAGAAAACACCAACAGTTGGAGGCCCACACGCAACCGTAATGAAATTATTCATTTTCTTTTGGCAGCACAGCACACACTTCATCAGCACGAGCAAATATCGCCATAGAAGTTCCAACGCGTTTCGGGCATCACCGCACCCTTCATCATGGGAAATGGAATGTAGGGAGAAGCAGCGTCCCGTTTCTTTAATTAATATTCATTTAGTCCCACCCACTGGCGTCTTTGCTATGCAACCTGGTATTTGCAGTTTTCAATAGTCCTTTAGTAGGTTCTCGCTGCTGTTATCTCCTGGAAAAAAAAACACAGTGGGATGCTCAAGCATTAAAAAGTGTCCGTTCCGCTGATTCATCCCAAAAGAAAACTTCACGCTGCTCCATACGTGTTATTCAGAGTAATGACACAGGACTTGCTTTTAGGCAGCGGGGGCTCTCCACGATCCGGTGCAAGCCGCAATACATCCAAATGAGAGATATATATTTATATATATGTTCTCTAAGGGCAATTTCAGGGAAAGATCAGGCATACCCAGTGGCTCGGCATTTCGAGGTGCTACACAACAGTGACCCTAGACATCACCAGTACTTTCTGGTAGCTACTATCCCACCTCCTAAACGAGGTGGAGATAGGGAATCCAAACTGAGACTATTAGAAACACGCTATATACTGGAGATGGACAGCAAAACCCCGGGGGTTTAAATGCGACTGAGGATTTGTACACATGCTTATAGGAAGAGAACATATAGATATGATCTTTTAATTGCAATTAGAAGTCAATAGGGAATTATCTTTTCAACCAGCATGAACAGGAGTATAATAGGATCAGACTAGTAAATTAATGAAATATGAGCATTTTTATTTTATTCATTCTCCATCATTTTTGGGTAGGTTATATCCTAGTTTGATCCTGAAACAGACTCAACAGCATACTGTGTATGATTTTTTAAGCACTTGCACTTATTCACTTCACAGACACGTTCTTATATACAGCACCCAGAGGAGGAGTTTTAAAATAGTGACTGCAAAGTCAATCACAGGCCCTAGCCCAAGATTACTCACATGAGTTTAATCAGTAACAGTGAGGGAAGTAGTAATTACATAGTTACTACAAGAAACATGTAATAATGATGGATGGAGAGTGACCATAGGACAGTAGTGTATGTATGAGGCTTCAATTGAAGTATAATACCGTTTTTTATTATATTTGAATGGGTATTAAATGTGTACATATATATGTATATATTGTAGATATATGAATTTCTATTTTATACAAATTGGGATTAATCTAATGTATGTATTTATTTAACTAAAATATATATTTTACTATCATGTATTTATATCTGCAAAAAACGGGGCTTTCAATGGACACTATGTCCTTTATTCCAATGTCGTAATGTTGTACAAAGTATTTCTTCACTGTTTACATATATGCAGTGAAGTGTTGATGTTCGCGCACTTTTTATACTCTATAAATACCTACCTCTATGTCTATGACATATCATGTGATCAAGCCTCTCGTTCGAGGCGAAACGCGTCATGGCGGATGTAGGAGAGTAGGGTCTGCAATCCTATGATCACCCAGATTTTTTGCTTTTGTTTCACTGGTTTACGACTTTCTCTGGCTGTGGGCCTGCTAATCAGACCCACAGCCTGGCTGTTCTCTTTCTAAATTACGATATGTACCCTAGGTGCATTTACCAATTGGTACTGGGCCACCTTATCAGACCCCGTAACGCAGGGCATAGGTGTACCCAGGGCCGCCAGGGGCTGAAGCATGTATTATGCCACCCCTGGCTGGCCTCCTAAATTTGACACAACTGGCTGCACGACAGCTGGGGCGAAGACGTGTAACCACCCTTCGCTTTAGGTATAGTAGCTCTATATCTAACCATACAATGGACACCCGAGTTCCTATCAGTCACTCCTATGGCAGGCCTTAACGATCCTGAAGGCAGAGTGCGTGGGCTCGTGTGAGCTAGGTTCAGGCCCGAGCCGAGCCCGGTTGCAGCTTGCGGAATCAAGGCCCAATAGCTGTTCCATGATAACGCGTACCATATCGGTAACTCCGGTGTCGCGTTATCCAGGCATGTCGAGTAAGGTGTCATACGAATCGGGGTGCTGCCCTCTCACCAATGCTGGCGACGAGGTTAGCATTCCACCCTTCTAGAGGGACACGACATGTACGTAACTGTGAACCCCGGTTAAAGTTAACTGAAGCCTCAGCTCCACAAAATGGATGCTGCCACCACAGACACGAGTCTGACCTCCTGCTGCTGGGAGTCCTTCCAGCGAGGAGCACTTGGACAAAGGGTTTCCTGTCGAGGGCGCTGTTCGCACCGTCCCAGACAGGGTTTGTGTATTCTGGGTAGGTAGGGCTTTGGCGAGAAGGTGACTGCGGAGTGGCACCCCGGTGCTCACTACGCATCTGCCGGTTAGAACCAGTTCCAGGGGCGACAGCCCTGGCCTGGGGAAAGTCCGGCAGGGGAGAGGGGTGTAACTACCCCCCTTCCTGGTCCCACCCTTAGGGCAGGACCTAGTCATGTACCCACCCCTTTCTTTAGAATAAAGACCGGAGCGGGGACCCTTCCAAATTAGATCATCTTTGATTCAAGAACTACTTTCTACGAAAGGACATTCAAGACTCTTCTCAAGATTTCTCCCTTGTGACTAAGGAGTAGTCACCCTGCATCAGCGGGCACCAACTAAGAACTCTGCGGTTTGCTGTAAGTCCTTCCTCAAGGAATCCGACGGCCCAGCTCGACGAGAACCGGCTTCCCTGGCACCTCTGACCTCTACTCACGTCATCAGCTCAGCTGTGATCTGTGGGTGCGACGAGACCTCGAGGGACCGGCCATCATCAGAACCTGCACGCTCTTAAAACCAGCACGACCATCGAGGTAACTCTCTGGTGAGTGCTCTGGGGTCCGAGAAGCCCCGACCCTGAGCCGCTCCAGCACCGAAGTGCAGTCTCCCAGCATCTCCACGATCTGCGTGGGGCCCTTCTGCTCGCTGCTCAGCACGTTGTCTGGTCACTAGCCGCTGGCTTGTGCCCTTCTGTGACGACATCCGAGAATCATCACTGCTGGTCTGGTTGCTCCAGACTGGCCCTTGCTTCCATCTTTGCGAGAAGCACCCCGGACCCTCCTGGTCCACTCAAGACGCCATCTTAGGCCCACCACGTGGCCCTGAGATCTGCCAAGGCTTGTTGCCCCATCCTGGGCCCAGCGACGCCGACAGCATCATCCTTCGTGGGACAGCTCGCACCTCCACCGTGGTCGCCGACAACGCCTCCTGGTCCGTGAGACTGCAGAGCCTAGCGTCGCCCACTCACCTGGTCGAGGTGACGGCCAACCGGTGCCTTCCTGGTACCTTCTGACTACTGGCTAGTAGTACGAACTTGGTCCCCTCTGCTTTCAGGTTTCATCAATCTCCGATCCAGGCTTGGATCTCTACGAACTATTCAGCACTGGTCGCCGGCCAGCAACTCCTTTTCTTCCGGCTCCTGGCTCGTCAGCGAAGACCCCGACGCCTGTAAGACTTGTGCAGCCGCAGCCCTCGTGGCTAGGTAACTCGGCATTTCGGTGCCTGCATAGCCTCCTTACTCTAGGGTCCTGAGTCCCTCGCTTCCGACTTGCCTTATCGGGTCCGCCCGAGACCTTAATCTTTCCGTGTCCTCGGACACTTGTTTTAATTGTGCACTTGAAGTATTTGCTAAAGAGATTTGGTTTGTGCTTAGTACCCTGTCCTCATAAAGAGTACAGGGCTGTTGTGATTCTTAATAAATATACTGTTTATTTTCATAACACTTGTGTGGTGTCCTTTCACTGGGTGTTCAAGGGGTACATGTGTGGTAAACAGCTGGCTTAACGCGCCCTCTCGAGTCTTTAGCCTTAGACTGCTCGTATCCACGCTACTAGGATAGCTGGTCTATAGGTTGACTTACAACCAAACACCATAAGGGTCGTTGGAACGATACATAGCGGTCGCTAGAATAGCGAACGTTGCATATCGGGCCAACTTCTCACAGCGGATTGCTGGCTGTTTACTAGCACAGAATAAAACACTAAGGATTTGCACGAAATTGGGTCCACTCCTCGTTATTCTTTCCGAATAAGACAGGATTTTGTGAACGGCGACGTTCGCAATATATATTTATATATATTCCAGCAAAAGTTTTAGCGTAAAGCTGTGTTGGCCACTTGCAGCGGCGGGCCCCGGACGGGATCGCCAGTCCCTTAACACACCAACCAATTCGTTCACAGTCCACAAGAACGACGTCCAGGCCACGAGTAGTATTCAAATCTGGATTTATTTCACAGCCCTACTCGACGCGTTTCGGGAATTGCCTTCCCTTTCTCATGAGTACCATAGTCTGTTTGCATCCATTATTTAAAGTGAATCACATGACTTCAGTGAACGATAGACATAGCCAACAGACTACCAAAACATCACATGTCTGGAGCTATATAATACATACTTTTTTTCAGCAATGTGTGGCATACTGTACATAAATCAATAGGATAAATAAATTCATTGGTTGCACATAATTTTGAAAGGGCGTAATACATTATAACATACAGACGATGTTCACTCGAATTTTACGGGGACCATCAACCCGTTCACATTACCTCTGACTTCCCGTTGAATTAAAGGGAAGGTTTTTAACACTCGGTAAGGTTTCATGACACCTCAAATCATACGCAAGAATTAACCACATTCTATTAATTAAAGAATAAAATACAGCCGGATTGGGCTTTCCTTCAAAATACGGTCCGATAGGGGCTACGAACCCTCAGTTATGCCGTTCACGCACGTTCGTATTTGATCGTTCATTGGGTAGAGCTATAGCGTTTCATTCTATAACCCAGCTCTTTTGTAACCAAGTCCATATGATCCCCTATGTGTTAGGGAAAATTACGGTCTGTGTTGGAGAACATCCTGTTTTAATAAGGTCCCGAGTTATTCTTATAAGTGTTTTGCACAGATTGCTCGAGGATTTAGCCCAAGTGGGCCTGGAATTTACTTATTAGTTAGTTTGTTGTCACATTCAAGTCTTGACTCTCACATAAGAAAACACCTTTCATTGTAAACTTGCCCAGCGTGATCTTTGCAACACGATACATACTGCCACACACTTTCTGATCTTGCTGTATTTTCATACTCTCCCACATTGTATGGTACCTGTGACAAAATAATAAAACATAGTGATTAAATAAACTACCAATATCGTGCCTTTCATAAATTCATACATATAAAACTTAAGATCAGAGGACAGTTTCGGCAGAAGTTATAAACATCAGCACACTTTTTATCAGTTTAGCCTAAGTGCACACCCAGACCTTCGTCGCAATTGTGCCCCTGGGGTTGTAACATATGGTATTTGATTATGAATCTCGACTCCAGTCGTCTGAGTTCCTGAAGTCGGTTCCCGCCTCTTTCTCTTATTGGCACTTGGTCTAGTGCCACGTAAGAGAGGAGGCTATTGTTGCTTCTGTGGTGGGACGCAAAGTGTCTAGCCATGGGATACTGCTTGTCTCGGTTCTTTATGGCTCTTAAATGCTGTAAGATCCTGTCTTTGACTGGTTTAATGGTACTGCCCACATAGAATTTGTTGCACGGGCATTTAAGTGCATACACCACATATTCTGTGTGGCAGCTCAGGTGTTTAGTAATTTTAAAAGGCTCACACAGTTGGGATAATTTTATCTCTTTGACATTGTGGCTGAATTTGCACGCTTTGCATTTGCCACAGACATAGAATCCCTGGACTGGATTTGTTCTTTTGTGGCTGACTGTCAGCGTCTGGCATACTTTGTCTTTGAGACACATGGGTTTCCTGTACGTGATTTGGGGGTAGTCTCTGATACTCACTTGGAGATCTTTGTCAGATGTAAGGGTATTCCAGTATTTGTTAATTGCTCCTCTTACTTCTTTGGTTTGGGAGTGATAGTCAGTAATGAATCTCACTCCTTCTTTTATCTCCTCTTTTTCTTTATTTGAGGGTTGATTGGTATCCCTTTCTTTCACTTTACGTACAGCATCAGTGATACACTTTTTGCTGTATCCTCTGGACTTAAATCTGTCACACATGATGTCTCTCTCCTTTTCGTAATCCTTGTGCAATTTCTTTTGGCTCTAAGAAGTTCGCCAAAAGGGATTGAATTAATCAGATTTCGAGGATGGCAGCTTTGTGCGTGTAGGAGGCTGTTTCCCGCAGTCTCCTTTCTGTACAAAGTTGTCACTAACTTCCTTTCATCAATGCTGACTTTTAGGTCTAAAAAGTCAACAGTTCTTTCATCAATGTGGCTTGTGAATGACAGATTAAATTCATTTGTATTTAAGGCAGCCACAAATTCTTCTGCCTCCTCTACGGTACCATCCCAGATGACAAAAATGTCATCAATGTACAGGAGCCAGGTACGCACTCCGGTACGATATTGGTCTAGTTCCCTGACAATTAGTTCTTCCCACCAACCTAAGTAAATCCCAGCAAAACTAGGGGCAAAACAAGTGCCCATAGAAGTGCCAAGTAGTTGGTGGTAGATGGCACCATTGAACAGGAAGTAGTTTTGGGTAAGGCATGTGTAGATCATGTCTAACAACATCTCAGTATGGAATAGGTATGAGACTGATCTTGTGCCTAGGAAGTGTCTGCATGCTTTTATACCCATTTCATGGGGGATATTAGTATAGAGGCTGTTGACATCTAACGTCATGAGTAAACAGCCTGAGTTGACAGTGACATTAGATATTTTCTCTAGAAAATCACCTGAGTCCCTCAGATACGATGGAAGGCCCTGCACAATCGGTTGTAGAAAATGGTCTACGTATCTTGATGTGTTTTCTAGGTTACTGTTCCTAGAAGATACTATTGGCCTACCAGGGGGATTGGTCGGGTCTTTGTGTAGTTTAGGGAGTAAGTACAGTGCTGGTATTTTGGGGAATTTACAATTTAAAAAGTTAAACTCTTCAGTTTCTAAGAGTTCTTGATTCCTCCATTCACACAGTTTCTCATAGTATGCTTGATTCTTACTCTCATAAATTTTCCTATTGCTCTTCTCATACTTAACCGTATCACCAAGTTGTTTCATACCTTCTTGTATATACATCTCTTTGGACATTACCACAATGTTGCCCCCCTTGTCTGATTTTTTTATGACAATGTTGTGGTCACTGCTCAAATCTCAATAGCTAATCTCTGCTTTTGATTCAGATTACTTCTTCCCCACCTGTTATTACTGGCAAGTTTTTTAAATTCTGTAATAACCCCCTTCTCAAAGACATCAATTGCTTCATTTGAAGGACTGGGTTCTTTAAGACCCAGCGGTGCCAGGGCACAACACCTGAAACCTTCGTGGGTAACCTGCTCCGGTGTACGAATGACAGAGACACGGGACACTTCCTTCGGCGTCAAAGATTCAAGGTTTATTTGCTGCAGGGAACACAGATATCACGACAAGTACAACTCGTGCAACTTGGGGAGACTGCTTCAAATTGGTTCTGTGGATCGCTCCTTTTATACAGTTTTTACCCATAAGACAACATGGTACACAAAGGTTTACAACCCGGTTCCCACCATTATCCCCCAGAGGGGTCGCTTTGGTCACTTTGATACACATAAGGTCCGGAACATAAGTGCGGAAACATTTGGCGGTTCCCAACTGTAAAAACCCATCTTCCCAACATTAGTGCATTCCAATCGGCAGTAAAACAGATCGAAATAGGAACAAGGACAGGTGCAGAGGAAGACGGAGACAGTGGGGAGATCGGAAAGGGTGTAAAAGGGGAGGTATCGGGAAACACGAGATACAGGCATCAAAGGGACGTGCCTAATGAGATGCACGGCTGAGACAATAAACCGGCGCGGCGAGATGAGCCTCGAGCGGGGCCATCTGCCTTACAGTATCATCCCCCGCGTCATAAAGACACTTACAAAGGACATGTGTCTTCCGCAAATATCTTGGGAGTCCCAGGGTCGCGAAGCGGACAGCGTCCGTTCGCTGGCTACTTGAGGGCAAGGGACAAAATGGATGCCGTATCTAAGATGGAACCCGTGGGTACAGATGAAAAACCCACATAACAAACGAATGGTTTAAGTTAGCACAGCGAAACTGCGCACACTTACTAAACTCGTCATTTGCGGTTCATAGATACCAGACTCGACCATATTCGTGCGAGTCGAAAACACCACTTACAATTGTCACGGAACCTCAGACGCTCCTTTTGCCCTCATGTAGGCAAGCACTAGTCGGAATCATATTCGATATTCATCAGACCATCAAGATGTTGCTGTAGCATAGCTCTGTCCAACCGAGTCCCCTTGGTAACAGGTGGCTGTCTCATACACGTTGTAGCACAGAGGCCACATAAGGCAGGACCGCACTGCACACAAAGGCAACACGTGAACAGGAACACCACAACAACTCCGATGATCATCAGAATCTTCCAACCCCAAGTCGACATCAGGCCCCAAAACCACCCAAGTAGCGTCCAATCCCCTACATCCACGTGTATGGATTCGGAGATCTTATGCAACTTCGAGATGGCTTGATAGACAGTTGGAGCGTTATCAGGAATGAAAATGCAGCAGCTCGAATGGATCACCTTACATACCCCACCTCGATCTGCTAAGATAACATCTAAAACCATACGGTTTTGTAACGTCATAAGCCTATCCGCCTGAAGTTCAGTGGTGATATTACCAAGGGCACTGGCAGTAATATTAGCAGTCGATTCTACCACTCGAGTCAACTGTCTCAGGTTCCTACTATTAACCATAGGTCCCCAAAACGGGAGGAAACCCTTGAAAAAGTCTCCTGCCTCTTGACCGGCAGTATCCTCTTCGCTAATTACGCCTCTCACAACTCTAGTCTTATGATAATCGGCATCTACAGTGAACGTCGGAGGCAACAGATTTGCAATGAAACATGAGCCCATGAAGTCAGCGGGCAACCATGCGTATGCACGATCATGGCAGATAAAGTATGTACCCTTGGCAGCCAGAAACACAGGGGACGAGAACATCGGCAGAATGTAATTTTCAGTGCAAGCACTCGCTCCAAGTCGGGCTTGCGATCTTCGGCCACGACCCATGAGACAAAAATTACCAATGTGGGGTACGACCCATATCGGAGGCGAGCTTTTAAGCTGCTTTTCACTGGTGAACACACTATATTCGCCTCTACTTAGGACCCTATAGGCTTGTACCTCTTCTTCGGGAATAAGCGAGGGATCATAGATATCGCTATCTAAATCCTCTATTGCTATCGACAAAGGTTTTTGATACGAGGTAGGACCAGAGTAGGGAGAACGTGGTTCTCGAATGGGGTGGAAACCCAGTGCGCTTCGAAACATTGTCTGAAATGCTCGAGCAGACCCTTGGGAACTATACGGTAACACCAGATATGGAATTCCCTTATCCATAGTATGTGGCATCAACCCACACACCCAACAATTAGTAGTGTTAACCACTAACTGATGTTGATGAAGGAGCTGAATAAAGGAATTGTTGCGGAATTCTGCACGTCTAGCCTGTTCGTGTTCGGGTAAGATATGGAAGGAATGAGGAGAAGCAGTGGAGGTAAGTTTAGGGTCAGGGGTAGGAGTAGGTGTAGCAGAAGGTAAGAAGTAAAACATTGTGTAATACACCCCACCCGCCAATAATGCAGAAGCAGTCAAAAACAATACAAATATTTGGAATATAAAACATTTGGTACGACTGAGTTGCTGCAGCTTGAATCTATGAGCCTGAGCTCCTTCCAAATCATTCAGCTTCAAAAATGCCATTCCCTACGACCGTCCGCAACGTTTCTTGACGCACTTCGTTCTGTGTAGCAATAGTCAATCCCTAGGAGTCCCCAGGGACCGACGGCCTTTAACCTAGCGTCAAGACCTACTATCCAGAAGGAAGTACGCGCGCGGCCCTACGGCCTTTAATGCACAATATATATGTATACGAAACAATGTCTCTCAGCTGTGGAAGCAAAAAGTGTAAGGAACGAAGCTCAATGAATATGTACAAAATAATTACAATGGTACGAATGTTCAAAACTGATCACGGAAAACGGGATAATGCAGTTGTCAATACAGCAAAGCAGGATCTTTTATTAGTCTTTAGTGCTAGATCGCAAAAAGTATCGAGTTTTCCCAGGACGTGTCTGTTCGTCAAACAAAGGATCCGTTGAAGGGACAGCGTCCTGTTGATCAGCTGAATGTTTTGGTCTTGAGTCTTTTGCTGACAATTGTTCAACAGTGTCTCTCTGCTGCACTGAGGATTCTCCGACAGGTTGTGCGTCGCTGAAAGGTACAAACGCCGGTAATCCTTCGGTTTCAGTTGATGCAATGCCTTTCCTCACCCACGAGTCTGCTGGCAACGGAATGGGGACTTTCTTTGTGTGGGTGGCGTGCACCCAATTCTTCCGCCCCTCAAGACGAACTGCAGTTCTCGTGGCAAGGAGGACCTGGTAGGGTCCGGTGAACCTCGGGTCCAAGTTGTTCTTGCGCGAAAAGTTCCGCGTCACCACCCAATCTCCGGGCTGGAGCTGGTGGCCTGGACCCTCCGTCTGCATCGGCAATGCTTCGTGAACCTGTTGGTGAATTAACCTCAGTTTAGCAGTCAAGTCATGAAGATAATCGATCAACATTGGGTACTCAAGATCACAGAAAATACCTGGCCTAGGAACCCCCCAAACATTCGCAGGACGACCGAACATTATTTCATAGGGACTAAGCCCTACTCAGGAGTGTAGAGTCGCCCTAGTTGACAGTAATGCTAAAGGTAAAGCGTCAGGCCACGAAAGACCAGTCGTAGCCTGAATCTTCGCTAGCTTTAGTTTAAGGGTGCCGTTATACCCTTCAACCAAACCAGCTGACTGGGGATGATTGGCGCTGTGGAATTTCTGATTAATTCCAAGGCCCTTACACACACTCTTCATCACACTACCCACAAACTCACTTCCGTTATCTGACCACACGACTCTAGGCATTCCATACCGAGGAAAATATTCCTTCAGTAGGATTTTCGCAGTAGACAAAGCAGTATTGTCTTTGAGAGGATAAGCCTCGATCCATCGGGAGAATGCGCAAACCACAACTAAAACGTATTTCAGGTTATTGCATCGCTCCATATGGATGAAGTCCAATTGAATCACCTCAAAGGGGCATGAAGGAGGAGCAAAACTGCCAGGAGGAGTTGGGGTTCCTTTGCCAGGATTGTACATCATACACACCATACAATTCTTCACCAGACGTTCAGCACACTTCGTGATACCATCATTCTTCCATACAGGAGACAGCAATTTGCAAATACCTTTCGCGCTAATATGTGCTAACCCATGCGCCATTGTCACAACGGCCAGCACATACGCATCCGGTAACATCCATCTTTTCTGATCAGACAAATCAATCCAACAACCATTCGCATCCAACCTTCCCGTACTTTCTTTCCACTTCGTCTTTTCAGTGTCGGTGGCCTCATTCTGAATTGCTTTCACACTCTCGATAGTGTCCTCACACATACTCGATTCTGTAGGCCACCTAACCGAACTCGTCACATACATTCGAGTGCTAAGGTTCCGGGCAGTCTCCTTAGCAGTCTCATCTGCAAACGCATTACCACGACCAACATCATCCGTCACCTTACGATGCGCACTACATTTAACAATCGCTACTTGTTTAGGCAACGTCAGTGCATCCAAAAGATCATTCACAAGCTGTCCATGCTGAATCTTCGTACCATGCGACGTCAAGAAACCTCTCTCTCTCCACAATCGTCCAAAACTATGTGCGACGCCAAACGCATATTGGCTGTCGGTAAACACATTCACACGTTTCCCTTTCGCTAACACACACGCTCTAGTAAGAGCAATCAGCTCTGCAGCTTGGGCAGAATTCTGATTTAATCTTGCAGTCTCAACAACAGTATTCAACGTTACAACAGCATAATCAGTAGTCACATCACCGTTCGGCAACTTAAAGCATGACCCATCCACATACAATGTACCATCCGGGTCTTCCAATGGGGTGTTTTTAAGGTCCACTCGACCTTTTGTTTCTTCTTCAGTCCTCAAGTAACAATCATGTTCTGCTACTTCATCTGACTCTGTGCTAATTGGTAACAAAGTTGCCGGGTTCAGAACATTACAACGTTTTATTTGAATGTGGCTTGCCAACAGCGTCAACTCGTACCCAGACAACCTTGCACTCGTCAAGTGCTGAGTTTTCGTACGATTCAAAAGAGTATCGACTGCGTGCGGAACCATCACCGTAAGCATATTATCCATGACCAATCCTGCTGATTGTCGGATGGAGACCGCGGCTGCCGCTGTTGCTCTCAAACAACTCGGCAATGCTCTAGCTACCGGGTCCAAGGTCGAGGAAAAATATGCACATGGACGTTGCTTACCACCAAAAGGTTGCGTTAAGACACTCAACGCACAACCTTCTCTCTCGTGAACATATAATGTAAACGGCTTGCTATAGTCAGGGGTACCTAACACAGGAGCCGAACACAATGAATCACGTAATTCAGAAAAACTTTTCTGACATTCTTCCGTCCATGGTAAAGGAGTCGAGACATCCTTGCACGTAAGAGCCACCAATGGTTTCGCTAGCAATGAAAAATTTGGAATCCATTGCCTGCAGTACGACGTGATACCTAAAAAGGCACGCACATCTCTTTGGGTTGTTGGCACAGCCATTCGCGCAATCGCTGCAATTCTCTCTGGGGTCAACCTCCTTCCCTCCTTTGACAATAAGTGACCTAGATAGGTTACTTCTTGACAACAATATTGGAGTTTGGAAGGTGACACCTTGTGATTCAACTCACAGAGATGTTGCAGCAACGATACCGTAGCGATTTTGCAAATGTCCTGAGTATTAGCAGCTACCAATAAGTCGTCGACGTATTGGATTAAGGCCGCACCAGCCGGCAACCTAAACGCATCCAGTTGACCCTTCAAGGCTTGACTGTAAATTGATGGACTTTCACAGTAGCCCTGAGGAGCGCGTTTGAACCGGAAGCTGCATCCACCAAGAGAGAAACCGAAAAGGTCTCTGCTCTCTTCTGCAATCGGTATGCTGAAGAACGCATTCTTCAAGTCAATCACCGAAAACCACGATGCAGAAGCTGGAATCAGAGTCAGTAGCGCCGTGATGTCAGGCACAACGGGGAATTGAGGAACCACAATTTTATTCACCTCCCGTAAATCGATAACAAAGCGATAAACAGGCGGTTTTGAAGGATCAGTACGTTTAAGAATGGGCAGTACAGGACTATTGCACACGTTTCCCCGAGTCTCTTCAATAACATCTTTCTCGATCAAATCATAGATGATCGCTAACAGTGCTCGTTCACCATCAAGGGAGATACGATATTGGGGAATACGTGGCAATCGCACATTAGATTTCAACTGAACAACATATGGGGAGATATCAAGTAGGCCCACATCGTTGGGACCTGTCGCCCACAAAGACGCAGGAAGAGAACTCAATTCCGGTGGAAGCTTATCGAGAGACAAGTACATGGGAGAGACAACCTTCTCTCCCAACGTAAGCTTTACACCCGCAGGAGAACAATACAAAGTTGCATACAAACGTTTAAGCAAATCCAGGCCCAAAAGATTTTCACCACAACCCGTGGTTAAAATCAACGGAGCTTCGAGCTCACGAGGCCCAATTTTAAGGGGCAATGGGCACGAAACTGGATTGCTAACAGGGGCGCCAGAGAATCCAACGGAAACATTTGTTAAGCCAGACAAAGGTGCGCCAGGGAGTTTTGAATACTTAATGGAACTTTTCGCTGCACCAGTGTCCAACAGAAAAGGCTCAACGACGCCCGATGTAGCAACTGCGACGTAAGGCCCTCTCTGATCAACCGGAACTGATACCACTCCCTCTCCTTGTCTATGGCTGTCCTAGTAATTACTGTCGTCAGTTCCCTGATCGACGTAATAATCGTCTACATTGTACTGCGCAGATCGTCCTTGCGACGATCCACGTTGATCAAAACAATTATCGGAATTGGATGAGTTATCTGAACGATCGGTCTGAGCACCGCGACCTCTACCACGTGGTGCCTGCTGCGAACCACCACGACCTCCTCTAGATGAGTTACCACTATTTCGTTCGTTTAGAAAAGGACAATTGAATTTAATGTGACCCTCTTGTCTACAATAAGCACATTGATTGTACCCTAACGAGGATCTTTGGGAAGAGGAGTCATTACGAGTTTGGGATCTATTCGATTGCGGCTGCGATCTATTTTGTTGCGAAGTACTCTGATTCGAACGTGGAGGATACGCTTGCTGAAGCAGCACTTTAGTTTTTAGCTCTTTCGTCTTTTTATCAGCACGGTCGTTTTCCTCCTTCTCTCTATTCTCGTAATATTGTGCCGTAGCCAATATCTGAGCTGAAGTAGAAACAGCCCATGCACTTTCTGAATTCTTTAATTTATTGCTCAAATCGGGCAATAAGTTCGAAACAAATTTATCCACAAACAACCTCTGACCACCCTCAGTGCTCATATCCTGACCACTATGGTCGATGAATGCTTCCTCGAACCTCGTAAAGAAGTCGGAAACACTCTCGTCCTTCTTTTGCTTACAAGCTGACAATTTGTCCCAATTTACCCTCATAGCTGGCATAAGAGTTTTCATTAACGTTATTATTCTTTGAGGGAGAGCAGTAATCAACTGTTCAGGCTTAGCACCACCAACTTGCAACCCATCCGCCGCTATAATGGCCGCCCAATCACCACCTAATTCGTTTGCGTGATTTTCCTGACGACTCTTAGCCCATACCGGTTGCGGTACAACATTGCCAAACAACATATCGATATCGGCAAGATTCATTACCGTAGCATCTACGAGCTGCGATAATTCTTTGTAATACCCTGCAGGATTTTTGCGAGGGTCAGGCAAAGATTGCTTCACCTGCAACACTTCTGATCTTTTCCATGGGAGATGTATCCATACTCTCTGAAAATACGGCAGGATAGGTGGAACGTGAGCAGCATCACCTGGCATCAACACGGGTGGAACTTCACGCATAGGAAACTGACCAGACTCATCTGGCTGTCTTTCGACATCCTCAACAAACAAGGCTTGAGGTATAGGAGTGGGACGAAAAGATAGCAACCGTTCAACGGCTCGTCGAACGTTGGTATCCACTATCAGTCCAGCCGAAAACTGAAGCTGTAAATCAGACAACGCGGTCAGCACCTCGTCAGGTGCGTCGGCCGATATCTGATCACGAAGGACCTTGCACATTTCCTCGAACACGAATCTCTGGGTTGGTATATTGAACTGACAAAACGTGTCGAGTACAATACGGGGTGGATTTCTAAGGGGGTGCGTCATCCAACCCATCGCCATATTATATAGCGATGCACGTTCTCTGTTACCTGGAAGCTGACTACGTCTCTGAGGACCATCTGAACCAGCGGACCCAAGAACGGGTCCGAGCGAATGGAAAAAGCTAGCCGCAAGAGGAGAATTACGACTACGAGTAGAGGGAGAAGTATAGGACACAGGACTAACAAGTGAAGGAGTAGAAACAGAAACAACAGCAGGGGTTAACAGAGCAGGAGCAGTAGCGGAAACAGGAGTATGTGGAAGCGGAGGAGCAGTAGGAATAGCAACAGACGAAGGAGCAGGAACAGTCGGAAGAACGGGTACAGGTTGAGGAACAGGCAAAGGAAGAATAGGTACAGGAACAGGTACAGGGGGAATCACAGGGGCTGTGGTACCCTGTACGTACGGAGGTGGCGATTTCATAAGATAGGACATTAAAGGATCCTCAACTGACTCATCCTTCTTTTCCGGCTCCGTAGGCAAAACAGGATAGCATTTATCTATAGTCATACGCTGTAATCTGTCAAACACTTCCTTTTCCCTAACCTCCTTATCATGCTGAAACTGCTCTGCTTTCTTTACAATGGTACCAGCACTATCTCTCTGATTTCGCTTAGTCTGTCTGATTTCTTTCTGTCGGGCTTCTTTACGCCACAACCGAAAGGCATCAAACATGGCCGGCCTTGACTTTTTCGCGAACAATTTAACCTCTAGATTATCTAAGATCGGGGCCTCGAAGCTACCATGTGGTGGCCAGCGAAGGTCACCGTCCTTCTTCGTGTATTTGATCCAGTAATCATTAAAAGTAATCGGGCCTAGCCCATGTTTGCTGTACAGTTCATAAGTGGGAGTTCCAACCGGAGGTATCGGACACGAGTCCTCCAGTCGGGAATCCGTACCACAAGGTCTGAAACAACTAAACAAAGTACTGCGACCAGGCATCTTGCACACTAGCCGAGTTTCACAAACTTCAAGGGTTACGGGATTTACCAAGTCCCAGCAAAGAACAAAACCCTCGGTTTTTGGCGGCTGCAGTCGTCAAACAACACAACAAAGTACCAAGAACTACAAATGCAATGGAACCATGCAACCACTAAGTAACCACAACCAAGAACTCTGGGAGCGACCCACAAATACTTAACTCAAAGATCGATGGCGTCTCCAAGAAGGCCCGTCAATCGTCTCGCTCTACCAAGGTCTACGCCAGGCGCCAAAACAGGTCTACAGTCAGGGCAGCAGTCCGTCGCAGCCGTCAGGAGGCGGGAATCTTCGCGGGAAAAGTCTTCGGGCCACTTATTTCGACAACAGGATCGATGAAGCGGAGTGCACCTTCCCTCGGAGATTTCACACGAAGTTCCTCACGATCGTCGGGCTTGGACCGGTACCACTGATGCAGCCCCACGTTGGGCGCCAACTGAAGGACTGGGTTCTTTAAGACCCAGCGGTGCCAGGGCACAACACCTGAAACCTTCGTGGGTAACCTGCTCCGGCGTACGAATGACAGAGACACGGGACACTTCCTTCGGCGTCAAAGATTCAAGGTTTATTTGCTGCAGGGAACACAGATATCACGACAAGTACAACTCGTGCAACTTGGGGAGACTGCTTCAAATTGGTTCTGTGGATCGCTCCTTTTATACAGTTTTTACCCATAAGACAACATGGTACACAAAGGTTTACAACTCGGTTCCCACCATTATCCCCCAGAGGGGTCGCTTTGGTCACTTTGATACACATAAGGTCCGGAACATAAGTGCGGAAACATTTGGCGGTTCCCAACTGTAAAAACCCATCTTCCCAACATTAGTGCATTCCAATCGGCAGTAAAACAGATCGAAATAGGAACAAGGACAGGTGCAGAGGAAGACGGAGACAGTGGGGAGATCGGAAAGGGTGTAAAAGGGGAGGTATCGGGAAACACGAGATACAGGCATCAAAGGGACGTGCCTAATGAGATGCACGGCTGAGACAATAAACCGGCGCGGCGAGATGAGCCTCGAGCGGGGCCATCTGCCTTACAGTATCATCCCCCTCGTCATAAAGACACTTACAAAGGACATGTGTCTTCCGCAAATATCTTGGGAGTCCCAGGGTCGCGAAGCGGACAGCGTCCGTTCGCTGGCTACTTGAGGGCAAGGGACAAAATGGATGCCGTATCTAAGATGGAACCCGTGGGTACAGATGAAAAACCCACATAACAAACGAACGGTTTAAGTTAGCACAGCGAAACTGCGCACACTTACTAAACTCGTCATTTGCGGTTCATAGATACCAGACTCGACCATATTCGTGCGAGTCGAAAACACCACTTACAATTGTCACGGAACCTCACATTGTTGATCATTGGCAAAAAGATAGACTTTGGTTTAAATCCACTCTTGCTACTTAGGTCTAGCCTGACATTCTCATTAATCAGATTTAAAGTAGGGTTTTCAATTACATCAGGATTTCCTTCCAGCTCATGCATTACTTGGATAATATCAGCATCCCCAATTTGTAATGTACTTGGAGTCTCAGAGATAGTTCCTGGTTCACTGTTCATTCTGGTAGCGAACCATTTCCTCAGTCTGAGCTTCCTAGTAAATTGGAAAAGGTCTATGCGGCTCTGAGTGTAATTAAAGTTAGATGTGGGGCAAAACGATAACCCAAATGATAGTACCTCTATTTCAGCACTGTTGAGGCTCCTGTCGGAAAGGTTGATGACTGTCTTACTGTCCTTCATTTCAGCTTCCTTTGGCCCCTTGTTCTCATTTCCACAGGGCTTGATGTACTGGCATCTGTTAGGTTTATTCTTTTTCCGCCTCTGCCTCCTCTCCCTCGTCCTCTTGTTCCTCCGACGAAGGATTTGCTCTGGGATTCCTGTCTCCCTTTGGCCATGAGCGAAAACTCGTCTAAAATTTTGTCTTTTGGGCTAAGGAAGCCTGGCCCTATTTCAACTGGCTGGATAGTATCATCCTCATTTTCTTCTGTTTGCGCTCCTTCATTCACTTCAGATGTTTCCGCTGTGTTTGATGCTCCACCCGTTACGTTGGCTTTCTTTGTTTCAGCCCGCAGGTGGTCATATTTTTTAGAAAAAGTGAGGACTTGTCCTCTCTCGTAATCCATGTGATCTCTTAGGAACTTCCTTTGTTTTTTCTCTTTAATTTCTTTTTCTAAGGTTTCAAGTTTCTTCTCCATTTTGCTAATTTCTGTGTCAAATTCTTCTTTGCTACACAGTTTTGTCAGTTCATCTGTAATTTTTTGGATCTCCAATGCACATTTATCACAATCTTTGTTAGCATATTTAACCAACAGTTTCAACATAATGGTCGAACACTCGTGGCTATTCGTTGCCCATTCATCCACTAGTTCGGGGTCAGGGTCATTAAAGGTTGGGGTAGTGTAGATTCTGAGTCCCCTTGGGACTCGACCGACCTCTATATATATATATATATATATATATATTACCTACTGGCGGTCGCCAGTAGGTAGTTATAGTTAGGATCTACTTTCCATAGGAAAACCGCAATATTCTATTGGGAATAACTTTGGCGCTGGTGGACGAATCTTCGCGAATTTCTCCAAGAAAATGGCCCGCTCCGCTCTGCTCCTTCCCTGAAAGTTTGGGGGGGGGAGATTCGTCAAGTGGGGGCCGAGATAAAAGGGGGGTCCCAAAACGTGTTTTCCCCATGTTAATTTCCATAGGGCGGTCGGTTTCACTTTTAGTCCGAATGGCTGAATGGATTTCCACCAGACTTGGCAAAATTGTAGGGAATGGTAGCCTGATGTGCCTTTACTATGTCTCAAGATATGTGCTCCCGTGGATTTTGAGTAATTTAGGTTCAAAAAAATATATATATCTATGGCAGCGCCCCGGTACGCACACCGGGGAGCGCTCCGGGCGCGCAACGCGACTTGCGCACAGAAAGCTGATTGGCTCTCGGGTGTCTGTAAACATTCGAAACAGTCCGGAGCGGCCGCCATCTTGTGTCTCGGTAAAATCGAGACATAAGAGGTGGAAAAATCAAAGGGGGAAATGACCATAAGGGGGCAGGGATAGACCCCCCCTGACCCCCTAGGTTTGATTTGGGGGCTATAAAAGGGCCCCGCGGGGAAAAAAAAAAAATCGCTTTTCGCGGAGGGAGCGCCCGGTACGCGCACCGGGGAGCGCACCAGGAAGTGCACAAAAGAGAAAAAAGAATGCCAGAGTTTAAAATTTTTTGCAATATTTTATAAATGGGAGGTAGTTCTGAAAAGAACTTTTTTTATTCTTTTTGTTGTTTTATATTTTTTTATTATTTTGTTTTGTATTTTTGAACAATTTTATATTTTTTTGTGTTTTTTAAGGGAACAAACAAAAAACAGGGAATTGGAAATGACTCAACAGGAGCAAAAAAAAAAGAAAAGAATTACTGCTTCCTTTTCTTGCTGCATTGGTGGTTGTCCACAGCATTTTTTATTAAGGTGACACTAAGTTCACCATAACATAATGTTTTGCCACAGAAAATGCAAAAATTTTGATGGTGCCAAATTTTTGTTGAATATTTGGCACCATTTGGCGTGAGTGTTCAGTGGAGGAGGTGCTGGCCAAAGGTGGTGGGTTGTTTCGAAGTTCCTGTACTTCAGCCTGGGCCAAGTTATTGGGATGCCACCTCTCCATGTGGCGGATCATGGTAAAATTACCAAAAGAATATTTATTTGGGGGATTGCCCCTGGAGAGGACTTTGCCACAAATAAGACAGGTGACTTTGGGGGCGATCACCTTTTTCTGGTCTTCAGGAAAAGAAAAGAATTGCCAAATAAAGTGCACTTTAACGTGCCTTTGCCTTGGTTCTTCAGGCAGGAAGCGCCTTGGTTGTTCCTCCTCCTCTTCTTCTTCCTCCTCCTCTTCTTCTTGTCCTCCAAGAAACTGTGGTGGTGGACCTTCTTTTCTTGGTGGTGGTGGGGGTGCACCAGCTGCAGCTACAAGAGATGCCATTGTTTGCTCAAAAATAGCTCTTGCTCTCTCAATGAAGAAAGTTAGAATGAGGAAAAAAGGAGGGGGCTTTCATTATTTGGAGAAAAAAAATGATGAGAAGCAATGAAAAGTGTTATTTTCAAGTCACATGACCCGATGCGATTACGTTACGCTCTCCGGCGCGCTTACGTTTCGAGCACCGCGCCGCGCCGCGGAGCGCTTCCGGGTGCGTTTACGCAGAGCGTCATAAGACACATCGCGCGGCTACGCGATATGTCACGCTTACGCGACACGTCACGATGTTGTTTTCGATCGCGACATTGGCGCTAACGGAACGCTTCCCGGTTCGCGCACCGGGGCGCTTCAAAATACTACGCTTTCGGGGGCGCTCACCGGGGCGCGCACCGGGAGCGCTCCAGGGCAAAAAAAAATAAAAAATTGGAAAAATTGTAGGGACTGGTAGCCCGATGTGCCTTTGCTGTGTCTCAAGATATATGCTCCAGTGGTTTTTAAGAAAATTAACTTTGAAAAAAATATATATTGGGCTACATTGGGCTATATATATGATAGAGCCCAAATGTAGCCCAAATGTAGCGCAATGTAGCCCAAAGATGGCCACCAGAGACAAAAAAATACAACTGTAGCCCAAATATCAGCCAGATGTAGCGCAACTATAGCCCAATGACAGAATGTACCAGAGTGTTCTAAAGAACAACTAGAGCGCTAACAGTCTTACTTATAAAGTGAGACTTATAGTTAGGAATTAGCATTAAAAGAAACTTTGAAATTCACTGAAAAAACCATAGGTTTCACACTAGTTATAGTTAGGAATTAGCATTTTAAAAACCTAAGAAATTCACTGAAAAAACCATAGGTTTCACACCAGTTATAGTTAGGAATTAGCATTTTAAAAACCTAAGAAATTCACTGAAAAAAACCATAGGTTTCACACCAGTTATAGTTAGCAGGAAATTTTACTAACATAAAACCATTGAAATTCCACGTTATAGTTAGTTGGACTCACTATAACTTGCGCGTGCAATGCACTGCTGATGACGTCACATATTACATCACTCATGACATGGTCAGTGACATCACTCATTACATCACTGATGACACCATCCTTGTGACAGAGTGACAGACCTCCTTTCAGTGTAATGTAACCCTTGAAACACATATTCAAAAATAGAAACTAACATTTTCAAAAAAATGGAGATACCCATACCAGTTACAACAACCAATTCAGAAATTACACCATCTATATACACATCCACTCATTCACCAACAGTTCTATATAGTCACTCATACATATACTCACTCATCATATGTAGCGATACACCTATACATCCTGTTATACACCGACAGTCATCCAAAAGTTACTCACACATGCAAATAAACTATTGAACATCCATTTATTTGCATATACAACTATACACAAACTACTACCTAACTTCTAAGGAAACTTACACATACTTACTCACTTAAACAATCACTTATAGAAACACATACTTATTAAAAAAGGAACTCTTACAATCTCTCTCTCTCTCATATACTCACTTATATACATCAATACTCACAAAAACTAGATTAAAACATATCTTGTTACTGATAAAGGCACTAGTGAGACAGCCATTCACTCACTAACACACACATATACACACTCATCCACCCATACAGTCCTGCACATATGCTGTCTTTTAAACACATACAAACAGTGAGTCAATCTTTGATGCATCTATGTGCTAAGTAATACCCCCACCAAACTATACTGACACTCATACTGATACTAAAAAAAATCTAATAACCCATATACACACACATGTAGCTACTCACCAACCCATGCAGCCACTTATATACAAAGTGAAACACTGATACATATATTTAAATATTTAAACATTACTCGCTAATATATGTATTCACTAAGATACACTTAATAAGCCAGTTAACCAATCAATTTTTTTTTAAAAAAATATCTTTTTAGACACTTATTTAAACATTTATTCTTCCATCGACCTTTACATATACATATATAAAACATTTTTTTTTCTCAGAAAGACACACATTCACTGGATGGTGTCATCAGTGTTGTCATGAGTGATGTCACTGACCATGTCATGAGTGATGTAATATGTGACGTCATCAGCAGTGCATTGCACGCGCAAGTTATATTGAGTCCAACTAACTATAACGTGGAGTTTCAATGGTTTTATGTTAGTAAAATTTCCAGCTAACTATAACTGGTGTGAAACCTATGGTTTTTTCAGTGAGAATATATATATATATATCATAGACTGTTTTTCTTAAGCTGCAGAATGCAACAGAGAAAAACGTTGGTGCTGGGGTTACACCAGCCAGCGGACAACACCGTCAATATTTACTGCTTTTGCTGTTCAGAACAGAATGAAGGTTTCAGCTCCCAAAGCAAAGAGATGTTTAAAGTAATGCTCTTATTTTGAGGACATTGCAAATTTTGAAATGGAAGCCTCAGATATAGCCCTCAGCGACATTTTAGAAGTCAATAGATTTGTAACCACTGCTATAAAGCCGTGAACAGAGCATTATTTTTAGATGCAGTGCTAAGGAAATAAAATCAAGAATCTTTGGGATCCCATCCCTGGGAACCTTTTCTTTTTAAAATATGGAGTGGGTGCACACGGTGCTGCCCCGAAACTCTGGGGCCCCGGGGACCCCATCCCCCGATGCCTTCTTTTTTAATAAATGAGAAGTAAGCACGTGGTCCCCTCCTCATGCCACTTAGCATCGGGAATCCCATTTCCTAAGGCCTTTTTGTTTAAAATAAAAGAGAAGGCGCATGCACCCCCTTTCTCAAGCGCTATTGGGCACCCCCCCAGACCAAACAATATATCATAAGGAGAGGGGTCGAGTGAAAGTCTCCCCCTCCTCAAAGCTAAATGGGCCCCGGGGACCCCATCCATTGGGCCATACTGTAATCATAGGGGAGTGGGTCGGATGCAACCCCTGTTCGAGCATTAAAGGATGGACAGGAAATTATATGACTCTATGTCAGGAAGGATGCTGTGCTCCTGTTCTGAGTTTTAATTTAATACATTAATGAATTCAGGGAGTTGTAGACCGGTTATCTGCATTTTATCCATTTGAACCAAGACTCCTGAAAACAACGATTTGTAAATGAAAGGCTCGGGACTGGAGCTTTAAACGCTTGGCGACTTGGTAGCCTTTTTAATGACAGGAAGTTTTGCAAACCCGCCCATAGATCTTGTCAAAGCACACAGAGAAACGTTCAGGTTGCAAGATCCAATCAAGGCTCTTGATGGGCGATTCGGAAGGGACAATATTCCCCAGGACCCACTAATTCAAAATACATTTATAGATTTTTTTAAGCAAACCTACCCTATTTTTTCATGGCAGCTAACATGTCTGGCAGCTAACATGTCTAAAACCACCATGTGGCATCAGACGCCGGAGCTGCCATGTTTTCTTTTTCCCTGAGGACATTTTTTTTTAACTCGGAAACAGTTGCTCGTGACATGTGGGATCC
The DNA here is from genome assembly GCF_964263255.1 of Lissotriton vulgaris. Lineage (NCBI taxonomy): Eukaryota > Metazoa > Chordata > Amphibia > Caudata > Salamandridae > Lissotriton > Lissotriton vulgaris. The sequence goes on from NC_141698.1 coordinate 584,541,116, forward strand.
CTGACCTTTTGACCCGTGCTCCATGATGTTTCTGACTTGGGTCTGCAAAAACTTCCGGCGCTCCATTTTGCTGCATCCTCTGCTACGATTACATGTAACATGCAAATTAACAGACTATAACATGCTCCAGTAGTCAGACCAATGTCTAGGGAGCCAAACCCACCGCCTGCACCCTAACTGTGCCTATAGGCAATGGAATTGGCAAATACGGGCATAGAAAAACAAAAACACGTGTAACCTGGGTGGGGGAGAGGAGGGCCAAGGACCTTCTTCTCAGAGCTGTCAAATTTCCCAGGCCCCAGCCTCAGTGGCACATATAATTCATTTGTACAGAGCTGGACTGAAAACCAACATCAGACCTGGTAAATAAAAGTTGAAACCCACCCTCAACACTATAAGATGTGACTTGGAATGGGCCAGTGAGCGGATACGACAGGGTCATGGTGACCCATCTTTTTCTGAAAGTAGTCCCGAAGCCTGCAGGCCAGCGGGGAAATGCCATACATTGTGGATGGCCCGCTTAGCCCTGGCTATGTATTCTGGTAGTATTCGTCCATTTTACCCATTACAAAAGCAAGACTTCAGGTACCAGAAATCAGAGAAAAAGTACGCTGGATTGCAGTGCCACCTTTTATTTATTTTAAAAGTTTTGTATAGCGCTAGCCTGAAGCTTGGGTATCAGAGCGCTTTACAGATACACAGGAGATAAAGGTTGCATTACACAGCATGATCTAAGGAAGCAAAAGAATATATAAGCGAAATCATAATAATTAGGCAAAACAGTGAGAGATAAAGGTTGCATTACATAGCATGATCTAAGAAAGCAAGAAAGATATAAGCAAAGAACATAATAATTAGGAAAACTTTGCAGGGGAGGGAGACAAAATAAAGTAGATGGTTGGCATAGTTCAGTAACCACCTATCCTTGATGGTCAAGGGTCAACTAGGTTACCAGGTTAGCTGACCTTGGTCGGTAAAGAATTTGTTGAGGAGATGGAGTTTCAAGCTTTGGACAAGCCGATGAGAGACTGTACAAATAATACGAAAATATGGATAATTTTTTGGGGATAATGTTTTGCTTCTTTGGCAGAGGTTGCGGCGCCTGTTTAATGGCAAGGGCAAGCCCTTTCCTTCTAAGTACGGGGGCGCGGAGCTGCAACACTCGATGTACCGAAGATTAACAGAGAGTCGTAGCAGCATTTTCAACTGTTGCCTTCTAGCGCCTGTTACTGATTGTGGCCCCTTGTGCAAATGGAAATTGTACATTCCATGAATCAGAAAAACAAGGGAGAGCTTCGAAAGCTCGGCTTGTCACTGGGCATCAGCCTTACCTTATTCTTTAGACACTTGGACAACTTCCGCTCCACGAGAGCTTTACGTTCATACATTAAAGGCAGAACTGCATTGCCTTCCTCCTATTGTGCAATTTCCTGGCAAACGCAGCGAACAAAACATGACATGTAATTGCTCGGGACAGACTGTCCAGCTTCAACTAGTTACAAAGCAGCAGGGAAGCACAACAGAGCCTCGCAGCTGTTTAACTTGCTGCATGATTTTACCAGGATGAAATTGTGTAACGTCACGTGCCTGTCAAACAGGCTGAGTCTGTAAAATTCCACAGGCAGGAGCAGGAGACAGACAAACAGCTCCAACCAAGGCACGCCCGCTCAAATGTTTATTGTTGTGCAGGTGTTAAGGGAGGCAGTAGGTCATCGACTAGTTCAGCTCGTATAGTGAGTCATGTTTACAAGGAGCTATAATTAATATTAAGTGCAAGCTCCAAATTGCAGTCATACAAACATCAGCAGAAATATGTTGGAAAAAAAGAGAGATACATGGGCAAATAACAACACAAGTGCTGTAGATGAAGGATATATAGAGTACCTGACTTTTGTGGGTGGGCCTATCACCCGAGTCAGGACTGAAAAAACCAGGGACCACCTGAAGACCACATTGACTTCATATGGAAACAGTTTTCATCTGTTCTTGTCGCAGGCAATTGGTTCCCCGAAAGTAAGTGGGGCACCGTTTGTGACAGGTAAAAGTGTGAGAATGCTAGGTGATAGAAATGGTGTGTATCCCAGCAGATATGCAAGTTTCCTTCACATACATGTAAGAAAAAAGTTAGATTTTAGGTAAAGATTAAGGCTTTCAGGGCATCCTGGGTAAAAAAAAGGCAGTGGGATCCATGCAAGTTGCAACACCCTGGACCCCACTGGGTATCTTGTTTTTACAAATTTCTGGGTTTGGTATATTTACCTAGCGAGGTGGGGCCCGGTTCTGCAGGTACCGACATCTCTAACATAAATCATTCTGCATGGCAAACATTTTCTGTCTTCATGTTACGTTTCGGGGCCTTTACTGTTGCAGGTGATAAGCCCACCCGAACAAGTGGGTTACAGTTTTTATCGGTTGAAATGTGAGCATGCTGGGTGATAGGAATTTTGTGTATTCCCTCAAATTCTGGAAGTTTCCATCAAAGAACTCTTCGGAAAATGTGTGAGTTTTGTTTAAGATAAAGGCTTTCAGGGCATTCTGTGTAAAACGAGGTAGCGGGGTCGACGCAAATCTCACCACCCTGGACCCAGTGGGGTGTCTCGTTATCAGAAATGTCTGGATTTGATCATTTTCCCTTAGTTGTGGTCGACGCAGAGCCCAAATTCTGCAGATATCCACATTTTAAAAATAGGTAATTTGTTATGGAGAAAATAGTATGTTTTAATTTTACGTTTTGTGGCTCCTCACTGACTCTGAGGTTTACCTCAGAAATGTGGGGAAAATGCGGGGAATTTAGTCAAAGTTTGAGGTTTGCAGAGTATTTTCGGTAAGAAAAAGTAATGCAATCCACAAAAGTCACACCACCTATGTCTCCCCTGTGTGTCTATTTTTTCAAGAATGTCTGAGTTTGGTAAGTTTCTCTTGGTGGCACAGATCCAGGGCCCCAATTCCACAGCTAACACATCATCAAAAGGGATACATTTTATTTGTAAAAATGTGAAAGCTCCATATTGTGTTTGGGGCCTTTCCTGGTGCGGTCAATAGGCCAACCTAGACAAGTGATTTACCGTTTTATAAGTAGACGAGTGGCAAAACAGACTAACAGAACATTTGTTATTATCAATTGAATTGTTCTCCATTTTTGGTTTTTGAACGTTTGCCAGTCTATTAGATCGGACATATTTTACAATATGAAATCTGAATCACATCATAGAATGAGTAACCCTAAATTGAATAAATAACCACTATTACTAAACTCTGTATCATGGGCTCATTTTAAAAATGCATAGGTTTCCTACATGCCCATTTTTCATACATTGGATAATGCTATATGAATTTCTGCATGGTAGGTACACAATGAAAAATCATTATAATCTTTAGCTCTGGGTATTGCCTGTTTGTGGATAACCAACAAACAATATAAATCCCTGCAAACAAAACATACATAACAAAATATTTCATTTGTAAATTGGCAATCAGTGCAAAAAAACTGAAACTACAAATGAAAACTATTTCCTATATTATTATTCTCATTTCATTATATTTTTATTTCAACAATTATATTTTATGGGAAATACAGTGCTTAATTTGTGCCGGAGTTTTCTGGTGCTCGCCACCTGCATCTAATTTCTTATGTTGTACTTTTTTATGACAGCCCACCACATGGTGGCACTGTCTGCCCATTTTCAGAACAGCACATCAGTTTAGCAACTCAGTATAGACTAAGCAATAATAATAGCAGGCCTTTGAAGCCATTAGTACAGCCATTTTGTAACTCTGGCAGGGACTGTGGGTGGTGCAAGCTGAAGTGGCATCCTAAGCGGAACCTTGGGCATGGCACATATTTTTGCATACAGTAAGCACTTGGGAAAACCATCAGCAAACTACATAAATTACTCCATACTTTGTTCAGAACTTTGTCTACTTTGAGAAATATATAGTTTCATAGGTTCATCCATCCGTGGGCTTCACCCTTGTTTCTACCATAAACTGTAGGTAGAACCATGCCAAATTTACAAAATGGAGTACCGTTCGAAAAATTGAAGAAACTGTGGTTAAAAAAGGATTTTGTTTCTGAAAGGTGGAAACATTTCGACCAGTTCGCGGTTTGGTGGCAGCATATTGGAACAATATGTAGACGGTCCTCGCTCTCTCCGATAAGGTAAGACAATCAGTCGCCTCTTTCTTTATATGCATTCTGGAGGCAGAAAATTAAGGAAACCGTCTAAATTATGTCTGTGCTTCTTTCCAACCGAAAATTCATTACTCATTGTTTGGGACTTTATCAATGTCCAAAACCATTAATTAGTCCCCACCCGGACGAAAGGTTTTCCGACAGCATAAATAGATGCTTTTTACCATTCCCTACTACTAATTCTTTTCTAGATAAGGTAAGAAATTCAGCTGCTTCTGTTTTTATAAATATGTCGAATGTAGAAATTGTGGACAGCATCTAAGCCCTGTTTTGGCTTTTTCACAGCCAAACAATACCGTCACCTAACATGTGGGGTAAATTAGCTGTTTAGAACGCTCCACTTGATATCCTTACCCCAAGGAAGTGTGTAGATTATACACAGCATAACACCGCAGGGGCGTAACACCGGGCCCCGCAGCCCACGCGGTGCGGGGGCCCCTAGCTCCAAGGGGCACCCTCGGCACTGAACTCTGGCTGGGAGAGCTCCTGATTGAGCCCGGATGGGGCCCCCCTAAGTGCCGTGCAGGGAGGCCCCCTCACTTTTCGTTACGCCAGTGTAACACCGTATGGCATTTTGTACACAATGGTTATCAATTAATCGCTTTCTTCCTTGTCTCTCATAAGACATGAATGAAAATCTCGACTCTTGAACATTTAGCTTTATAAATAAATTCACATACAAGACTTTCCTGGCCTTGAAAGGATTCAACAGGTGATTTTTTTTTTTAGATTTCATATGGGAACGTTTTGCAAGATATTCTTTCTCTTGTAGAGTTACACCCTGCGATTCTTCGTATCTAGCCGCAATCTGTGGGCACTCTACCTATTCGGATACTATTAGATTGGTGATTGGAGGCATACAAGATGCATGTATATGCCTCTCATCCTGGAAACATAGTCTCTTTTATTGTATTTCTATTCTATGTAAAAAAAGTTTGTTCATCTTCATCTCAATTTTTATTATATTTCCATCCAATATCGCTCATAACCACTGATATTGTGATATTGAATGTGTTTAAGCTACAGTGGGACACACCCATGAGGCTTTTTCTCTTGCACCATGTATGATTGGGGAAATAAGGACTGGACATACACACCTTTATAGAGCCAGTAGTGAAGTGAATTTAGAGGGCTGCATTGACTCTGACCCAGTTCATTATTGCCTTTATTGACACAAGATTCTTTAAAAAAAAATACATGGCTTCCTGATGAAGGCTTAAAGCGGAAATGTACGTAGGAAATTGGAACATGCAGCCATGATAGATAAAAGAATATACAGCTCCTAAGGAATGCCTTCAGACGCAAGATAAAATATGATATAGCCCAAGGATTATGGAATGAATGTAATAACTGAAAGCAAGGATTCCCTGCTTTTGTCTCTTTAAAATCACCTTTCCAAACTATAACCAACATAAAAAGATAAGCATGGTATATCCATGCAGAGAGACAGAAAGACCCCTTGCTGGGGATTCATTGTACTGAATGGGAAATGGGCAAGGCTCCGTGGACTAAATGGGAAGGATTCAAAAAGAGAGTGGGAGTGTCTTGTCACGATTAATAGTGACCGACTTGCACGCGGATGGGATCTTGTTGACATCCTGATCCTTCTATTAATGTGTATAACCCTGTCCTGAAGAGGCCAACGAAGATAAGGCTGAAACATGGTCGCGTTGACATTCAATTGGAGGAATCTGGATAAATCACGAATGTATTAAATTGCTGTGTGCCACATTAGAGCAAGGTCTATTTAGCGAATAATCATACCGTGTTACACTGGTCAGATTTCCTTACAATGGTTCTCTTAGACATTATAAGGGGACACTCGTATGCTTTATTTATGTGGGCTTTGTTATGTGTTATATTGTGTATTGGTCTTATGTATGTACAAATAAGTGTATTCTGTGGTCCTTTCCCACTGCTGACGGGCGCTAGTGCCTTTGTGAATGTAAAAGATATATTCATGATAAACAATGGTCATCCCTGAGAGAGTAATTAAATGCACTCGACTCATTTAAAGTTTCCCGCATCATTTCCTTTGATACCAATTTTTGTTTGTATAACAAATTGTCATTTGCCCAAGTATTGGAGGGTTATTTGGGTATTCCCATGTTGTTTATTCTTGGGTGCCTGTTGCGGCAAGAGGACGTTACGATGACTAAAGCGCGAAGTGCCCCAAACATCGAAAAAAGAACTCAACACTAGGATGGGTATAGTATTATAACTAACTAAACAGGAGAGTGTGATGACTCACGGTTTGTGAGGCGCTGTCCAAGTACCCCAATGGACGAGTTGCCACTGCTAAGCATTCATGGGTGAAAAAGCCCAATAGGTCAGAGGGCAGAAGTAGCCTTTCAAACGCAATTGTGAGCATCTCACTTTTAATTGGAATGCCTTGAAAAACAAACTAGCAAATGTATATACAGACTATTTGTGCTGTGTACCTGTGTCCTATCTTTTATTCCACACCCCTGAGCATAGGCTTAATGCTCAGGACACACTGGTAAAAAGGTCCCACTCAACCTTCTCTCTTGTGCAAAGAAAATTCTGAGGCACTGCACCAGAGTCGGAGGCACTGCTCTAGACCCAAATCATATCAACTGTGCTCAAACAATGACACTGATTTCCCTGTGGTGGAACTGCATAGGTCTGACTATGCATAGCACCTAATAGCTCAAAACCTTAGAATTTTTACTACAGAGCAAGTGAAAATGTTTAAAAGAAAGTTCTGGTCTTATAGTGACTCAAGACTTCCATACGTATAATTGTGCTATGCTAGTATGCTTTGTCAGCGAATTGAAGTTGCAGTTATAAAACCTCGCCTTTGCTGTCTTTCATCATCATGAGGTAAAGTACAGTGTCAGTCACCTATGTTAGACCAGTCAGCCTTAGGGTTGCCTTCCCCCAAACATTTTGCCTGGTCTGCTTACACATGGTTTTATTTTGCCAAATACACGTTTATGTCTGGTTGTCAGTTTTTTTGGGGGCAAATGAGGTACACAAAAAGATAAATTACCCTTATATCCTTGGAGTTGTCCCCCAGGCTCCTGGATAATTTTTCTTTTTATCAGTTCCTGTCCACCACCATAAGATTGAATAGGAACTTCATGGTTTCAACAAAAGTCAACTTAAGGGTAAAGGTGAATATTTGTATGACTTGTGCAAAGTTAGGTAGCTCTTGTGGAAAGAGCTGACATAGATGAGATTACTAGAATATGATAATATTGGTCTTCGCTTTACATGTTGGGTTCTTTCCTTCAACAAGTAAAGGGAACACTTGATGGTATCTCCAGAGGCCTTTAATATGGTGGCAAGCACTGATGCTACTCACTGCCTGAACTTTAAACTGTCTTCGCAGGAGAAACAAAGGGCTGGCTCGGTTACATGTAGTGGTCTAAGACCAGATTGAGTAGGTGTTGTGATGTAGAGGTAGTGTGGGGGGAGCTTCTCACACTCATTGCAATACTTATGCCTTCTTGAAGGAACCCCCAATTCTGAAGTGCAATTGGTGGTGGAAAATGCACTGGAAATGTGGGTGCATACCCCAAACTTTATCACTTTCAGAGTGGTTAGCACATTGACGAAGCCACCTACCCTTGCACTCTCTTTTGCCCGTATATTCAACTGAGAAAATCCACCCAAATGGTAGAAGATCTTCTGTAGTAAGTGCCATCAGTGCCTGAATAATTCTGCAGATCCCATTTCTTTGAATCAAAGTCTGTCATTTGTGGGTAGACATGTCAAGGTTTGTGCACCTGAGTGTCACATAAGTGTGCAAATGCTTTAAAACTCAACCCAACCCTTTTCTTTTGCACTCTGCACGAAAAATGTGTTACTTTTTTTCTTTACTGAATAGTATTTTGTTCTTTCCAGTTGTCATCAATTTTTCTTGGTAGGAACTTGAAGGCCTATTAGGATGGCGGACAGCCACCCCCGAGGTGGAGGGACCGTGCGCAGGGGCAGCAGCGTTCCCTCCCTGGGAATTAGGACGTGACTGCCACCCTGGTGGTCACATCCCGTATAGTTAACATTGCGGCGGGCGCTGCTTGAAGCAGCACCCTCCGCAATGTTAAATATGCATGTTTTCCCTTTGCATGCACAAAGCGGCAGGGACCGCACGGTGCCTGCCGCTTTGTACATGCAAAGGCAGGGGGCACCATAGGTACCCCCCATGTGCACCCCCACCCCCCAACACCCCTGGGGGCCCGCAACGGGCCCCCAAACACAAAAGACCACATGCTTTTCCACGGCGGAAAAGCCGCATCGGAAAAGCAGGTTTTCTGACCCATCCTAATATGGCTGGCGGTGTCTGATAGATACTGCCACCATATTAGAGCTTTTCCGCCACGGTCGGAAGGCGACCGCGGCGGAAAAGCGGCGGACGGTCTTCCCATCCGCCGATGACCCCCCAGCCATCCTAATCTGGCGGGGGGTCTTTGAAGCCACCGCAGCGGTGAATCCTCCTCATCCTCCGGGCCGGCGGTGGCGTCCGCCGGCCCGGAGGATGCGGATTCACTGCAATCCTAATCGGCCCCTATTTGGGCCATGGCCATTCTGCTCCCAAAGTTTTCTAGCATCCCATCTTCCAGTATGGTGTGACCAGGCCACATATATATATATATATATATATATATATATTTTTTTTTTTTACACATGGCCACATGTACTTGTGTGATGTAACATTATTAATGTGATGTGTTGCGCTAACACTGGAGAAAGTGCATTCACTTTGTAATCTCGACATATATATGGGTGTGCATAGCTAATGTTTTCTTTACAGTGACATCAAATTGCAGTTCCGACATATATGTGCTTTGAATAATGTTGTTTACTCATATATAATCATGTATTCATTTAAATACTACTCTGCATCTATATTTTACTGTATATGTATCTATAATCATGCATTTAAACATGTATTGAGATGCTTGCCAAGTTAATGTGCCCAAAGGACCTAACCATTTGGATTTCCTAATGTTTAACCTTCAACATGAACGCTTGCTTTGCAAGAAATGTTTTTCTCTCCTCTGTAGGTGCAGTTGTGTGATCTTATGAAAAGAAAAAGGCACATTGCGTGAGAGAGATAGTGAGGTTCGGGAGCAGCACTTTCAGATAGGATGAGAAGCATTGAACAAAGTGAGGACTACTGTTTGTACGGAATTGGGATATGGGACGAATCTAAGGACGTTCTGATGTGCGGACCAAAGGAAAGGAGTTTCAAAAGTAGTTGCCAAGTTTTACTTTGTGAAGGTTAAAAATAATGAGACACCTAATATGGGATTCTCAAATGTTCTTTTGAGGGTTTAATTGGAGATCAAACTTCAGCTAGACTCAGACTCCTGTTAGACTTAGAGAGATACAGACCTCTTTGCTATATCTCATTTTTGTGGGGGTTGTGCTTTTGCAATATTTTTATTCTTGAAAACATCTACAGAAGTTCTGCAATGTGGACACCTTCTTACTTTATTCGATATAAATCGGGTTTCCCTAATGAGTTCTACATAGATTATGTTTAGTTTAGATAACATATATTTGCCCATGCCTAAAAAAGAGGACTGCAAATCATATACAGATCATCAAATTCTTTTACTTATTTTTTCCATTACTATCACCAAATTCCGTCCATGCTTCATGTTAATGAGACAACATTTTGTCAGATGATTTGATCTGACAGTAGATATTCAGTACTATTATAATATATTCTTGAGACTTGTGCACATCAGTCTGGCTTTGAATTTATAATAAACCGATACTTAATCCCATCTTCCAACTTAGCGGCCCATTAGGATGGCGGGCGGAGCGGTGCTGGGACCGGCCGCCAGTGGTGCGGCAGTCCGACACCGGCGATTAGGATGCCACCGCCACTGTGGCAGTGGCATCCTCCATTCCCAGCATTCTGGTGGGCGGTGCTGTGAGCAATACTGGGAATGTAATGCACAAGGTGACAGGCACAATATGTGCATCTTGCACCCCCCCAATACCCAGGGGGCCCGCAACGGGCCCCCGTAAGAGAATTCTGCATGCCTTTCCGTGGCAGCATCGCCATGCGGGCGGTGGCAATCTGCCCTACATCCTAATGGACCCCTTAGTGTTTTATTTTGTGGCCAAATGGGTTACACTATAATTGTCAGATTATAGTTTTAAAAAAACTTTATTTTATTGATTTTGGAAAGCAGAACAAAAAGCAAAAAAACACAGGCAGTGCAGAGCTCTAATCTCATATAGGAATGATTATCTCAGTCACATATTATGGCAGTACAGGCAAAAGCAACTGTGTACGCGACTGAACATAGGCAGCAGACCTCCCTTCCCCTTTGGAATTTTCGGGAGAGCTGTATTATCTTTGTTGCTGCCCTGTTAGTTCCCATTGGAATTTGGGAAATAATGTTGCTCCATCGGAACCACCTTGTTTTTAGGTGAGTGGCTTGCAACAAGGACCTCCCAGACCAGCCTTCCCAAACCTGCTTATGCTGGCTGCCTGCAGGCCATGCCCCTCGCCACGGTGTTTACTGCGCCTTTAAGGCTGCACATTCAATCTTCTCTCGGCTTGTAATTGGGCACTGGGGTGAAACTACACACGGGCATAGGTGCAACCTTTTGGGCATACGCATGCTTGGCTTTCTTCTCACAGCCAGACAACAGGGTTCTTCCCCTGCTCACCTCTGGTCCTTGATTGCCTGCGTCTCACCTTTGTCCATGGGCTGGGTCTCGCTGTGTCCTCTCCTGCACGAGGTCCTTTTAGGGGAACCCTCATTGCAGCTGGTAGTTGTCTCAGGGGATTAAGACGATGCCTTGGTACAACACTTCAGAGGCTGCAGCGGTGACTGTTGCCTATTAGCTTTTCACGCCAGGTGCTGCTGCTACTGGTGGCAGCAATCACAGGACCTGAACAGGATTCTCCCAGGGTGCCTTTAAATCCAACCTGATGCCTCAAAGAACTCTTGCCTCTGCTTGCTCCCATGCGCCCATGCTACTTTGTCTGGTCCCAATGCTCTTATCGAACTAACAGCTTTAAATCACTTCATGCTTGTGTACGAGGATAACTAGCTTTATACCTGACTACTGACAATACTGAGCTTCTGTACGCTTTTAGCTGTCATTAACTCAAAGTTTATAGAATGGGAAAAAGAAAAATCATGGCAGGAAGTGGAGGTGGGGGTGACGGGGGAAGCACTGGGAGAATTAATAAGGGTGAAAAGGCCAGGAAGGCACAGAAACATCCAGGTAGTAACTGTGTGCTAGATCGGATAGACACACCCATTAACGAATGTGAGTATATATGAGATGGTGATAAATCTACACAATCTGATAGCATTGAATCCTCCCAATGCCCCACACAACCCCCCATTCCTAGCCCGGGCTGCCAGCCAACCATTCCAGCCATGTTCTGCAAGCCTGCTAGAACAGGAGATCCCGCACCTCAAAAGGAGGGAAGATCAGATATGGAGGGAGGATGTGGGGTTTCAAACAAGTCCTTAGGAAACAACTCCCAACTATTGGGATCTGATATTTCCTGTTCCAACAGGTTTTCTCTTCTAGCAGACTCACCCGAGCTCAATAGGGAGGATACGTTGTTGATCCCCTCTCCCTCTTCACCTTCTCAGCATCCTCAACCCTCTAGCATACAGTTAGGATCAAGTTCCACCAGTGAACACCATGAAACACATCGTCTTATTAACACTCTTAGACTCGAAGTAGAGACTATGCGTACTATGATTAAGGGACTTACTTCTATGGTTAATCTCCTACTACAGCAGGTTCCTCTCCGCCCTGAGAATATATATCCTAAGCCAGGACAGTCACCCAAACCTAGTCAGGTAAAACACCCTGTACGTGGGGCAGGTACCGTAGATAAGGACTCCTGTAATAAGGCTTTTATTCGGTCTCCCCCCTGTCACAACATACAAGGAAGCGACGGCCCCAGTGCGGACACAGTGTCCTAACGAGTCTAGTTTAAACTTAGCACCAGTTTAGGCACATTGTACCTGCAATAGTCCTCCCCCCTACCTAGGATAGGAATTCCTTTATATAACTCACATCAGAGACTAACTGATGTGCTCAGCCCTAACTTGTTTCAAGCTCCTAAAATCTATATGGTTAACATACCTAAATGTGATGTTAGAAACGGCAATGAAAGTGCCGATTCTCTGACTAACAAAGTTATCCATTGGATTAGTTATGTTAGGGGATGCCTGGCAGTTATTTGAGAGGACATCACCAGAGCATGTAGACTTAATTCCCGAGCCCATCCACTAAATTGTATTGAACTCATCTAAAAGGGGCCGTTTCTCGCTGAGAATCTCCTAGCTTTTGAATTCCTAACATGTCCTCCAGATAACTCTTCTATTTAGTTCAGGCGCTTCCCACCTAGTAATTCCCATAGGTGACCTTTGGGCATCCCCTCCCCCCTTGTTTAGTAGGATCCTCCATGTTGGAAACTAATAATTGACTGCCGATCAAGTCCCAAATCCACCTGGGACCCCATGTTGCTTATCTATCTTGCAGTGAACCCCCACCTCACATCCTTCCTATTAGTCAACTCCTGTGCACCACCCTCGATCCGTCGCCTAGGAACTTATTAACAACATTTCCTCTGTAGAAAGGGTCGGGTTGCTAGCTGTGATTCATCTAATAATCCTAATGGGCAAGGTCCAGGCTTTTCTTACCTCATATGGGATATCTGTGATATCTTGGAACATAGCTGGGTTAAGGACTAAGGTCACATCTCCCGATTGGTTCACCTTCATCGAGATTTGTGACATTTGTCTTTTTCAGGAAACCTGGCTGGTGCCTCCTCTTTACCACACAAGCTACCTAAATTACCATATCCCAGATAACAGTGGGGGAAAAGGCGACCCTCAGGGGTTTTTTCAATCTGGGTCCGCCAAGCGAAAAGCTTTGATATCCAGACACTCCAGTCTCAGAGTAAGGATATCTTAATAATTAGGTTGAAGTGGGGACAGCAAGAGATAGTTGACATTTACAATGTCTATGCGAGGGGGACAAATGGGAAAAAGTCAGAAGTTATAGCGGCTTTTGACTTTTTACCAGACTGGTATTCCAGGGGCTCTAATGTCATATTCGCTGGTAATTTTATTATGTATTTTGAGCCTCTTATAATTGAGAAATGTCATCTTACTGATGAGGAAGACGATCAGTGGGGCATCCCAAAACTTGAATTAGTACCCATAAAAAAATGGTCGGATGTGGCAATTCAAATAAATTCCATCTGTCCAGAGAAAGGCCTACGGGCGGCAAATGGAAGGTCACCATCCGATAGGCACGGGGCATGCACATTTAACAATGGTCTTAGTGCTAGACGCATAGACTATCTATTGACCAACTGCAGCTATGGTACACGCTTAGGGATATGGTTGTAAGAGAGCGGCTTGAAAGCGACCACAACCTGCTGTGTTCGTCCTTTGACCTATTGCCAACTTACCCAGGTAGTGAATTGCTCACTCTCGATGTGGTTCCCACAAATGACACGAGGCTACTAAAATGGGCCAATATACTTGAGAAACCCGATGTCCTAGATAACATCTGTGAGAAAGTGCCATCTTTCTTGCATTGGTATGCCCCCACTTTTTGCTGAACTGCTGATGTGCTTTGACTGAGTGTGCCCTGGGCTCCTGCCAACCAGGTGCCCAGGGCCTGTGTTCCTACCCTAAAGTTGTGTTGGCCACCTATCAGCCCCTAGTAAATTGTACCCTAGCTACCCAGGGCATGGTGACTAAAGAAGACCCCTAAGGGCTGCAGCACTTATTGGGCCACCCTTAGGGCCCCTCTACCCTGACACCCACACACTGCCTTTGCAGGCTGAGTGTCTAAGTACAGAACTAAACAGAGCGTCGACATGGTACACATCCCTGTGTGCCATGCCCACAACCCCACTGCCCTAGCATACATCAGTCACTCCTATAGCTGGGTGCCCTATGCCAGTGGCATGGGCACAGGTGCATGAGCCCTGTGCCCATACAGTACCCAGGGCCATTCCTGGGCACTGTAAGTGCAGTGCTGCCATTTAAGAGTATATGGTGCTGGGAGGTCGTCATTATGAACTCCACAGCAACATGACGGCTTCACTGAAGACTGAGAGGTTTGGTATCAAACCGCTCAGCATATTAAACCCGCACTGATGCCAGTGTGAGGTTTAATATAAAATGCAAAAGAGGGCATCTTAGAGATGCCCCCTGAAACCTAACCTACAATCCACGTCTGGACTGAGAGGCTGCCTAGGCTGCCACACAGCAGACATGTTGCTGGACCTTTGGGTGGAGAGCCCCACGCTCTCCTGGGCCTGCAACAATGCACATCCTGGGCGAGGTGCTATGTCTCCTGCCCCAGGATGGGTAGGGGGAAGCTTCAAAGGCATGCCACCTCTGTGAGCTTCTCCAGACCATTTGCTGTACCCAGCAACTGGCCCCCACCAGTTCTGACCATCACTTTGGCGGCAAGACTGGCGGGAAACCCTACGTCAGGAAGGGGGGTGTGCGAGCCTGTGCCAACCCCACCCCTCAGGTGGGAGAGGCGAGGTGAAGCACGACCCCGGGCTCCAGCCATCTTGACGATAGGGAGCCCTGCCCAATCACAGCTAGGCTCCTGCCCCCTCCCACTGGAGAGGAGCAGGCTAGGGGGTGTACCCACCCCAGAACAGGGACCTATGGGTCCCTACCCTTGCCCTACCTGTAACACCCCTAAATTCAGTATTTAGGGGCTCCCTGAACCTTCCTTCCCCAGATCCCGTTTTGAAAAACAAGAACAAGAACAGAAGAAGGACGACTGCCATGCAGCTAACAAAAGGACGATGACAACTGACTTGGCCCCAACCCTACCGGCCTGTTGATCCTTGCACCTGCTCCTGCTTAACCCCAGCATTTCCTGCGGACAGAAACCTCGAGAACCCCCGGAGGACCTGCCTGCTTTGACCCTCTTAGAGACTGGGACTCTCATGAGCAGAGGCTCTGCTCCAACAACAACAACCCTGGTGCCAGCCAGGAACCGCAAATCCAGCTCACTCTGCACCCGCCGAGCCCAGCCTGTGCCCGAGTGAACCAAGACCACGAGGACGTCCCCCCGGTGACTGGGACCCAAAGTCCAGTGTCCAAAGACCCTTCTCGATGAACCAGACGACGCCTGCAGCCTCAGAACCAGAGACCCCCCCAACCGCGATCAGCCGAGGGTAAGATTCCGACACCAAAAGACACCCATGCACCCGGCTCCCTGCAACCCCCTGTGCCTTCCTTTGGGGTACCTACCTCTTCTCCAAGATCCCAACTTACCTCCTACTGCAAAATAAAGAGACACAAGAGGAGCAGGGAGGCCGTCATATTAACACAAGAGCTTGATAAATTATAAAATCAGTTCTTGATAAACTGGAAGAATATCGCGCTAATAAACTACAGCGTTTTCCGTAAAGCAGAAGCATCAAAGCATCCAGCCTTGCGCTGTGACTTGGTCCTTTGCCCAAACTAGTGGGATACCCCCAGACTATCTACAAAAAACGGTGTCTCCCTTGACTCTCAAAAGAACTTCTCGAATAATTAAGGATCGTGTATCATCCAGGAAATAGACTACATTTTGACAATTAAGAAGGTGTTTGGTTCGTTATCAACTAATTGGGTGGTATATCCTTGCTAAACCACAAGACACTGATATCTCAAGATGTGTTCTACCATCCAGAGACACTCCACGATTCTATAAGAACGGTAACCTACAATATCAAGGAAGAAACCTCCATTTGAATAAGAAGGATTGATTACTAATTCATTCCATATATAAGAACCTTGTCCTGATGAAGGTCGTATCATAACACCGAAACGCTGCGTCGACAAAACTTTGCTTATGATCTCTCTTTTTTTATTCTCCATGTGTATTTACACATTTTAATAGTTTTATATGGCACAAGAAAGTATTTTTTATGAATGTATAAATCTTTTGAATAAATTGTACAATTTTCTATATACCGTTTTAATTGCTTTTGATTTTATTTCCTCTAAATACTGTGAGTTATTACATGTGTGGTTATGGTATCTAAGGGATTGTGAGCCTTTTCCTCTGCATTAATTTGTGGATGTGTTTCCCCCAATTTTTGTGTGAATTAGGGACTACTGTACATTTCCTTTTCATTACTCCTTGTCCCCTATTGGATTCATAAGGAGACCTCCCTATTTTTTTTATATCAATACCAGTAAGGTCATTCACAGCAAGATGGGACACTCCAGGAGATGAATCCTGTCCCTCTTGCCATGCCCAGTTAGAGTCTTTGGCCCACATACTGTTTGTTTGCCCAGCCTATGCCGCCCCTCACTAAATGTGGCTAGGTCCTATTTGTAGATCTTTGGGCACTAGAGGGATTGACGTTGTGCTAAGACTACTGCGCTCGGAAACGCTAACACCCATCGTCATTGCATTGGCAACATTCTTTGGCTGGGCATGGGCCATTAGATCCCAGGTACTTCACATAGGGTGAAGGGCTATGTCTGTATTAGTCTTTTGTATATAAATTAATGGAGATGATGTTTTGTATGTTAGATCTAGCCCTACTGTCTGGCAGGGTCTGACATAAAATTAATGTAATTACTTGTGACCGTGCGGTTAACATTATGATGAACTGTAACATATCTAGAGTTTTAATGCACCATCATAACTTGATGTTTAATCCGTTTCACTATTTTTTTTTTGATAATCAAGTTTATAAAATTTGTGCAGGTCAAAAAGAAACATTGGTAGCAATCAGACACGTTAGACAGGTACATTATATTAAGTGGAGTATGATTTAGACTCACTTGACACAAATGGTCGGGACCCTGCCCCTGCACGTTACACCCACTTACACATCCATTTAGACCCTTCACACTGGCGATAAATTAAACCATTTGCCCCATATTTTTCCAAAGAGCTCTGGACAACCTCGGGACTCGAAGAGGGGCTTCTCTTGGGTACCACACCAGTCCACCCCACGTCTCCAGCCCCTCAAGGTGGGCGGCTTGACCTGGGACCAAAGCGCAGTAATATCCTGCTTTGCCACCGCCACTGCTGTGCCCAGAAAGCGCCTGTCTGCCTGTGATCCATCAAGGCCATCAAACACTCCTAGGATCAGGTATTGCGGGTCGTGAGAGACCTCCCACCCCAGAGCCTGTGTGAGTTCACGTTCCACCCCTGCCCAGAACGGCCTGAGCATGGGGCATTGCCACACCATGTGGTAGAAATCGGCTGGGGTGTGGCTGCAGCGATGACATGCTGGGGAGGGCCGCAGGTGGGCTTTGAGCAAGCGTGCCGGGGTGAGATATGCTGTGTGGAGGTAGTAAAGTTTGACTATACGCAACTTGGAGGAGGTCGTCAGGGTCTTGGGTGCCATAAGGGCGTCCCTTCACTCCGCGTCTTCCAGGTGGCCCAGCCCACCCCCCCCAATCGAGCCCGGAGCGAGTCTAAGGACGCGGGACCGTTTTTCACCAAGGAGCGGTAAATCCCTGACACCCCTCCTCTGCCCAGGTTCCCCATCATAACTTGGGCCTCCAGCGGACTGAATCAGGGAAGGAAGAGGGGGATGGAATGTGGGCCCAGAGGGCGTGCCTCAACTGCAAGTATTTGTAGAATAGGGAGGAGTAGAGGGAGTGGCGGGGTTGTAGGTCTGTAAACAATCTGACATGGTCCTCCACCCAAACGTCCCCAAGCAGCGAGATCCTGATGTGATCCCATTTACGGAAGTTCTGGAGGGACGAGACCTCCTCTAGCCAGGCCTCACACCATAAAGGTGTCTGTCTGGTGAGTTTCCGATCCCATCTAACGTACCGTAGGACGGTACGCCATGCCATGAGCACCGTTCTAGTGATGGGGGGGAGCCAGTGGGACTGGGCTCCCATACAGGTAGGCCAGGAGTTGTGCAAAATCCGTCGGCCGGAGCTCCACTCGGTACGCCGGGTCGGACCTTTCCCCGCAAACCAGTCGTGGATCACAATCAGCCTCGTGGCCAGATAGTAGAGGTGGAGATTGGTTACTCCCATTCCTCCATCGTAAGGAGGTATGCGGCAATGTGCTAGGGACATGTGCTGCCTGCCTCCTCCCCATAAAAAACGGGTGAGGACGCCGTCCAACTCCAGAAACCAACCTCCTGGGAGATGGGTGGTCACGTTTCCGTTTCACTATTTTACTGATTTTAGTGACTTTATCATTGTAGACAACATATTTTTAACCCTTTATAACCTTTTTAACAACAAGGGTTTTTTATTGTGATCTTAATAGTGTTTATATTGTACCTTATAAAATGCTTCTTGTGCTTTGCTTTGATGATATATCTGTCGAATAAAGCTAATATGACTGACTGACTACAATCAGATCATAGCAGATGAACCATCTGAAACCTTGTGGTCTTGAGCATCTTTCGTCTAGAGTCTTCCAGGCGTTTCATGTCATCATAACACTTACTCTGACTCTCCCCTAACTCTACATCTTACTCCCCGTTTAACTTGTGCATACTTGTATCACTTAAAGATCACAAGTACGAATATTGCATGAAGGGGAATTATCAAAAGAGATTTCAAAATGTCACCCAGAATTCCACTTCCCAAGCTTCCAAACTACTTGCCTATTGAAGCAAATCCACTTCCAATAGCTTTCTAAGCACCTGTCGCTTCTAACTCTTTCAAATATTTTGTCAAACCAGATATATTTTTATTATATTTCTTCAGATCCATACTTTCATCTGGGATGTAACTACAGCATTGCTGAAGTTTTAACATCTTGCAGGCTCTGCCTTCTTTTGCAAGTAAAAGGTCTAGCGCAAGTCTGTTTTGTAAAACCGTAGACTTTATTGCAACCATCTTTGTATTTACAAGTAATGAAGAATTTGTGGTACTAGTAACCAATTTATCCACTATTGTAGACAACTTTTTAATTGTCAGACCATTCAGAATTACTCCTACAGACGAGATTATGGCACCAAAAAAATCTCCTACTTCTTCCGTTGCACTAACACCTCATCTAGTTCTAAGTCGTTTCCCATACAGGATCATTAAAATTCTCAACGTGGAAAATCTTCTGGAAAACTATACCAAGATAACATAATAACAATGGATGGCACTGTAACATGTATAGTGCCATCCATTAGGGAATTTAAAATATGCAAACTGTCCACAAATAAGGTACGCTCCAGGAATCACAGTATTCCGTCCCACTAGGAAAAGGTCATTCTTCGAAAATATGTTCACGTTCGCTCTTCTCTATAAATAATGGATCCAAATAACTCTGGTGAATGTGTATACACAGCTTTCCCTTATATTGCTGCCAAATTTCCCTTCATCTTATGTTCAATTTCTCCACTAATCCAACTTTGGTATTACTTAAGACGTTTATAAGTTTCAGATATGGACTCAAGATCTCTCCTTTCGTCTTTCACTAGATTCGAGAATTTCTTCTACAAATCTGACAGTGAGCAAGTCAAATTATGTCTGTATACATATACAGTGTCTAGTGACTAAAGAGAGGAAAAATATTTTCCTGCAACCTCTGCACCTTTAAAATGAGGATTCTTAATCAAATTTTTGAACATAGGAACTTCTGAAAGGACTAAATCATAATTCCAAAAATAATATTGGAAACTACCCTATCTATAAAATATACTTAGTAGAATACTACAAGAGATTCCATTTGTGAAAGGAATGTAGGGGCAGGTAATATGCTCTGGAACCGAAGCCGGCAACTGGGTACAAACATAACAGTCCCACGCATTCATAGTGTCAATGTATTCATAAAGCAATCTAATAAAAGCGTTTGAAGTCAAACCTCCCCTTGATCCTTGTGCACTTCCTAAACCCCCAACAATTGTGGGTTGCTATAAGCAGGATGTGTCATGGTAAGGGCAACAGTAGGCTTGATTTCTGCTGACCTCCATGTAGATTAATATAGCCCTATAAGCACTATAATTAGTACTACATCTATTAGTGTGTCTGCTATGATGTATCTACGCCTATTAGTATTAGAATTGGCTTCTATTTCCTCATTGTAACCTAAACCTTTGGGTGGAACGTAGCAGTTGTAGAGTCTTTTCTGTCGGTTCCACCTGTGCAGACAGCAAAACCAAAGTTTAAATGATACGCTACAAGGATATGTACAAAGGTCTTCATGAGACTTCCTTAGCCCTGCTCCGTGTTCTTCTAAAGGAAAACCTTAGGCTCCTTCAGCTGCTCGAGCTTGGTTCTCTTCTTACTTCCCTATCTTACTTTCCTAAAAGTCTATTTAAATGTCTCTAATAAGAAACAGTTCAAGTTAATTAACAATCAGTTCCAGAACTAAGTGTTTTAGTTCATCGACTAGCACAGTGAACTCATTCGCATCCAGGAAAGGAAATATGGCCACATTCAGAATAAGAAGTCTGAAGGCACTCAATCTCACTAACAGATGAAGTTTAAAGGTAAGATCAAACTGGAGATCAAGTTCCCGAAATGATAGTTGAACTTTCATAGTCATCATAGAATTCCCAGAACTGTCATTTGAACAGAAGTACGTCCATTCAGGAAAAGAGTACCTCCGACGGGGCAATTGTGCTCGTTATGACCTTCTGAGTGCAGTTTTCTCTCCTCCTCCATCACTCAGATCAGAATCCTCTGTATTGATTTGCTCTGGACCTCTGTCCCAATGATCAGTCCAATCACTATCTCCCCCTGGTCGTGGTTAGACCACCATCTATTGCAGGGTCGATTCACATTCCCAGGGCGATCAGTAAATCCACCACCAGGGTGGAAAGTCCTAAGAAGCTGGAATAAGATTAGAGCAGATGATCTGGTAGCCATCCTAAAAAACCTCGATCCACCTATGCAACCCGAGGGCGATCTAGAGGCCGTTAGCCTCAACTTATCACTAAAGCTCAAAAACGCCATTGAAGCAACAGCACCTGCACGTAGGGCGAGAATCCTGGACAAGGGCAAAGGTGCTCCCTGGTGCTCTTAGGCTATTGAAACGATCTTTGCGCCAGAGCGAGAGAGCCTGGCACAAAGATTATGAACCCAGCGCCCGGGTCTCGTATGCAACGGCATTTGCTACTTACAAACAGGTAATTATATCCAGGAAAGCCGAATTCTCTGAGAACAGAATGTCTGCTGCCAGCAACCCCCAGAAATAAACTTTTAAGGTCCTGACCACATTAAGAAAAAACAAGGAGCAAAAACTCTCCTTTACTCAAGAAGACTGTCACAAATTTCAGTCTTTTTTCACTAATAAAATATCGGATCTCCTGACGGAAATTCATCGCACCCGAGATTCAGCTGTCCTAGAAACCCCTCACCTACACCCCCGCTAATTGTCCACTATCTAACCACTAAGGAGTCTCTGGCAGTCCTGATGGGGCGAGTGAAATCTGGGTCACGAGCGGACCCCTGCCCACCTAGGATCTTTAAGCTTGCCCTGCCAGGAATATAGGACAACGTGCTCTCCCTCCTCAATTGTTCCCTGGAATCAGGACGGGTTCCCACAGATTATAAGGAGGTTCGCCTGATCCCGCTCCTAAAGAAGCCTGGTGCTGATACTAAGATCTTGAAAATGTTTAGACCCATCTCGCAGTTGCCTTTCTTAGCTAAGGTAATTGAACAGCACGTTCTCCCCCTTCTTTCTCGTCATCTTGAAGATAATCATCTTTTAGAACCGAATCAGGCCGGCGTCAGGGCCCATCACAGCATGGAATTGGTCATGCTTTCCGTGCTGGATGATCTGAGACTCAGGGCAGACAAAAAAAAACACCTTCTGCCCTGGTCCTGTTAGACCTCTTCACAGCATTTGACACGGTCAACCATGACCAATTACTGTCGCGGTTGGGGGATCTCAGCATTCAGGGCACTGCTCATGCCTGGCTATCTTAATTTCTTAAAAAACGTTCCCAGAGAGTCCAACTGGCAAACTTGGTTTCCAACCCAGCAGGTCTCTCATGCGGAGTTCCTCAAGGCTCAGCACTTTCACTCCTCCTTTTCAACGCTTATCTGCAACCTTAGATTTCTGCACTAAACAAGGTGGAGTGCCGGCTCTACAATTACACTGATGACACTCAAATTATTATTCAAATTGACAACCCCCCACGGCATATGTAAGAATGCAAAACATACTAAAATTTATGGTCAACTGGATGTCAGTCAATTCACTAAAGATAAATCCTGATAAAACAGAGGTGCTGGCGATCACCACAGCTTCCAGCCCCTGGAACGACCTCTTTTGGACAAAAGAACTGAGACCCTCTCCTGAACCGGCGGTGGCTGTGAAAAGCCTGGGCATTTAAATAGATGCCAAACTCCCTATGGCACAGCAAGTCTCGACAGTTGTCGGTACTTGTGTGGGCCTACTAAGACAACTGCGGAAACTATCGCCACTCCTGACCTCGGCCACTCTCAGACGGGCGGTCTCAGCAATAATCCTGTTGCGTCTGGATTACGGCAATTCTTTGTACGCTGGCCTTCCCGAACAACTGTTGGCCAGACTACAAACGGTCATGAACGACGGTGCAAGACTAATTTTTAAAAAATCAAGACGGACACACGCTACACAACTGCTGCGTGATCTTCATTGACTCCCAATTAGGCAGAGAATCAAGTTCAAGGGTCTCTGCACCACACATAAAGCTCTATACGGACAAGCCCCAAGGTACATTAAGGACCGCATAGTCCCCTATGTCCCCAGTAGGACACTCCCATCAGCAGAGGCCATTCCCTTCTGGTCCGCCCCCGTTTTAAACTATCCTCTATGGGAGGGCGAGCATTCTCCAATGCAATCCCCGTGGCCTGGAACAACTTGCCAGTGAGCCTACACAAGGAAATTAACCTCCTACCCTTCAGGAAGAAGCTTAAAACTGTGCTCTTCCTGGAAGCATGGGGCACGTCCTAGCAGCCCCCCTCCGCTCCCCCATCTAGTCCGTGAGCACCCTCTGACAAACGCTTAGAGACCCCTGGGTGATAATGCGCATTACAAATCTAAATAAATAAATAACCTTCTCCCTGTGAGACCAGTCTCCCCTCTCCTGCCTTCTCTGCCAACATTCTCCTGCAGTCCCTCGTGCTTCCGCAGCACTAGTTCCTTTCTTAGGATCCGAGTCTGGCCCATTCACAACCACAGTACTAGCCCCTCTATCCTCAGTTTTGACAACAAACTTTCTAGGACTCCCCTCAGGCAAAACAATAACTGTTTCAGGTTCTTTCTGTTCCCCAAAAAACAATGGAGGAGTACCCCCGTGAGGCCGTAGTAGATGAGCCTCGGAACTATATTGTGTGCGCGTAGTGCCCAACAAGCCAAGGACAGCAGTAGTCCTTAAGAAGACCCCTCACTCACCAACCTGGTTGGTGACATGCTTCATCATCGGGGTCCCACCCCGAGGGCCCAGTGCCTACGTGGTGTGCTTCGACACTTGATTACAGTGGAGCGGGTATTTTTATTTTTTTTAATTTTTTTTATATGTGCAGTGAAAATTTTAAAATAAGTGTTTTAAAAAGTATCCAATGCTCCTGGATTTTATTCCGGAGTGATTGGACATTAGGTAAAAAGATATGTAACACCTTTGTCTAATTAGGTAGGCTGCGGTGTTAGCGACGTGTTGTATATTAAAAAAGGGCGCATGTATTATGTGATTAGCATGTCTCAACCATTTTAATATTATCGGTTTTCGTCAGGACCAAAGTGAAAGATCTGGGTGGTACACACACGCTAAGGTGTGCCCTGCCCTAGATCAATGTGTAAGCAAGAACCACAAAATTGTGGTTCATACAAAAAGTAAATCGATCTTCTTCCTGGTTCTGGAAAAAAACTCAGATTAGAGAAACTATTTGCTTCATGGGCGTCCCGGTTCCAATGGCAGACCACTCACGCAATTTGTGGCTGTGTCCTAGAGGTATATTAACCTATTTGGTAACCTGCATGGAGCCCCGTTGGTGTCTTTCTGTTCCCCTACAGCTAGAGTAACTAGCTTCTGGGATCTCTCAACCACTGCTGACATGTCTGGGAGAGTAACTGTTATATCATCAAGGGGACATGAAACTCGCAAGTATAGGCAAAATGTATCCAGTTGGAGGGACTTCCACACTTCGCAGCAGTCGTAGTAACAAAGATCACCAGGAAGGGCTCCCGCCAGTGAGGCTCCAGACAACTCTTTCGGACATGCTTTTTCACTGCAACCCAGTCCCCGGGACTGAGGTAATGGCAGCACTCCTGATGAGGAGGGGCTGTAACAACTTCAACCTGATAGACACCGAATGCACCACATCAGCTAGTCCTTTGCCATAATCAAATATCAGATCATCAGTAATGTTCACAAGAGCATTTGAAGTTATGGCTGGCAACCTCATAGCCCTGCCCATAATGATTTCATGGAGGGACAATCCTGTCCTATGATCAGGTACGCTACATAGACTCATCAACACAAGTAGCAAAGAATCAGGCCATTTCAAAGATGTGGAAGCACACACTTTGGCAAGCCTGGATTTCAGAGTCTCATTGACCTGCTCCACAAGACCCGAAGCCTCAGGTCTGTAGCTACAATGCCATCTTTGTTCAACCTGTAAAGCAGCACACAGCTTCCTCAGATTTCATTGTTGAAATATGAGCCTCTGTAAGATTCCAAAGAGGTCGGGAAGCCAAATCTGGGTATTAATTCCCTCAACAACAACTTTGCTACTGTAATACTATTGTTCCTTCTTGTGGGGTATGCCTTAACCCATTGTGAAAAGATACACAAAACAACCAACATGTACCTCAATCCATTGCCCACAGGCATCTCAATGAAATCCAACAGCATCAAATTAAAGAGACCACCTGACCTCCCTATGTGGCTCAATGTCACTGCAGTTCCTTTCCCTACATTGTTCGGTTGACACACAACACATCAGTGGCACAACCCTTCAGCCATCAACCTAAACCTTGGATTAAAACAAGTCTGTCTGAACAACCTTACCATGGCATATCTCCCTAAATGAGTCAGACCATGAAAATGCCTATCCATTGGTGGCAGCATACAATTTGGCAGCAAAGGTCTGCCATCTCCCAAAACCCAAAACTCATCCCTCTAAATTGCAACCTGCATTAAGCCAACTCTGCTGTTCTGCCTCTGACACTTCTTCCTGTAACCTCTACTTTCTACCAAGAAACAGCTGTCAATAACATAAGTTTGTAGTGTGTCTCCTCTGGCCCATTGTTTGCATATTTACCATTGAAAGAGCAAGCATTACTTTGCATCCACGTCGAGATATCTGTTACCAACAGTTACATAATCAGGTGGGTTCAAAGAGGACCACTCAACAATAGCGTTCCATGTGAAAATATCGATAACAAAAATATCGACTTCCTATACATATACAGGTATGTACAATAATATCGACACAAAAATATGGATGTAAAAAAATATAGAAGTAAAAAATATCGACTTAAGAAAATTACATAACTTAAAATAAAATTAATTAAATAATATTAATATTATTAACAAAATAAATGTAATGTAATATATATTTCAACTAATTATAACTAATAAACTTAATTTAAATAAACACAAAAAATGTGTACATATACATATATTTACTTAAATACATTTTATTAACTATTATCTTTATTTAATTTTAAACTTTTTAAAAGATATAAAAATAAAATATACACATATATAAATTATTTAAAATTAAATTAAATATTCTATATTTAATTGACACGTTAAACTATTAAAAAAACATACATTTAATAACAAAAAAAACACAATAGTAGTGGAAACGTTGGATAGAGAGGGGGTAAAAATTACTATTCCCACTCCAGTGAGTGCAACAGTAGGGAAAGGGCTGGATAGTGTAGGGATAAAAATTACTATTCCAAATCCACTGAGTGCAACAGTAGAGAAAGCGCTGGATAGCGTAGGGGTGAAAATTACTTTTCCCACTCCAGTGAGTGCAACAGTAGAAAAATCGCTGGATAGTGTAGGGGTAAAAATTACTATTCCCACTCCAGTGAGTGCAACAGAAGGGAAAGCGTTGGATAGCATATGGGTAAAAATTACTATTCCCACTCCAGTGAGTGCAACAGTAGGGAAAGCGTTGGATAGCGTAGGGGTTAAAATTACTATTCCCACTCCAGTGAGGGCAACAGCAGGAAAAGCGCTGGATAACGTAGGGGCAAAAATTATTATTCCAAATCCACTTAGTACAACAGTAGAGAAAGCGCTGGATAGCGTAGGGGTGAAAATTACTATTCCCACTCCAGTGAATGCAACAGTAGGGAAAGCGTTGGATAGCGTAAGGGTAAAAATTACTATTCCCACTCCGGTGAGTGCAACAGTAGGGAAAGCATTGGATAGCGTAGGGGTAAAAATTACTATTCCCACTCCAGTGAGCGCAACAGAAGGGAAAGCATTGGATAGCGTAGGGGTAAAAATTACTATTCCCACTCCAGTGAGTGCAACAGTAGGGAAAGCGTTGGATAGCATAGGAGTAAAAATGACTATTCCTGTTGTGGCCGAAACTCCTCAGGATCGAACGTTGCTTAAAATGGTCCACCTCTCAACACCACCATGGTCTGAATTGTAAGTACACAGACTCCATGGAGTGGTTAAGCGGGGGAAGGGAAGGAAGGGGACAGCAGGGAGGGAGACCTGAAAATAGGAACTAGACAGGTATAACTAATAATGCAACCTATAGCGTCTTCCTTTCCTACCCTCACTCTACAGTACAGTAGCTAGATTACTGAATAGAAATACCTGTAAAGAAAGAAAAAACCTCTTCTATTCTGTAATTCGCATAGGACATGAAGTGGATTTGTAGCTAGATCTGAAGGTGAGACAGGACAGGCAGCATTATTATCAAATAACACAAGAACCTTCAAGAACAAAGCGTTCCCAGTGGATAATGCAACATACCAATTAGTCAATTCCTTGTGCAGAGACAGGGGTGCGGAAGAGGCGTCCTCCTGCTCGCTCTCAGTACCCCTGCTTCAGGATATATAAAGAAACACACTTGACTAATTGACCATATTTGAAAAAAAACACCCCAAAGAAATCAGGAATCAAATAATCCTTCCTCTGTTTCAATGATTCTTGAACAGAGGTCTGAGTCTCAATAGACAATCCTCAATTAGCGCACCACACTGTCTCACACTCACTCTCTGTTTCTTGTCCTTTTCTGTGGATGAGTTAACATTGCTCTTGTATCCCCACAGGAAACAGATTTTTACAAGCCCATAGCTCCAGGCAGTGAATCAAGGCTACTAAACTCAGTAAGTACCGCAGACAATGTCGCCCCTTGTGATTTAAGGAAAATAAGGTTGTTTTCCACGCATGAAACGTTTGGTTCGCCAACGTGGGAAAACTTTCTGAACTCGTTTGCAAATGCGCCAGGAGGGTACTACCCCCCGAATGTCAAAGAACAACGTAGCTGGAAGCGCTAACCTTTGGAAAAGGGTGGAGGATTTTGTCTGCTAGATTGCTCCGCAAGGAACTGGACCTCCGGTTCCGTCAACGGAGCAACTACGGAAACAGCTTATATCCCCCCTTGGTCGCCACCTCTAGAAAAGGAACTCCCCGCTAAGACCCGGAAAGATTTGAAAGGTTAGCGGTGCTGGAAGCACCCTTACCCGACTCTTATCTTAAACGAGGCTCCTCCGGTAAGGTAATCGGCGGCTTCCCGATGCCAGCGAGCTTGTTTGAGGAAACGCCTCAGGCGCGTGCTGACGTCACCGACGTCGGAACTGCCGAGGCTCATGGGCAACAAAGTTTTTGTTTAGTCAGGGCTTTCGTGCAGTAGCACGTCTTGGCAGTGTTCTTTTCCTTCCTTGGAGGTGAGATGCAACAATTCCCACTCCAGTGAAGGCCACAGTAGGGAAAGCGCTGGATAGCGTAGGGGCAAAAATTACTATTCCCACTCCAATGAGTGCAACAGTAGGGAAAGGGTTGGATAGCGTAGGGGTAAAAATTACTATTCCCACTCCTATTAGTGCAATAGTAGGGAAAGTGCTGGATACCTCAATAATAAAAATCAAAAACATCAACATTTGTATTAAATATAGTTTCCAATATTAACATAATTAATGTATAAAATTAGAGATATTATTATTAACAAAGATAATAAAAAAGTATTAATTACACATTAACACTATAATATCCTCAACACACATCTACAATTAATTACATAATTACAATGAATAATTACTACTTAATTAATAGAAACTAATTTACAAATATTTAATAATTAATCAATAACAAATTAATTACTTACCATCCTTCACACCATTTACACATATAAACACCACAACACACAACTAAAGTTAATTACACAATTACAATTAATAATTACTAATTAATTAATGGAAATTAATTTTGAAATATTTAATAATTAACACCTTGGCTGCTAGGGGTTTTCCCGCTGGGTGCTGGATCCTTAGTAATCCCATTGTTTGTGACAAAGCCAGCTCGTCATAAGCACAGGGCAGGTAAAGCCCATGACGAGCTGGCTTTGTCATCAGCACTGAAGGGGTTAATCAATAAAAAATTAATGACTTACAACCCTTCACAACATGTACACATATAAACACTCCAACACACACCTCAAATTAATTAAACAATTCACATAATTAAGTAGTAATTGATTAATTGAAATTAATTAACAACTAATTATTAACTAATCAATTAACGCATTAATTATTCTATACATTTTATATAATTAAATTACTTTCCACCCTATTCCCCTATAAACCCACAACCCACTACGGAACTAAAAATGCAAAATTCTAATTAAAAAAAAATATTAACTACTATAACTTATAATTTAAATCTATATAAATAAATTACTGCCCACCCTATTCCCCTATAAACCCGCTACGGAGCTAAAAACACAAAATGAAACTTAAAATAAATGAATAACTACTAAAATGTTAAAACACATAATAAAATGACAAACAATTCGCAACAAATCTAATCTGCTGAAATTCCGGAAGGATCTGAAAACTCTCCTCTTCATCTAACTCGGCTATCTTAGCCCACCCTTAACTCAGACAATATAGCGCTACGAGGCCTCCGGGTAGATTGCGCTCAACAAAACACAATTAATAATAATAATAATAATAATAATAACAATTCTCATTAAAACCACAAAAATACATAACATTAATAATTCTATATTTTTGTCAACTATATTTTTGAAAACATATTTAATACATCGATATTTTTTAAATCAATATTAATTACCTATCAGTCGATATTCTTGTCCACGATAATCTTCTGGTGTTGATATTTCTTCTCCACTATATTTTTGCAGCGATATTTAGATCCGTCGATATTTCGATGTTGATATTCCTGCTCTGCACCAACAATAGACCATTGCCTTAGTTTATAGGCAACGGCAAAAAGGCAATGGAAGCGCAAGGAAATCTGTTCTGCTGTTTTGTTGATTTCTTAACCGCCTTCGACTCGGTAGACCGTAGTCTACTGTGGATTATGCTGGCAAAACTCGGAATTAACATGACGGTACTTTCATTAATTCAGGGAATGGATTCTCTGAACTGGGCCAGAGTAATCATGGATACCCTTGGAACTTTATCTAAGAAAATTCTAAAAAAGTATGGATTGTGTAAGGGCTGTGTTTTGGCTCCACTGTTATTTTCTTTGTTCCTCACTGACTTACCAAAAATACTGAGTAAGGCTGGCGGATTAAGCCCTAAAATGGGGGGGACCCATATATTATGTCTGCTATAAGCTGATTAACTGGTAATAACGGACATGACGGAGCGGGGTTTGCAAAAAAATCTGGATATTTTTAACGATTATTGTTTAAAAAAAATGCTTCACGGTTAATTTAGAAAAGACTAAAATAATGGTGCTGGGTAAAAGAAAGAGCTAATTTTACTTCAAGCTGGGTGAGGTTAAAGTCGAAGAAGTGGGCAAATATAAATATTTGGGTATGTGGTTCGATAGCAAATTAAATTGGAGGGACCACATACAGTCATTAAAATCAAAGGCTCTCTCTTCAGTATGGGGGCCTCAAACAATTCAAGCAGAAGTATGGTGGCCCCTCCCTGCAGCCAATTTTATCAGCTTTTAATGCAATGGTTCTCCCACAATTCCAATACGGTGGGGAGGTTTTATCCTTGGGTGGCAAATTGAATTGGAATCTAGAGGTGGGTAAATGCGTGAAACAGCTCCTTGCTCTTACTCCGTCAACCATGATACAGGCTGTGAGAGTGGAATGTCATCTCACAGCCTTGAATTTTTGGGGAATGCAAGCATCATTGAATTTCTGGCAGAGATTGAATAGAGAAGGGCCCCCGAAAATATCAAATCTTTGTAAAAAGGAAATAGAGGAAAGTGAACTTAACTGGGCGTCCCAAGTTAGATATAAGTTAGATAAGCTACGCATTAAACTTTCCTTAGAACCAGATCAATGGAAAGCAGGGCAGCAGACCCCTAAGCAGGACCTATGTGATATTAAAAACATTAAGGTCCGTGAAGAAGATTTACGTTACCTAGGGTTCAAATCATCCACCCACTTCTTGGTAAACAGGTGGACTAATGATCAGATGTTCCACTATATTGAGGTCATGTCAAACTTGAGGCTTAGAAATGCAGTATTGAAATTTACAGTCGGCCTGAATACTTGTAATGCCGATTGGAAGATAAAAGCGGCAATCACGAATAAACAGTGACTGTGCACATGTTATGTTATGTTATAATAATTTGTATAGCATATTAATAAGAGCAGTAATGATGGGACCCCCTCAAAATATAAAGTACGGCCAGGGAACAGAGGGGAAGAGATTAAGCACAACAAAAGAGAAAGTTTCCACTTTGGCCACAATTATTCATAACAAATATGCATCACATTATTTATATTAATGGTGACAGATACACAACAATTTTATTTTCTTCAAAAAATATATGAAGTTTTTAATTTTTTATTTTTCGCATCGCTTTCAAATTTATATATTTTTCATTTAGGTTAGAATTCATAAGAAACATACAATCACATTTTTAACATTTCATAAATCATTTCATGGTTCATACAAAAAAAGGAAAGGAATAAAGTGACAATAACTAATCGTGAGAAAAACCATTTATACCAATACATATGCCCCTGATAACACACAACCAATCACAACATACTAACATATTCATACTGTCATTGCATACACATACACTACGTCTGAAAAAGGAATCTGGGTACTAATCAGCAGGGAACCCCCTGCCAACTGACGAGTCTCAAAGCTAAGTATTAGACCCCGCACTATGGTAGTGGGGTCTCATACTTAGCTTTGAGACTCGTCAGTTGGCAGGGGGTTCCCTGCTGATTAGTACCCAGATTCCTTTTTCAGACGTAGTGTATGTGTATGCAATGACAGTATGAATGTGTTAGTATGTTCTGATTGATTGTGTGTTATCAGGGGCATATGTATTGGTATAAATTGTTTTTCTCACGATTAGTTATTGTCACTTTATTCCTTTCCTTTTTTTGTATGAACCATGAAATGATTTCTGAAATGTTAACACTGTGATTGTATGTTTCTTATGAATTCTAACCTAAATGAAAAATATATAAATTTGAAAGCGATGCGAAAAATAAAAAATTAAAAACTTCATATATTTTTTGAAGAAAATAAAATTGTTGTGTATCTGTCACCATTAATATAAATAATGTGATGCATATTTGTTATGAATAATTGTGGCCTAAGTGGGAACTTTCTCTTTTGTTGTGCTATAGCGCATTAATACCCATGGGTGTCTAGGCGCTTCCAGTTCTTCATACTGTGTCAGGAAAAGATAGTTTCTAAAAAGCTATGTCTTAAGTAGTTTCCTAAACTCGAGCAGAGAGGAAGTCCTCCTAAGAGAAAGTGGAAGAGAGTTCCATTCCTTGATGGTATTGTAACTGAAACTTGTGAATTAGAAGTAAAATGCAGTGGCCCACATATTGTGCTGGATTGTCTGTGGTTCCTGAAAAAACGAAAATAACTTTTACAACCTCTTTTTATTGCCTATAAAACTGATAGCAGGGATTAAGCACTTATGGGCACATGCATCAATATTGCATTTTGCGATTCCTTTATTGCGAAAAATAAGGAATCGCAATGAAGGAATTGCAAACTACAATGCATCAAGAAATCGCTATAAAAATAGCGATTTCTTAAAATTCCTTAATTGCGATTCTCTAATTGAGAATCGCAATTAAGGAATACCTCCCCATCCATTTCTATGGGCCTAGAGGCCCATAGGAATGAATGGAAAGACATTCTTAATTTGCAATTCACCATTAGAAATTCGCAAATTAAGAATGCAATTTCAAGGGTGCAGGGGTGTCCAAAGGACACCCTGTTGCACCCCTGAAATCTGCTTAGAAGTACATTTTGCACACTCACATGCCCCAAGCGCATGTGTGTGTGTAAAATGGAACTTTGAAAAATGCACTTTGGTGCATTTTTCAAAGTCTTCGCAAATTACCATGAAGGTCAACTTCATGGTAATTTGCTCCTCTTATTTGCGAATTCGCAAATTTTTTGAGTTTGATGCATTGCATTTAAGGAATCTCAATTTGAGATTCCTTAAAAGCAATCGCAATTTAAGAAATCGCAATTTTGCGATTTCTTAAATTGCGAAAATTAAAAAAATGCTAATGCATCCCAAAAATGGGAACTGCATTCGCAAACGGCCGAATTTTGCGATTCGCACCATTTGCGAATGCACTTTTCTTTGATGCATGTGCCCGTTTGCCTAGTGACAAATATGGGATTTTTAAATGTGACATGTGCAATAGGAAGATTTTTAATTGCAATACAGGAACCGCTGAATGAATTGGTAATATAATCTGAATTGGACTCGGGGTAGTAATATGATTTTACTGAGGGCCTGGTAACATTCCTGATCGTCGGGAGCCCGTATGTGTGTAGGAATGTATATTTAACATACAAGTGACCCTTTTCTCCATTCAGCAATTTATTAAGAGCTTTTTATAGAGTGGCACAGCTTCCTTTGCATATTTTATTAGGATTTTATTGAGTTTTATACAGCTTCTACGGGAGCACTGTTTGTACAATTCGTATTTTAACTGTATGCTATAGTGTGACACCTTTCTTTTCATGGCTATATGCCAAATAAAAATATTATTAACAACAACATAATCATTCCCCCTACAATGTGCAGCGCACTTGATGACTGCAATTTAAGTAGGCATCTGCAATGTCTCAAGAAGCTTTCAAACTTGCTCTCCATTTCAGATAGGCAACCTGAGGTCATAAACCCCCTTTGGAACCATAACTGTCCAAAATCATGTACACCAAAGCCATACTGATTATCAGTGAAAAGGGTTCTTTTCAGGTGGTCAGAGACTCAGCATGCTCTAGTAAGAGCAAACAATTCAGCCACTTGTGCAGAAAACACAAGACTTCCACTACTCCTGAGAATGCAAACTGCATAGGCAGTTCGTAAATTTCCTAAATGGTATCGCAAGCATGAGCCATCCACAAGCAGAGCAAAATCAGATTCAGGCAGTGGCTCGTCTTGTATATCTGGTCTTTGCTTGGTACACAGTTCAATAACATCAAGACAGTCATGCTTCACTTACTTTTCATCATTGTCATTCTCAAGAAGGGGCAACAGGGTCAAAACAGAACATATTTTTAAGGTTACATTCTCAACTGCCAGTATGATCTGTTCATACCAGGTCAGGCAGCTGTTCATTAGGTGTTGAGTGTGTGTACGCGTCAACAATATTTCCACAGAGTGAGGCACATACACCATTAATGGATGATCCATGACAATTCCTTCGTTTCTCTCTATTCATACACCCCCTGCGGCCAGAGATTTAAGGCATCCGGGCAAGTCTACAGCTACTGGATCAAGGGTAGAAGAAAAATAGGCCGCAGGCCTATGGGAACTTCCATGTGTCTGTATAAGTGCTGAGAGAGCTCAGCCCTCCCTCTCACTGCAAAAAAGGGAAAACACTTTGTTGTAATCAGGCATTCATAGTGCTGGGGCGCAGCTGGGGCTTTCTCTCAACTCCAGGAAGGCATGCAAACAATCATTGTCCCAAGGCACCAGATCCAACATAACCTTGTGTGTCAGCCTTTATGTAGGCTTAGCCACTAGGGAAAAGTTGGGTATCCACTGGCGACAGTAGCTCACCATTCAAATTCTTTCTTCTTTTTGTTTTATTGGGAGTTTTATTTGCAGGATCACCAAAATCCTTTTCTTTGACACCTTCCTGACTCCTTTCTCAATGTGGTGACCAAGATACAAAACTTCCTTCAAACCGTACTGTAACTTATTGGGAGACCCCTAATGCCCATTCTCAACCAAGTGGTTCAACAGAGCAACAATGTCAGTTTTAAAATCTTCCTCGGTATTTGATGTAACCATCAGGTTGTCAATATACTGTATCAGGACAGAGTTGCAGGACATAACCAAAGACTCCAGATTCTCCTTAAGGATCTGGTTGAAAATAGATGGGCTCTCCATATACCCTTGTGGGACTTTTGGGACTCAGCACCATGCCAAAACATGAGTGCCGGACCAAATTGCAAAAAAGAATTGACTACAAGGGTGTAGAGAAGAAAGCCTAACGCAAATCAATGAGAGAGAACCACTCAGCCTTTGAATCAG
The DNA here is from genome assembly GCF_964263255.1 of Lissotriton vulgaris. Classification (NCBI taxonomy): domain Eukaryota; kingdom Metazoa; phylum Chordata; class Amphibia; order Caudata; family Salamandridae; genus Lissotriton; species Lissotriton vulgaris. The sequence goes on from NC_141698.1 coordinate 584,575,882, forward strand.
CCTTTGAAACAGGACAGCTAGGAACCACAATAATGTTTATCTTTCGGAGGTCCTGCACTATTCAGTACTTACTGCTGGGCTTCTGCAAGCCCATAATGGGTGAGTTACATGGACTCCCCATAATCTCCATCAGAATACCTTGTTGGATCATGAGCTCTATTATGGGGGGGTTATTTCAGCAACTGTTTCGGGGGTCAAATTGTACTGCGGGTTCTGGGGTACTCAGCATTTGGTTTCATCTTTATGCGTACATGCAAATCCTTTGATGAATCCAGTGTCCTTTCCTGAAAAAAACCAAACTTCTGACCTTATAGTATCTCTACGATCCAATGGTAATTGTTTGTCATCCTAGGGTACAGTGCAATTGCTGGAATTTAATTAACCAATTTTAAGATGACATCCTATTCGTAGTTCTGAAACTCCACACCTCTCAGTGTACAGTAAATTGTGCTTTTCAGCGGGCACAAAAAGTCAGGTCATAACAAACTCACACGGCTCAAATCACAGATCACAAATTGACGATTATCCTAAAAAATTCCTATTCTTACAGGGACATATCAGTAATGAGATTGCTTATTTGTTGATTAGCAACTCCAACAACTTGGATATTTCTTCCAGCGATGAGTAGGTTTGGAACTCCACTGTTCTCAACAGTTGAATGGGTAACACCTGTATCAACCACAAATGATACAATATTGCCATTTACCTCACCATCTACAAATGGGCCACTCTGGTATACCTCCAAGGCTGTGCCAAGCACACAATGTTCCTACCCTTTCAGGCACTGTCAGGAGGACTGATCAGAGCCATAAGGGTCAACTGTCTCCAACATGGGGTACTGGTGGAAAGGATTGTTATTCTGGAAAGCATTCTGGTTCATATTCGGAACCTTATTCAAAGCACATCTAGGACCATTAGCAGTTTGCTGTGGCATTGGGGGATGTGCATCACTGGGCTTGTGGTACATTAAAATTCTGAAACCCTGTTCTCAGTATATTCTGTGGCTGCATGGAATTATTATTCTTTATTCTGAGACTGGGCAAACCTCTGACTTTGACCTTGATTTGCAGGTTTAAGACAACATTCTCGCTGCCCCAACCAATAACCATAGTTGCATGGGTTAGACTTTTTCAAAGTAGCTACATCGATCCCAACATCCCAACCTCTACCCTGTGACTTAAATCCTCCTCCACCTTATTTATTTATTTATTTATGAGTTTATATAGCGCTGGAATCGACTCCAACTGGAGTATCTCTGCGCTTTGGTACCGAATAAGATTACAACAGATGAACAGAAGAAAAGGCATGGAACTAGATTTTATTAGTAAAAAGCAGAGTTTTCAGTTGTTTTCTGAATTTTAAGTGATCTGTGCATAGCTTGAGGGTCAGAGGAAGTTTGTTCCACAGTGTGGGTCCTGCAACAGATAGTGCTTTCCCTCCGTGTCTGGTTTTTTTGACACGAGGTACTGCCAACAGAAGATTTTTACTAGATCTCAGTGATCTGGAGGGAATGTAGGGGGTGAATTTCTGTTCCAGGTAGGTCGGGCCATGTCCATTTAGGCATTTGTGGATAATGCAGCATATCTTAAATTTGGCCCTTTGTCGAATACTCAACCAATGCAATTTGTCAAGGAGAGGTTTTGATGCTGTTCTGGGAGGGGCATTTAGGACAAGGCGAGCTGCCGTATTTTGGACCACCTGGAGTCTGTCCAGTACTCCTTCATTTGCGGAGAGGAGCAATCCGTTGCAATAGTCGATACGACTCAGTATGAGGGCCTGCACTAGGGTTTTTCTAAAAGAGTCTGGTAACAGGGGGAAAATTCTACGCATCATGCTAATGGTGTGAAAGCAAGAGCCAGCTACAAGGTTACTCTGCTGCTTGAGTGAAAGGTCGTGGTCAAGACGAATCCCCAGGTTTTTGATGACCTGTTTGGGCTCTGGGACAGTACCAAGATCAGATGGCCACCAACCTTGCATCGCTAGGGCTGCCTGTTGATACACTTCTTGTTTTGGTGGGGCATCCTCTATGAATGGGTGACTTTGACTCCCCTCTGGGCAGCTTTCACTTGTGCCAGCATAATTTTTTCTTCAATTTCTTCTGACTCATGTCAGTTTCATCATTGCAATACTTGCCATATTACAAGATCTCATCAACTGATATATTCTGCTGCAAAAATCAAATGATGTTGAATCTTCATGCTAATTTTAAGTAATAAAAGAAGTTAGGATCAACTATATTCTAACAGTATGGTATTATCGGCCTCCTATTGAAGCCTGGTGGGGATGCTGCAAACCCTTCTTCGTATAGAGCCCTCACGATGCTCAACATAGACGTCAAAATATTATGTAATCTGTTAGTGACACAGCTGGATGGAGTGATTCGCAACTTGGTTCATGAACACCAAAGCAGCTTTTTGTCAGCCCGTAGCACTACCTTCAATATCCGGAGGCTCACACACGTCCTGCACCAAACCATAGATGATGGTCGAGAATTGACTATGTTCTCCATCAATTTAGAAAAAGCTTTTGATGCTGTAGAGTGACTGTTAGACCTGTCTGGCTTTTTGCGTAGTCCCTCCAATTTATTATTTATTTTGTCCCCTTTTTGCCCCTCATACCTTTATTAATTTTTGTGTCCACTAACTTTTTCTAGGTGTTGGTCAAGGGGATAGGTGCTCTTTTCCCCCCTCATAGTTTTTCACCTCGGGCCTAGAGGCCTGTTCTGACAGGAATATAGTTGGAGCCACAAAATGGTGGCTACCAACTGCCCTAACTGCCAAACCCAGAACCTGTCCCATAGAGTAGTATAGGGCGTTCCAGAACCTTCTGGTCCCTTCTGGACCTCTGAGGGTCAGCCTATAAAAGGCGGAATGCTGGACAGCCATTTTGTCTACCGGAGAGAGTCAGCTGGAGGACAGGCTGTAGCTTAAGGCGGGGGTAGGATAGTCAGAGGTTTGGGCCTATTGATTCACCACCCTTCCTCCCTTGGGTTATTTGTCCTATCCCTGCTGCGTTGGATGACTGGAGACCCTGGGCGCCTAGTTCGCCCCTAGTCTAAATCATACAGGGGGAGTCTGAAGGAGAAGGAGACTGCAGCGCTGCAGAGCGCAGTCCTCTGCCCAGTAAAGGAACTTAAGGGAAGTGACCCCAGGATATCATTACAGTGGCTGTAAGGACTGTGAGCTGGTGAGGAGTCTATCGCCATAAATCACAAGCTTATTTCCCCCTTTTCCCTGTTACCTGGGGCTGCCCTTGCTCAAGTGAACTCCCAGTGACTGAAGTGGGGCTGGGAGCGTGTTTTTCACGAGGCGCTGCATTGTGCACTGGTCGCTTGTTCGGGCCGACTGTGTGCCCTGTGACCGGTGGTTGCGGCGGACGCTGCTGTTGAGGATCGTCTTTCCTGCGCTGTCTCCTGTCAGCGCTAACCCGGCATAAGGAGCAAGTAAGCCGGCACTTGTGGGCGGGGCCGGAAAAGGCAGAACCGAGCAGTCTCCAAGTGAAGCCGCCGCTCGCTCGCGCATGCCCGGTCGCGCCGCTTCCCTTTAGGAAGGCGGAGGCGGGACCAGGCGGGAAGGCGCCGAGAGCCTAGCAGCAGTTGAAGTGAGTGGCATCGTCTTTCCCCCGCTCGAGCGCCTCACGAAGGAGCTGGCGCGAGCGCGAGGGGAGAATTGAGGAGCCTAGCAGTGGCTCAGAAGAAACGCGGAAAACTCCCTTTCCCTGCTCAGAAGCCACACGGAGGAGCTGGCTCGAGTAGGAGGGGGAAGCTGAGGGGCCCTGGAGGTCGGTGAGCCTCTTCAGCGTTCAGCTCCTTTGCCCTGCCTCTGGTGACTCGAGACTACAACTCACAAATGTACTACAAGTAAGGAGGTGATAAAACAGGGGAAGTGAGACATAGTCAGCACTATAGCTGAGAATCTAAACTAAAGTGTACAGCATCCATTAGGAATCTCTGAAAGGGGCTACTCTGACAGTTGGTTACCTGGGATACCCAGACTGGCTCATTGTTTATAGCAGGTTACTACTCCAGAGGAGCCAGTCTAGGTTGGGAAGTGGATATTGAGGGACTAAGCAGTGGCCAGTGAAGCTGTTCTAAGAGCACCTGCTAGTTAAGTAGGAGAAGAGGTGTCTAAAAGGGATTGCTGCTGCGCAGTCCTGTACAACTTAAACCTTTCTGTAGTAGAGTCCCATGGTGGTAATTAGAGAGACTGAAAGGGAGAGTTAAAGAGCACTTCATAGAAGTGGAGTCTCATCAAAGTTTGGAATCTAATGTAATGTAAAGTACTGTTAATGCGGAGTATTGATATGATTTAACAACTTCAATAGTAATGTGATTTATGTTTTGACAATCTGCAGTGTATTAAGTGGAGATTTCTGAAAATAAGAGAGCAAAGATATTATTTTTATAAACAAGTACTTATTTTTCCAACATTGGTGTAGTGTCCTTTTTATGTGTTATTGCGTGGAATTACTGCTGGGTGGTTTGCAACCTTCACACTTGTGCCTCTAGTATTGTGTCTTACCCTAGGCCAGGCTACCCTAGGTGACCTGATATCCAGGTTCCAACAGATTGGTGTCTAGCGGTGGGATCCTGACTTGGTTGCAGCTACTCAATAGTAATTAAACGCAATACACTGGCCTACACCAGGAGTTTTCTCTTTGCGGCCCTCCTAATTTGAATTTTGTTTTTCCAAATTTGTTCCTGGTGGTGGGTGGAGGTTATCCTCAGATCACACTTCTTGGTTCTCTCCTGAGTGCCCATTTATTCCCATATCTGAAGAATGGAATTAAACCTTGAAGAGCTAGAGTCCTACACTGTGACCCAACTGAAAGAGTGGTGTCAACAACAGGGGGTATTCTTCAAAAAAGGTGCCAAGAAAAGCGAGTTACTGACAAGCATAAGGGCATGGGTGGAAGCTCATATAGTGGAGGAACAGGACACAGAAGAGAGTGATAGGGACACTGTCCTTGAGGCTGCAATGCTGTACCAAGCTGGAAGGGGGAATCTGCTGACAGGTCCCAGGACACTTTCGAGGGAGGGCAGCAGCGTCTCGGTGAGGAGTTTAACTGATGCCGAGTTGGAAGACAGGAGGGAGGAGAGGAGAATGAGATTGGATTTAGCTAGAATGGAAATGGAGAGGGAGGACAGGAGGTTGGCCCACGAATGAACCATAAAGGAGCTAGACCTTCAAGCCTTAACATTAAGGTCTCCTAATCCAGACAATGGTGGCAGCGAAAATAAAGTAAATACCAGGGAACCCAGACCCTATCTACCCAAGGATGTTATTGCCAGTTACACCACAGGTGATGACATTGGCAAATGGTTAGCCGCATATGAAGTCTATTTAAGGGCTCATGGGATCTCAGAAACTCACTGGGGGGGTGGGCTGTATAAATATATGCCACCTGCTGGCAGAGATACCTTGTTGGCTCTGGAGCAGGATGAGCAAACCCACTACCCTACCATGAAAGTGGCACTGGTGAAAAAGTTTGGACTTACCCCTGAAAAATACAGACAAAGATTTAGGGGAAGTCACAAACTGAGTACCCAGAATTGGGTGGATTTCTTAGATTACGCCAAGAAAGCCTTGGAGGGTTGGGTCAAGGGCAGTGAGGTGAGGGACTATGAGGGGCTGTATGATCTATTTTTGAAAGAGCACCTCCTCGAGAAATGTTTTCCCGAGCTGCGCCAACACCTGGTGGACAGCAAGCTGACCAATCCCCGGAAGCTTGCAGAGGAGGCGGACATCTGGGCAAGTACTCGGGTGTCCTCAAAGGGGACTGGAGGGGATTCCCAAAAGGGCGCCCCCCAGAAGAAGGAGGGGGGAGATAAAAAGAGGGAGTTCTCTAAAGGTCCCCAAAATAATTTCCAAGGAAAGGGAACAGGTTTCACCCCTAAGGCAAACCCGCCCAGAAACCCTAATCCTGGCCAAAGCCAGCAGCCAAGGGTTCTCCACTGTTTTGAGTGTGGTGGTGTTGGACATTATAAGGGAGATGTCAGATGCCCAAAGAGACCACCCCCTCCCACCGGACGAAAACCACTGGGCGTAGCTAGTGTAGCGCTCGGGGAGGAGTTGCCCTTAAATAAGGGGGGTGAGTGGGCGGGTGTCACCTTAGTGTCCCTGGGAGAGCGGGAGACGGTTCCAAAGATCCAGGTGCCCCCAAATACTACAAAGTATGGGCAATGGGTCACGATCAATGGCCAGAGAGGGGAGGCTCTGAGAGATACAGGAGCCAGTATGACTATGGTGAGAAGTCAACTGGTGTCTCCAGAGCAGGTGGTTCCCAATGTACTCCACCCCGCCGCGATGGCTGACGGCAGAATGGGCCACTATCCAGTGGCTAAGGTTCCCTTTGAGTGGGAGGGGGTTGCAGGTTCACTTCGAGTTGCCGTAAGCCCTGCCGTGCCAGTTGATTGTCTGCTGGGGAATGACATGGAGCACAACACTTGGAGAGAGGTGGAATACCGGACGCACTCTGCGATGCTGGGTACACCTGACTGGGCCTGTGCGAGCACACGGTCTGCGACTGCCCGGAGAGGGAGTTCGCCTGGGTTGGAGCCTGGAACAATGGCCCAACCCGCCGCCAAAAATGGACAGACCCGGAGACAGGAAGAGCCTGCTTCGGCTTCCACACCCCATGTGACAGATCGGCCACCTGCGGTGGTGGACCAGGAGTCCGTGGAGGGGGAAGTAGACTCTCTGGAGGATTTACCCATCCCTGCTGAGTGGCATGTAGAGGGAGGTCCTACCAGAGAGGAATTCTGTAAGGGGCAGAGGGAGTGCCCTACCCTTGAGGGACTGAGGCGACAGGCTGAAGCCCAGGCAGCAGGTGATGTTACGGGACACTACCATATTTACTGGGAGGATGGACTCCTCTACAGTGAACCCAAGGTACCCTTACCTGGTTCATCAAGGGCCTTGGTAGTCCCGCAACAATACAGAGCCTTTCTGCTGGAATTGGCTCATGCTATACCCTTGGCAGGACACTTAGGCCAGGACAAGACCTTTGCTCGGCTTGTCCTCCACTTTTACTGGCCTCAGATGAAAGTGGCGTCCAACACTTACTGTCGGACATGTGTATCCTGCCAGGCCAGTGGGAAAACAGGGGTGAAGCTGATGGCTCCCCTGGAACCACTTCCAGTCGTTAGCACACCCTTTGAGAGGGTGGGCATCGACATTGTAGGGCCTTTAGATCCACCAACAACAGCTGGTCACAGGTTCATCCTGGTTCTGGTGGATCATGCCACACGGTACCCAGAGGCAATTCCTCTGAGGACAGTCACTGCACCTGTGGTGGCTAGAGCCCTAATGGGGATCTTTACCCGAGTGGGATTCCCCAAGGAAGTTGTGTCTGACAGGGGGAACAACTTCATGTCAGCTTACATGCGGGCGATGTGGAAGGAGTGTGGAGTGACCTACCGGTTCACCACTCCTTATCACCCCCAGTCGAATGGACTGGTCGAGAGGTTCAATAAGACCTTGAAGGGCATGATCAGAAGTCTGCCCGAAAGCCTGCGGAGGAAATGGGACGTCCTCCTACCCTGTTTGCTCTTTTCTTACAGGGAAGTGCCACAGAAGGGAGTGGGCTTCAGCCCCTTTGAACTTCTGTATGGGCACCCTGTCCGCGGTCCTCTCAGCCTGGTGAAGGATGGTTGGGAGAAGTCTCCCAGGAAACCCCCCCAGGATGTGGTGAGCTACATGCTGGCCTTCAGGAGCCAAATGGCGAAGTTGTGGAAGCAAGCTTCTGACAACTTGGAGGCCAGCCAGGCAGTTATGAAAGAGTGGTATGACCACAATGCTCACCAGGTGGAATTGGAGCCTGGCCAGAAAGTGTGGGTGATGGAGCCTGGAGAGCTTAGTGCCCTCCAGGATCGCTGGACAGGCCCATTTGAAGTGTTGGAGAAGAAGGGTAAGGCCACATACCTGGTGGACCTTAAGACCCCTCGACAGCCCCTACGGGTGCTGCATGCCAACCGTCTCAAACCCCACCATGAGAGGCCCGAGGTCATGTTAATGATGGTGACTGATGGGGAAGAGGAAGCGGAAAGCGAACCTCTCCCAGACTTATTCTCGTCTCAAGAGAAGGATGGGTCAGTGGAGGGAGTGATTCTCTCTCCCACTCTAACTCCTGAGCAGCGGGAGGACTGCCGCCAGATACTGGAGCAGTACTCTACGTTGTTCTCCCTTGTCCCGGGAAGGACTCACCTGTGTACCCATGATGTGGACACAGGGGACAGCCCACCAGTGAAGTCGAAGACCTACCGGCTGTCCGACAAGGTGAAGGCTAGCATCCATGGAGAGGTTGCCAAGATGCTAGAGCTGGGAGTTATCGAACCTTCCAACAGCCCTTGGTCCAGTCCGGTGGTGCTCGTGCCAAAAGCCGCGCCACCAGGCACCACACCCGAACTGAGGTTCTGTGTGGATTACCGGGGACTGAACTCAGTGACAAAGACTGATGCTCATCCGATCCCTAGTGCGAATGAATTAATTGACCGGCTAGGAGCTGCCCAATATCTGAGTACCTTTGACCTCACTTCGGGGTACTGGCAGATCTCCTTGACAGATGGAGCAAAGGAAAGGTCAGCCTTCTCCACGCCTGAGGGACACTTCCAATTTTGTGTAATGCCCTTTGGGCTCAAAAATGCCCCTGCCACGTTTCAGCGGCTGGTGAACCAGGTCCTCTCTGGAATGGAGAGTTTCTCTGCTGCTTACCTGGATGACATTGCTGTCTTCAGTAGCAGTTGGGAGGACCATTTGCAACATTTGCAAGCAGTTCTCCAGGCCCTGAAACAAGCTGGTTTGACAATCAAGGCCAGCAAATGCCAGATTGGGCAGGGGTCGGTTGTGTACCTTGGACACTTGGTGGGTAGGGGGACAGTGCAGCCCCTGCAGGCGAAGATTGAGGCAATCATGGCCTGGGAACCCCCCAAGACACAGACTGAGGTCCGAGCTTTCCTGGGCCTCACAGGCTACTACCGTCGCTTTGTGAAGGGGTATGGCACTATTGTAGCGCCTCTCACAGAGCTCACCTCTAAGAAACAACCTCGACGGGTAGTTTGGACGGGAGCTTGTCAGCAAGCTTTTGAGAAACTAAAGCAGGCAATGTGTGCAGCACCCGTCCTGAAGGCCCCAGACTTCTCCAAGGAGTTCATTGTCCAGACAGATGCATCAGAACATGGCATTGGGGCAGTGTTATCGCAACTAAATGAAGAGGGCCTGGATCAGCCTGTAGCCTTCTTATCCAGAAGACTGCTTCCCCGGGAACAGAAGTGGAGTGCAATTGAGAGGGAAGCTTTTGAGGTGGTGTGGGCTCTGAAGAAGCTGCGGCCATACCTGTTTGGCTCGCACTTCCTGGTTCAGACTGACCACCGACCCCTTCGTTGGCTGATGCAAATGAAGGGGGAAAATCCCAAGCTGTTGAGGTGGTCCATCTCCCTTCAGGGAATGGACTTCTGGGTGGAACATCGGCCTGGAGTGGACCACGCCAATGCAGACGGTCTCTCCAGGTATTTCCGCCTTAGTGATGAGGACTCCCAAGGGGTTGGGTAGTTCTCCCCACTTTCAGCTGGGGGGGACGCGTGTTAGACCTGTCTGGCTTATTGCGTAGTCCCTCCAATTTATTATTTATTTTGTCCCCTTTTTGCCCCTCATACCTTTATTAATTTTTGTGTCCACTAACTTTTTCTAGGTGTTGGTCAAGGGGATAGGTGTTCTTTTCCTCCCCTCATAGTTTTTCACCTCAGGCCTAGAGGCCTGTTCTGACAGGAATATAGTTGGAGCCACAAAATGGTGGCTACCAACTGCCCTAACTGCCAAACCCAGAACCTGTCCCATAGAGTAGTATAGGGCGTTCCAGAACCTTCTGCTCCCTTCTGGACCTCTGAGGGTCAGCCTATAAAAGGCGGAATGGTGGACAGCCATTTTGTCTACCGGAGAGAGTCAGCTGGAGGACAGGCTGTAGCTTAAGGTGGGGGTAGGATAGTCAGAGGTTTGGGCCTATTGATTCACCACCCTTCCTCCCTTGGGTTATTTGTCCTATCCCTGCTGCGTTGGATGACTGGAGACCCTGGGCGCCTAGTTCGCCCCTTGTCTAAATCATACAGGGGGAGTCTGAAGGAGAAGGAGACTGCAGCGCTGCGGAGCGCAGTCCTCTGCCCAGTAAAGGAACTTAAGGGAAGTGACCCCAGGATATCATTACAGTGGCTGTAAGGACTGTGAGCTGGTGAGGAGTCTATCGCCATAAATCACAAGCTTATTTCCCCCTTTTCCCTGTTACCTGGGGCTGCCCTTGCTCAAGTAAACTCCCAGTGACTGAAGTGGGGCTGGGAGCGTGTTTTTCACGAGGCGCTGCATTGTGCACTGGTCGGGCCGACTGTGTGCCCTGTGACCGGTGGTTGCGGCGGACGCTGCTGTTGAGGATCGTCTTTCCTGCGCTGTCTCCTGTCAGCGCTAACCCGGCATAAGGAGCGAGTAAGCCGGCGCTTGTGGGCAGGGCCGGAAAAGGCAGAACCAAGCAGTCTCCAAGTGAAGCCGCCGCTCGCTCGCGCATGCCCGGTCGCGCCGCTTCCCTTTAGGAAGGCGGAGGCGGGACCAGGCGGGAAGGCGCCGAGAGCCTAGCAGCGGTTGAAGTGAGTGGCATCGTCTTTCCCCCGCTCGAGCGCCTCACGAAGGAGCTGGCGCGAGCGCGAGGGGAGAATTGAGGAGCCTAGCAGTGGCTCAGAAGAAACGCGGAAAACTCCCTTTCCCTGCTCAGAAGCCACACGGAGGAGCTGGCTCGAGTAGGAGGGGGAAGCTGAGGGGCCCTGGAGGTCGGTGAGCCTCTTCAGCGTTCAGCTCCTTTGCCCTGCCTCTGGTGACTCGAGACTACAACTCACAAATGTACTACAAGTAAGGAGGTGATAAAACAGGGGAAGTGAGACATAGTCAGCACTATAGCTGAGAATCTAAACTAAAGTGTACAGCATCCATTAGGAATCTCTGAAAGGGGCTACTCTGACAGTTGGTTACCTGGGATACCCAGACTGGCTCATTGTTTATAGCAGGTTACTACTCCAGAGGAGCCAGTCTAGGTTGGGAAGTGGATATTGAGGGACTAAGCAGTGGCCAGTGAAGCTGTTCTAAGAGCACCTGCTAGTTAAGTAGGAGAGGAGGTGTCTAAAAGGGATTGCTGCTGCACAGTCCTGTACAACTTAAACCTTTCTGTAGTAGAGTCCCATGGTGGTAATTAGAGAGACTGAAAGGGAGAGTTAAAGAGCACTTCATAGAAGTGGAGTCTCATCAAAGTTTGGAATCTAATGTAATGTAAAGTACTGTTAATGCTGAGTATTGATATGATTTAACAACTTCAATAGTAATGTGATTTATGTCGTAACAATCTGCAGTGTATTAAGTGGAGATTTCTGAAAATAAGAGAGCAAAGATATTATTTTTATAAACAAGTACTTATTTTTCCAACATTGGTGTAGTGTCCTTTTTATGTGTTATTGCGTGGAATTACTGCTGGGTGGATTGCAACCTTCACACTTGTGCCTCTAGTATTGTGTCTTACCCTAGGCCAGGCTACCCTAGGTGACCTGACATCCAGGTTCCAACAGTGACCATTTCTCATGGCGGTTCTGCAAGGAATAGACCTGTCTTCTGCAGCTGGGTGTGGCTTTTATTTACTAGTCCCATGGTCATCGTCATGATAGGAGCAGACCTCTCTGATGGGTTGGTGGTTGGGAGGGACACCAGGCAGGGAGGTCCCCTCTCATCACTCATGTTTTCTCTCGCAATCGGGCCCTTGGCACTTGTAGGAAGCTGGCTCAGTATCTACTATACCAAAGTGAGGTATAGTGTGCACAGAGTCCAGTGGAACCCCAAAGGTAGGCAGAGGTAAAGTTAGATAGCACCTCACTCTTTATTTGTGGTAGTGTGGTCGAGCAGTGGTCGAGCAGTATCAGATGACAGTGTTAAGCATTTGTTGTACACACTCAGTCAGCAAATGAATTCACACACTCAAAAACTGAACTGCAGACTAATTGTTTTTTGTATAAAATATTCTTTTAAATATTTTATTTTCTAGAACCAAGCAAGCCTGGCACAGTTAAGCAATAAATACTTTACAGTAGTAATGCAGTTTGTAAACAGTTTGAATTGAAATTGTATATGCACTTTGTTTTAACTTACAATATGGTTTTCAGAGAAATGCAATACTTTGTAAATACAGTACTTAGATTTGAATAGGCTTTTCAGTAAAATGACATGTAAGTTACTTTGGAGACTTCTTTTCTTTCTTCTATATCAAAATAGTTTTTGTTAGTTAGTGCAATTTTAAAGAATTTCTTTAGGTTTTCAAACTCCACACAGAAACTTTTCCAACAAAGACAGACAATGTTATCCTATGGAGGAAAATAGTGTTATCGATTCTGAGGTAAGTATTTGGGAGGTTCTGGGGGTACACTCAGGGGTCCCTCAGGGTCAAGGATGCGCTCTAGTTACACCCTCATTAGCACTAGGGCAGCCGGGTGCAGAGTGCTGAGGCCCAATGTTTTCCAAAAGGGGATAGGGGACCTCCGGTTGGTGTCTGCTGACAAGCAGGCCACGTGATTGTGGGAGCAAAGCTCCTGGACTTTAGCTCAGGACAAATTGGGAAACAAAGTAGCACCAAAGGTGCACCGTCAAGCTGGCAATAGGGCGGCCGGGTGCAGAGTGCTGAGGCCCAATGTTATCCAATAGGGAATAGGGGCCTCTGGTTGGTGGCTGCTGACTTCGTTGTGGGAGCAAAGCTCCTAGACTTTAGCTCAGGGCAAATGGGGAAACAAAGTAGCCCCAAAGGTGCACCCTGAGCGGCACTTGGACGGTCGGGTACAGGGTGCACCCGGCCGTCCTAGTGCCGCCTCCGGTTTGCCGTCCTCCGGTTTGCAAAGGTACTGCAGGCTTGGGGACGAAGGTCTCCTGGGTGGGACCACCACTTCAAGAGGTAAGTTGGGAAGTCAAGGGTTGGTTAGGCACCGTCGGTTTGGCCACCCACTGCTGTGGGGCATCGGGTGCAGAGCTGCCTTTTGGGGTCGTATCGTCTTACCAGTGCCAAGTCGCAGTTGGGGGAACCTTCTGGATTTAGGCTGCAGGGGTCAGCAGGAGGCTTGAGGCAGGGCACAGGTCACCGGATCTCGGGTCAGATCGCTGGGGGAAAAATTGTAAATTGATACTTGTATAGCGCACTACTCACCCGCAAGGGTCTCAAGGCGCTTGTACGAATACTGCTGTGGAACCCGTCCTGGCTTTCCCTGTGAGGCGTCCACTCCTGGGCACCCCCAGGGTGAAGGCCAGCCATCCTTAGCGTTGTGGGGGCCGTTGTGGAGATTAAGCAAGCTATTGCCCAGAGTTGCAGAGTGGGACTTTATGATTAGAATAGGCACCGAGGCGAGAATTATCAGGTCCGTGGAATTTTGAGCCCAAGACCCACCGAGACAGGGAATAGAACCCTGGTCCCGGGCTAGACCTCTGCATCAGGGTCTGCCACTCTAACCATTGAGCCACCTCCTCGTGGTGTTTGCCTACTCGATTTCGGGCCTTGGATGGCAGGTGCAGAGTGGGGCGGATTTGCGGTGTCCGGCTGGAGCCAGAGGTTGCAGATGAACAACTCCAGTGTTCACGGGAGTCAAAGTCTTTGGGGTTGAAGGCTGGCAGGTCCTCCGGGATGTTCAAGGTTGCTGGCTGCAGGACACACTGGGATTTTGCAGGAGCAGGTTTGAGGTGGAGACAGGCCAGTAGGGCTGGGGCCAAGTCAGTGAGCGTCTTCCTCTTTTTAGCTGCTAAACGGCTGCTCAGTCCTTTTTCTTCTTCTCCTTGAAGGTTATTCTTGTCTGAGGAAGCAAGGTTCAGGGTTGCCCCTAAAAACTAGATTTATTGGTGTCACAGGTAGGTAAAAGGCAGGGACCAATGGGTCCCTACCCTGGGGTGGGTACACCCCCTACTATGCCACCCTCCAGTGGGGGGGGGGCATGAGCCTGTCCCTGGTTGGCTGAGTACCCCCATCTGCAAGATGGCAGGGACTGAGAGTTGTTCTTCACCTCGCCTCCCCCACCTGAGGGGTGGAGTTGGCAGGGGTGGGCACATCTCTCTTTCTCACTTGCTTTTCCCGCCGTTTCACCCACCCAAAGTGGGGGTCAGAACCAGTGGGGACCAGTTGCTGAAAGCAGCAAGTGGCCTGGGGAAGCTCACAAAGGTGGCAAGCCTTTGAAGCTTCCCCTTCATGAACGCTGCCCTTCCTGCGGAGGAAGCGTGGCACCTCATCCCAGGATGTGCATTGTTTCAGGCCCCTGAGAGCAGCAGGCTCTCGACCCAGGGGTCCTGAAACATGTCTGGTGGTGGCAGCTGAATGCAGCCACTCAGCCTGGACACTAGTGGTAGGTTTGTTTTCAGGGGGCATCTCATTAAATCCCACACTGGCATCCGTGTGGGTTTAATGTGCTGAAAAGTTTGATGCCAAACTTCTCAGTTTCCAGTGTAGCCATTATGGGGCTGTGGAGGTCGTAATGACAAACTCCCAGCACCATATACTCTTAATGGCAGTTACATTGTCTAAGAATGGCCTTAGACATTGTAGGGGTACAGGGCTCATGCATCTATACCCTCACCATTGGTATAGTGAGGGTTACTGAGCTATGCCAGAGCAGTGGGTTGCAGGCATGGTACACAGAGCTGTGTGCCATGTCAACTCTTCACTTTGTTGTGCAGCCTGCAATGGCAGTGTGTGAGTATAAGGGTACTGGATCTCTAAGGGAGGCACAATAAGTGCTGCAGCCCTTAGAGGCCATCTCTGGTCACAGTGCCGTGGGTACCTTTGGTACCATTTACCAGGGGCTGACCTGTGGCCAGAGATGCCAATTGGGTTTAGGCTTCAATCCAGTTTTAGGGAAAGAACATAGGTCCTGGATACCTGATTAGCAGGAGCCTAGGGCACACTCAGTCAAAGCACATCAGAAATTCAGCAAAAAGTGGGGGCAACCATGCAGAAAGAGGGCACTTTCTCACAGCACTCCTCCTGCATAAAGAGTTGGAGCCCTGGGGGATTTGAGTGGGGGGATCCATGCGTGTTAGCTCTATGTAAGCGGATGACACACTAGTGTATGTTCGCTCCTCCGGCCGTGCTGATATTAATGGGGCTACTGCATAATTTTGCCAGGGTCTCTGGCCTCCGGGTCAATGTCCAGAAATCACTCTTGTTTCTGCTTGGTGGCCTGTTTGGGTACCTGCTGCCCAAGCTGCCTGTGCTCTGCCTCTGCTGGGAGATGGAGGGTTTAAGATACTTGGGTTTTTGGGTTGCCCAAACTGAGGCAGTGTACCGGCGTTTGAATGAGGATAGAGTTATAGCTGGGCTTGAAACCTCCATAGCATTCTGGAATAGACTTCCCTTGTCGGTGATATGTAGGGCAGCTGTGGCCAAGATGTTTTTTTTCCTTGCTGCCTTTATCTGGTCCAAAATGCAATGTTCCCCTAACCACACTTCTTTCGCAAACTGGATGATTGATGAGGATATGTCCATGGATCAATGGAGGGCAGGAGACTGTCAGGTGGAAGGAGACCTTACCCTCGGGAGGTATTCCTCACTTTTCAGGTGTCAAGGTTCCGCTCTGGGCAGGTCCGTATGGTGTGCATGATTGTTTATATGGTCCGCTTTCGGCGAGCTTTCATAAGCAATACAGGACCGATTAACAGTATAGCCTTCCAGGCAGGAAGTGCATCAGGTCAGGTGATGAGCACTACCGGGTGAGACCATATTTAAGACCGCAGTGCTCAACCCAACAGTGCTTCAAGTACTGAACGACACCTGTGTCCTTGCTGCTGCCTACCACATCAGAGAAATCCTCCTACACTGTTGAGAACAGACTACCCTTTGCGACACGCACAGGAGCGCGTGGTCACATTGACCTTGTCCCGCTACTGCGCACGAGTGCGTAGCAGTATTCAAACTCCCTTTACACTCACGCAGGAGCGCTTGTGTTTCTTTGCCTTCTCAGCACGCACAGGAGCGCCTTGCTGCCTTCCCCTTGCGACGCACACAGGAGCGCGTAGTTGCATTGACCCTTGTCTGCTACAGCGCAGGAGTGCCCATGTTTTCCTCTTGTGACATGCACAGGAAAGCGGCTCGCATTGCCACCTATACTTCGTTTTTAGTTCCTTTGTGGTACGTGCAGGAGCGCTTAGCAGCATTACTTCTATCCCTTACAGTAGTTCAGGAGCACTTATGTTTCAATACCTTACCAGCAGTGCAGGAGCGCATTGCTGCCTTACTTTCCCTTACACTCGTGCAGAAGCGTTTGTGTTTCATTTCCTTACCAGCAGCACAGGAGCGCGTTGCTGCCTTACTTTCCCTTGCACTCATGTAGGAGCGCTTGTGTTTCATCGTCTTACCAGCAGCGCAGGAGTGCGTGGCTTCCTTACTTTCCCTTACACTCACGCAGGAGCACTGGTGTTGCTTTCTCCTGTTTACGCAGGAACAGGAGACTTCTAAAGCCACCCTCCTGTTTGTCCTATTCCTCTCCAATGGAAGACCTCTCATCTCTGCTCATCCTTACGTCTCCAGCCGGTCATCCCCAGGAGAGTCCCCTCAGCATCGGTAGGAATACCAACCAGGTCTTCAAGTAAGACGTCTCCATCCAACGCTACTAGAATTCCTTCCCCTGGTCCCATCTTTGCCCTGGTCAGTATACACTCCTTTGCTGGGGAAATGTGGGAGACTGTGGAGGTTGTTCACGTCATCCCTGCGAGATCTCTCCATAAGTACATAAGATAAGACTTGTGGAGTTCTGACATCAGGAGACTTAGGAGACTTTTGAGGTGGGACCGGGTCACTTCCCTCCTGCTAAGTAGAAGAGCGGCACGCAGGAGGTCTGTGTTGGTTTCCCTGTGGCGCCGCAGCCCTGTAGGATATTAGGTGGTCTGCTTCAGTTGGGGGGGGGGGGGGTTAAGGCACCTAATTTCCTTATTTTGCACCCAGCTTCCCTGGATGAGGTAACTCGAGTACTCCGGTGCTTCTGTGGGTATTGACTCTAGAACTGCCTAGTTCTTAAGGGGTTTGCTCCAAGTCCTCTTCCAAGTGTCCTTAATATGTAGTTTTCCAACCGCGACTTTCCCCATAGGAGTTAATGCTGATTCGCAGCTGTGTTTAGACACTGCACGCGTCCCCCGTGGGTTCCCTGTGTCACTACCTTGGGTGGTTCCTGGTGGCCCCAGCGGTTCTAAAGGCTCTAGGTCTTGTATCTATGTCAGTCGTGGTTCTTATACCAATTTCTTAATATATGGTTTGGTACGCCCATAGGGCTCAACGTATATTGTGCTAATTTACTTTGTGCTAAATAAGTTTACCGTATTGCCTATTTTCCTCATAAAGAGACTAGAGGGATGTGTTTAGAATGAATACATATATTTTATATATATACCTGGTGTGATTCTCCTTTCATATGGTCATTCATGAGATTATAGACTGGTAAAACAAGCTGCTTTACATTCCTTCAAGACTTAGCCTGAAGGCTGCTCTCCAGAGCTATCACTAGGATAGCTTTCTATATAGGTTGTCTTTAAACCTACCATCAATAAGGGTTGTTTGGACTGGTGCAAGGTGCCCACTAGAATAGTGGACATCATATGCCAGCCAACTTCTCTCAGTTATTCTGTCACAAACGTGACAGATATGCCGTCCGCCAAATTACAATACCATTATATCCTATGAAACTTGTAATTTGGCAGATGGGATATTAGTAATATTTGTGACGGTGTATTCTTTCCGCAAAATTCTTAATCAAGAGTCTGAATCTAGCTGCAATGTGATCTGCAATTAGGACCCCAAAAGAACATTTGAAAATCCCATATCAAATGTCTCATTATTTTCCACCTTCACACATTAAAACTTGGCAACTACTCTTGAAACTCCTTTCCTTTGGTCCGCACATAAAAATGTTCTTGGATTCCTTCAATCTCCCAAATCTGTACAAACGGTAGTCCTCCCTTTGTTCGTTAAAGCTTCACATCCTTGCCAAAAGTACTCCTCTCAGATCTCACTATCTCTCTCACACCATGTGCCTTTTTCTATTCATAAGGTCTGCACCTGCAGAGGAGAGAAAAACATTGCTTGCAAAGCAACCACATCATGCTGAAGGTTAAACATTAAGAAATACAAATGCTTAGGGCCTTTGGTCAAGTTAACGTGGCAAGAAACTAAATACATGCTTAAAAGCATGATTATAGATGCATATATGGTAAAATGTAGAAGCAAGTTAACAACATTATTCAAACCACAAATGCACATATTTATATGAACTTCAATTTGATGTTTCTGTAATGAAAACATAAATAATGCACACTGTTATATATGTCAAGATTACACAGTGAATTCACATTCTGTACTGTTAGCGCACCACATCACATTAATAACCTTACATCACATGAGTACATGAGGTTGTGTGTAAAAATTTCTATATATGTGGCCTGGTCACACAGGAAAGGTGGAACCTAAATTACGCTGCTACCAGACTGGAAGATGGGATGCTACTAAACGTAGGGGCAGACGGCCATGACCCACATAATTTCATACCAAGAGAAATTCATGACAACTGGAAAGAAGAAAATACTATTCAGTAAAGAAAATATTACTCATCTTTCATGCAGGGTGCAGAAGAAAATAGTCAGGCTGATTCTTAAAGCATTTGCAAACTTATATGACACTCAGGCGGACAAACAGTGGCATGTGCACTGACAAATGACAGACCTTCATTCAAAGAAATGGGATCTGCAGCATAGTACAGGCACTGATGATGCTTACTACCTCAGAACATCTACCAGCTGGGTGGATTTTCAGCAGTTGAATGTACGGGCGGATGAGAGAGGAAGGCTGGGTGGCTTTGTCAATGTGCTGAACACTCTGAAAATAACAAAGTTTGGGGTATGCACCAACATTTCCAATACATTTTACCCATTGACTTGTGGGTTGCTTCAAGAAGGCATAATTATTGCAATGAGTGTGGGGAAACTGCCCCACTCTACCTCTACATCACAACACCTATTCAATCTGGCTTTAGACCACTACATGGAACCAAGTCAGCCCTTCGTTTTTCCTGAGAAAATAGTTTATGGTTCATGGATGAGTGAGTATCATCAACGCTTGCCACCATATTGAAGGCCTCTGGAGATACCATCAAGTGATTCCTTTCCTTGTTGACAGAAAGAACCCAACCGGTAAAGCTAAGACCATTCTTATCACATTCTAGTAATTTCATCTATGTCATTCATCTCCTTCCCCTGCCCTGTTGAATATCTACCTACCTTTGCAAAAGCCACAAAAATATCCATCATTACCCTTTAGTTGACTTTTGTTCAAACCATGAAGTTCCTACTCAACCTTATGCTGGAGGCCTGGAAGTGATAAAAAGGAAAATTACCTTGCACCTGGGGGGGGGGGGGGTTTGTTAACTCCAAGAATACCAGGGTCATTTATTTTTTTACTTTTCTAAAACAAACTCTACTCTTGGGAGTTTGTTTTTGGTAACCAAAAAGGTTTGGTGAGCGCCCACCTGAAACATGGTAGCCGCTCACCAAACTGGTGGCAGCTCCTCTGAAGGCCCAGAGATCGGCGCACTACCAGCAATGAACACTCAATATAGTGGGTGTTAGTCTAGCCAGGCTCGCCTACCCTGACGTATGTCCGGTTGCATCAAATACATTAAGCGAAGCCCAAACTCTACAACTTTGCCACTAAAAGTAGGTTTCCCTTGAAGTATATTTTTTACTTTTGTGAATACAATAAGAATGTGTTAATCTACCTAGTTATAGGCATGCATCTACTCATATCTAGAACTACACTTTATTTGACCTATGCCTTTTATTGGCAAAAACACCGTTTCTAAATTTGTTTATAAATTCTAAAATATTTAAACAGCAGGTAAGTGCAAACCGAAAGATTTTCATGTTGAAATCATATGAGAATGACACAAAACTAATACCTATTTGAAAGAGGCATTTCGAACAATTAGGGACTAATTTATGGTACTAACAGCCGCACATGTTAAAGAGTTGGCAGACTATGTATGCCCCCTCCCCATGTCATTCAGAAGAAACGACTGAAACAATACTGAGGCGATTGCTGAAAATCTGACATTCTTGAGAGACAAACAACATAAAATGAAGAAGAAATCGTTACGCTTCACTGCCGCTGCATACATATTACTGACACCAAAAATACTACCGGAAAGCTCCAGCCAGTTTTATCCATGCCTCTCATATGATCTTTTAGTGATTTTTTCAAAAACAGTTTGTCTTTGAAAGATTGAATTTCTGTTACCTTTCAAAATTATTACGTCTAAAGTCTCCTTTTATTCTTACGCATTTAAGTAGTTTAGTTTTTGATAACATAGGCACAATGGGTGCAACATATGCTTTCTCATAATATTCCCCATAACAAATTTTTGAGATCATAATCAAAGGCAAAAACACTACCTGTCTCTATTATTATGTGCACCAGGGTGTTTTAATACCTGTTTCACCACATGGATCAAAATGACTCTGGAGGAGGGAACCATGTTGTTAGACTTCTGCGGTAGATCTAGGCCCTCTTACTGGATGGGATATGAACCACATGGTAAATGGAATCAGACACTCAAGCAGAACTCAAGTAACTGGCTCCCATTGATATTTCAGCTGTATTTCATGAATTCCCAGTGCGCAGAGTTCAGTGTCAGGTCAGCCTTTAGGAATGCAACTAAATTGGCTATCTATCGAAGCCAGGATCCACTTCAATATAGCCTGCTTGACCCATAAAACTTTACATTACAGCACCCCGATCTACCTGGCAAATAAGTTTGAACTTTCGGGCTTAGGCCGGAACCTGAGAAAACGCTGCTCCTGAGGCGGAAAGCCGGGAGAGCGCACCGTTTTTTAAAAATTTGTTCTTTGTGATTCTTGTGATTTTAAAACTGAAATTTGACTCACCCAAGCCTTTCCTACTTCAAGCGGCCCCTCCGCTGCCCAGAAACCGGCGTGCTAAACGCTAGTCAGCGCCTCGGCCGATCGACAGGCCACGCCCACATCAGAGGCCACGCCCACCGCCCACAGCTTAAACGAGACGCTGCTCACAGCCTCTCCACCTTGAGAAAACGCTGCTCCTGAGGCGGAAAGCCGGGAGAGCGCACCGTTTTTTAAAAATTTGTTCTTTGTGATTCTTGTGATTTTAAAACTGAAATTTGACTCACCCAAGCCTTTCCTACTTCAAGCGGCCCCTCCGCTGCCCAGAAACCGGCGTGCTAAACGCTAGTCAGCGCCTCGGCCGATCGACAGGCCACGCCCACATCAGAGGCCACGCCCACAGCTTAAAAGAGACGCTGCTCACAGCCTCTCCACCTTGAGAAAACGCTGCTCCTGAGGCGGAAAGCCGGGAGAGCGCACCGTTTTTTAAAAATTTGTTCTTTGTGATTCTTGTGATTTTAAAACTGAAATTTGACTCACCCAAGCCTTTCCTACTTCAAGCGGCCCCTCCGCTGTCCAGAAACCGGCGTGCTAAACGCTAGTCAGCGCCTCGGCCGATCGACAGGCCACGCCCACATCAGAGGCCACGCCCACCGCCCACAGCTTAAAAGAGACGCTGCTCACAGCCTCTCCACCTTGAGAAAACGCTGCTCCTGAGGCGGAAAGCCGGGAGAGCGCACCGTTTTTTAAAAATTTGTTCTTTGTGATTCTTGTGATTTTAAAACTGAAATTTGACTCACCCAAGCCTTTCCTACTTCAAGCGGCCCCTCCGCTGCCCAGAAACCGGCGTGCTAAACGCTAGTCAGCGCCTCGGCCGATCGACAGGCCACGCCCACATCAGAGGCCACGCCCACCGCCCACAGCTTAAAAGAGACGCTGCTCACAGCCTCTCCACCTTGAGAAAACGCTGCTCCTGAGGCGGAAAGCCGGGAGAGCGCACCGTTTTTTAAAAATTTGTTCTTTGTGATTCTTGTGATTTTAAAACTGAAATTTGACTCACCCAAGCCTTTCCTACTTCAAGCGGCCCCTCCGCTGCCCAGAAACCGGCGTGCTAAACGCTAGTCAGCGCCTCGGCCGATCGACAGGCCACGCCCACATCAGAGGCCACGCCCACCGCCCACAGCTTAAAAGAGACGCTGCTCACAGCCTCTCCACCTTGAGAAAACGCTGCTCCTGAGGCGGAAAGCCGGGAGAGCGCACCGTTTTTTAAAAATTTGTTCTTTGTGATTCTTGTGATTTTAAAACTGAAATTTGACTCACCCAAGCCTTTCCTACTTCAAGCGGCCCCTCCGCTGCCCAGAAACCGGCGTGCTAAACGCTAGTCAGCGCCTCGGCCGATCGACAGGCCACGCCCACATCAGAGGCCACGCCCACCGCCCACAGCTTAAAAGAGACGCTGCTCACAGCCTCTCCACCTTGAGAAAACGCTGCTCCTGAGGCGGAAAGCCGGGAGAGCGCACCGTTTTTTAAAAATTTGTTCTTTGTGATTCTTGTGATTTTAAAACTGAAATTTGACTCACCCAAGCCTTTCCTACTTCAAGCGGCCCCTCCGATGCCCAGAAACCGGCGTGCTAAACGCTAGTCAGCGCCTCGGCTGATCGACAGGCCACGCCCACATCAGAGGCCACGCCCACCGCCCACAGCTTAAAAGAGACGCTGCTCACAGCCTCTCCACCTTGAGAAAACGCTGCTCCTGAGGCGGAAAGCCGGGAGAGCGCACCGTTTTTTAAAAATTTGTTCTTTGTGATTCTTGTGATTTTAAAACTGAAATTTGACTCACCCAAGCCTTTCCTACTTCAAGCGGCCCCTCCGCTGCCCAGAAACCGGCGTGCTAAACGCTAGTCAGCGCCTCGGCCGATCGACAGGCCACGCCCACATCAGAGGCCACGCCCACCGCCCATCTACCCATCAACCTATAAATATGTGCCTCCCCTGGAAGCGCAGCGGACGAGCGCAGCGGGTGCGCCGATTGCGCGCCGAAGGCGCGCCTAAGGCAAGCCCGTCTGCGCCCGTCCGCGACCGACCGGGACCAGGGGCCATATCCCCTACAGGCTCCAGCACACCTGAGGCAGTCATCATACGCTACAATCGTAGCGATCCACTAGCCCTGCGTAAACCCATCGAAACAACAAACTGCATCCAAACCGGCCCAGGTCTATCCTACGGACCCATCTCATGCCGTTCATGTCAATGGACCAGCATGAGTCAACTTTCAACGGACCCTCACATAATCCCCACCAACCCTCAGCATGAACTAAAATGTCTATATTTTAACGCCAGATCACTACCCAAGCATGCATTAGACATATGGGACACCTTAACCTCAAAAACGCCTGATTTGGTTTTTGTCACCGAAACGTGGCTATCCGATGCCAGTGCCCCAGACCTGGCCAACGCCCTCCCCCCCAATTATAAAATAATAACACAAAACAGACAAAGCAAGAAAAAAGGAGGCGGAGTCGCCGTAATTTTTAGGGACCACCTAACTTGTCTAACGGATACAATTAATGCGGATCCTGAACATGAGCTACTACCATTTAAAATTCTCGCTGAGAATCATGTTATGCTAGCGGGCGCAGTTGTCTATAATCCACCAGGACAACAAATCAACCTCAGCGCTAAACTCCTGAATCAAGTACTCCCTTTGTGCCTAAAGCACAAAAACTACATGATCATTGGAGACTTTAATGTCCACTACGAAAACCCCAATGCCCCTGGAGTCGCACAGCTCAAATACGACATGGAAATCCTCCAACTGAAACAACTGGCTGATGGCCCTACGCATATAGCAGGACACACCCTGGATCTCCTTTTTACGAACATCGAGTCGACCACCCTCAAGGAAACTCTCCCTCTGTCATGGTCCGACCATTTCATGCTCTCATTCTCACTTAAACTTCCCGGCAAACCCGCGAAGACCAGATCCACCCCCCTCACCTCCAATAGAGCCTGGAAACTAATCAACGACTTCAACTTCCAAAACCATTTTCACGAGACAGATGTCTCCCTACCAGACAATGAACCTATTGGTAACAACGTCATCCGGCTAGAAACTAGAATCCGCCAAACACTGGACAAAATAGCACCCCTGCGAGAAGTCAGGAAAAAAACAACCATTAACGAAAAATGGTACACCCCCTCCCTCAAGAGCCTTAAAAGGGAATGCCAAAAAACAGAACACCAATGGAGACAAGCGAAAGACCCTACCACCAGAGCCGATTATACTGCCAAAAGGAAACAATACATCCTGGCCATCCGAGAAGCAAAAAAGGCATTTTTTGTGCAACGAATCAACGAAAACCACAACTCTGCAAAAGAGTTATTTAAAATCGTGAAAGAGCTCAGCAACCCATCTTGCACTTCGCAAACCCTCACCCCTTCAACAGAAGCATGTGAACGGATCAGCTCCTTCTTCTCCGAAAAAATCAATAAAATTTACTCAACTTTCATCCCCTCCCATCGCATTTCCCCCTATGATAACTCTGACGCACGCCCATCTACATCCGACAACGACAACGATCGCCTAGACTTGGGCAACTCTCCTCGCCTATCCAACTTCCAACCACTTTCCGAAGAAGAAGTGTTAACAGTCCTTAGAGCAATAAAATCCGGCTCCCCTGCAGACCCCTGCCCGCACTTTGTATTCTCTGAAATTGCACCGACTCTATGCCCACTCATTACCAAACTCTTCAACCAGTCTCTCGCCTCCGCGTCTTTTCCAGATTGCTGGAAACACGCATCTGTGACCCCCCTCTTGAAGAAAGCTGGTTCCGATATTCTCAACCCTGAGAACTATAGGCCAATTTCACAACTCCCCTACCTCTCCAAAGCATTGGAGAAAATGGTTAACTCACAGTTATCCAAATATCTGGAGGACAACTCGCTTCTGGACCCCACCCAAACCGGATTCAGATCCAACAACAGCACCGAGGCTACGCTGCTGGCAGTGTCGGACAGGGTCAGATGCATCACCGACCAAGGGGGCTCGGTGGCTCTGATACTGTTAGACCTGTCGGCAGCGTTCGACACGGTGTCGCACAAATGCCTACTGAACATTCTCCGGAGCAAAGGAATACAAGACACAGCGTTGCAATGGATTGAATCCTTCCTGAGCAACCGCACCCAAGCAGTGCACATGGGCCAATTCCATTCAGAACCCCGTCCCATTGGCTGTGGAGTCCCACAAGGGGCTTCCCTAAGCCCCACTCTCTTTAATGCCTACGTATCATCTCTGGCCGACATCGTAAGAAAGTGGGGCATCGGCATCTGCTCATATGCCGATGACACGCAGCTGATGGTGACCATGGACGAAAGATCGGAAAAATTAGAAACAACTAAAAGTAAACTCCACAGCTGCCTCTCCGAAATGGCGGATTGGATGCGTAACCACTGCCTTAAGCTCAATGCCGGAAAATCCAAAATTCTATTGTTCGGAGGAGCCAAACTATCGTGGAACGACTCATGGTGGCCACCGTCACTGGGAACAGCCCCCACCCCGAAACAATATGCCAGAAACCTAGGCATTATGATGGATGACGCACTATCCATGAAAGACCATGTGCGCACACTTTGGGGTAAGGGATTTGCAATCCTGAAACTCCTCGCCAAGATCTTCACATGGATCCCACTCGACTCTCGTCGTACGATCACTCAGGCCCTCCTAGTCAGCCGCATGGATTACGGCAATGCTCTATTCGAAGGAATGAACGAGCAGCTGTTCTCCCGCCTACAGGTTCTGCAAAACCAGGCTGCCAAACTGGTATGCAACAAAGGCAAACGAGACTCGGCATCAGCATGTCTAAAACAACTCCATTGGCTGCCGATGCGCCAGCGTGCCACATTTAAACTACTTTGTCATGCGCACAAAGCCCTCCACAAAACAGGCCCTACAATCCTGCAAGGAAAAATTGAATTTTATATTCCAAACAGGAACTTAAGATCCACCAACTCAGCCCTAGCAAAACCTAAGCGTATCTATAAAACAAGGACAGGAGGACGAGCCTTCTCCCACCTGGCGGCCAAACGTTGGAATGAATTACCGATGGATCTGAGACACACTGTAAACCTTCTTTCATTCCGGCAAAAACTCAAAACACACCTCTTCCCCAAAAACTAACCCCTCCCGCTTAAACCTCAGCAGTCTCTTCTCTTTAGCGCCTTGATATCCCTTGGGATGAATGCCGCGCTCTACAAATACCAGAAATAAATAAATAAATGTGTCTACCCTACTCTTGGAACTGCCCAGATTCAAAAAGAAAAGATCCTACAATCGTGCTTTCACCGGTCTTGCTCCAAGAATCTGGAATGCCCTGCCTCCCGAGATCAGAACCAATCCTTCAACGGCATCTTTAAAGAAACTTGTCAAACTCCTTTTCTTGAATTAACTTTAACAGCATTTTCTAACAGCATCAACTTGTTCTCATGCTCTTGCTCTGTCATAATATTGACTCTTATTGTACTTCATTGGTGCGATTTATTGTGTGCTTGTCTATTTAATTGTTATCGTGATCGAGGGCACTTCTGCTACTGCTCTGGTCGAGCTTACCCCTCCAACCCTCAACTGGATCTGTTTACCCCCTTGTTTTTAACCTGTCCTATTGTGTTTTGGTTACTCATGTTTTTGCAAAATCTGTTCGCGCTTTATAAAACTTTTCAAATAAAAATTTTAAAATAAATAAAAACTTTGATTGTATGAAGCATTTCTCAGTTTGTGTTGGACATAGGATACATCTTATCTCTTTTGTGCAATTGTGCTGAGGGCTCACTGTTCAAAGCTCATCAGGATGTTTGGGTCTTCATTTTAATAGTGGGTTGTGAGAAATGGGGTTTTTGGTTGATGGGGGTGTGAACCCTGATCTAGCAACAGCCTTAATCCCTTGCCGAGTGAACCAACAAAGTCACTAAATTAACCTGTGCTTAACCCTGGGTAGCTTGGCACACAAGCAGTCAGGCTTAACTTAGAGGCAATATGTGAAGTTTTATGCAGCACACAAACAGTAATAGGGTGAAAACACAACAAAGAAAAATCCAAAACCAATTTTAAAAATAGATTATGTTTTAGGTTTAAAGCATTTTATTGGTGCAACACAAGTAAACAAAACATACAGAGCATATAAAGTGTCAAGTCACCGCGGCCAGAGCCGCACTCTCGGCGTCAGTCTCTCCAAAGGATATCTCAACTGAAGACTAGTCCGCAGCGACACATAAAGACAGGCAGTGTTGCAATAAGATAACAATCCCCCCCGAACTTCCCCCCCAGTACCCCAACTCCCTGATCCCCTTACCCCTACCCCCCCCCCCCCCTTCGTCCAGTGCGCAGGCCTATCCCTTGCCGTCCTCCCCAGCCGCTTTTTAGTGAAAGAATCTAGCCCAGCATCCATTCAAGAGGTCGAATCTTCAGGCGTCGTAAGCCTTAAGAGGCGGAGGTATCTTGGGCAGGTGATTTCCCTGAATTCAGTGAGCAGCAGGGACCGAAACGGCTGCCAAAGGTCGTCAAATTGCTCTATATCCCCTGCCACTGTGAGCGACAGTTTCTCCATTCCTAACACATGCCACAGTCTATGGAGCCAGCCTGTGATAGAGGGAAGCGTGGTGGTGCGCCAGTGTAGGAGGATGTTCTGTACTGCTGAGCCTAGTGCAATAGCTATCTGTCTGCCTCTGCGAGATCTAAGGGGATACATTAACCTGTTCGGGAGTCCTAACAATATGTATGCTGGGAAGCGTGGCAGTTCGGTATCAAAATGGGAGTCAATGTCATCTATCACTTCCTTCCAGTAAGAGTCTAGGAGCGGATAGTCCCATAGAATGTGTGTCAATGTGCCCACTTCCCCGCATCCCCTCTAACAAGTGCTATCCTTACTACGGTCCATTTCGTGTACTCGTTCTGGGGTATAATACCAGTAGGTAGAAACCTTAGTCAGTGTTTCGGTGAGTCCCATATGGTATGCCGAGTGCCTTGCCCTGTACGATATCTGCTCCCATTCCTTATGGCTCAGTGTCCTGCCTAATTCTAGTTTCCAGCGCTCCCTCCCCGGGTTGTAGAAGTGTGAAGAAGGCGGTTGCAGTAGCTTATAGAGGTCGGTAATCAGTTTCGCATCCGATGTACGAGACAAGAGCCATCTCTCATAAGGGAGTAGTCCCCTATCAGCCGCCTCCCGTACTTGCGGGTGTAGTGCCCAGTGGCGAACCTGCATGTAGCGGAGCCTTTCGGTCTCTGGGAATGAATGCACCTGTCGAAAGCGTGGGAAGGGGACGACACCCTCCGGGTCGTACACATGGCACAGGGCCCGACACCCGGCTGCTCGCCAGTGGGTAAAGGCCCCTTTTTCCATCCCCGGGGTAAAGTCCGGATTGTCGACCAGCGGCGTGAGTGGCGAGGGGAATGTGGTAAGATTGTGAACGATGTTGGTGGCATCCCAGACCCGCAGTGGCACCCTGGTGACAAAGAAAGCATATAAATTCGCGGGGCGATGAGCTCGACGCAGGAATGGCACCTCCTGTAGGGGCCGGCCCGCCTGGTCCTGGAAGAGCCAGTGCTTGTCCAATTCCCACCTACTCCATTCCACCAGATAACGAAGCTGTGCTGCTTGAAAGTACTTGCGGAGATCTGGTATCCCTAGTCCCCCAGCCTTAGGGGCCAGCATAGAGAGTGTCTTCTTCATTCTGGGTTTCCTGCCCTGCCAAATAAAACGCACAAGATCGGCCTGCGTCTGTTGGATCCACCCAGCGGGCGGCTGGAGCGGTAAGGCCCTGAACAGGTACAGAATCTGGGGTAAGAACGTCATTTTAACTGCAGCTATTCTGCCCAACCAAGAAAGGGTGCTGTGAGTCCACCGTCCGAGTTCCTCCCGGATCTTCTTGCCTAAGGTGGTGTAGTTAGCTGCCATCATAGCCGGCAAGGTGGGAGCAAGATGGATCCCCAAATAAGGCCCCATATCCGACGACCAGAGCATTGGGAACAGGCCTTGTAAGTAAGATTTAGTGGCTGGCGCAAGGGACACGTCCAGAGCCACCGATTTCCCCATATTCATCCTGAAGCCCGCAACAGCATTAAAGGAGTCTAGCTCCTCAATGCACACCGGAAGGGCAGTCCGGGGGTCGTCCAACGACAGCATGATGTCATCTGCATAGAGGCTTATGATGTGAGTGAAGCCCCCAAACCTCACTCCTGTTGCCGCCGGGTTGGTACGTATCCGCTGGGCAAAGGGCTCCATATAAAGGGCGAAGAGCAGGGGTGAGAGCGGGCACCCCTGCCTGGTACCCCTCTCGATGTCAAAACTCTGCGAACTGTAACCATTCACCCATACTACTGCTGTCGGGAATTTATAGCAATTAAAGATCATGGATCGAAATTTCTCTCCTATACCCGCTTTCAGCAGGACCTGTTCTAGATAGGGCCAGTGTACGCGGTCCAGCGCTTTTTTGGCGTCCACCACCAACATCATTCTCTCTCCGGGAATTCGGGAGGCCTTCTCTATGAGGTGAACGATCCTCTTGGTGTTGTCCACCGTCTGCCGCCCGGGAACAAATCCCGCTTGGTCCGGTTCTATAAGTCCCGGTCGGTGGGGGGCCAATCGGGCCACAAGGATCCCGGTATACAGCTTAAGATCTACATTTAAGAGAGATATCGGCCTGTAGGAGCCGCATTGCATCCGGTCCTTCCCCAACCTGGGGATGACCGTGAGAGAGGCCCGTAAAAGGTCAGGCGGGATGGCACCCGGATCAGCGAACCAGTTAAATAGGCGGGTGAGGAGCGGAGCCAACGACGTGAAAAACGTTTTATAAAAAAGAGACGTATATCCGTCCGGCCCCGGAGCCTTACCGTGCTTAAGTTTGGCAATGGCAGAAATCACCTTCTCGACTCGAATATCTCTGTCTAGATACTCTGCCTGCGAGGGGGCCAAAGAGGGGAGGGTGGTCGAGTCCAAGTACGCCGCCATCGCAGGTTCATCCGGGGGATCCCCAGCATAAAGATCTGCGTAAAACCTGCAGAAGGTTTCGGCAATATGGGCGTCCTCCGTGACCATTGTCCCTGTGGAGTCAGAAACCTCCTTCACCATCTGGCGCTGGTGCGTCACCCGGAGCCGATTCGCCAGCAGTCGGCCACTGCGGTCCCCCCCGGTGTAGTAGGTATGGCGCAAGCACAGCGCAGCGTACTCCGCGCGGTCCATATCCAGGGCCGTCAGGAGTTTCCTCGCTCCTTGGAGCTGCTTCCAGATTCGGGGAGCCCCCGTCCGTCAGTGTATTTGTTCAAGTTCGCGGACCCGCTGGGTGAGTTCATCCCTCTTACTCTGCCGTTCCTTGTTTTCGGCCGAAGAGATGGCCAGAAACTCCCACCTAAGTACAGCCTTCAAGGCCGCCCATTGTGTCGCCAGGGAGGTGTCGGAGTTATCATTGTGGGACAAATAGTTCCGAATAGTATCCGTTATGTGTTTTACCACCGCTTTCCTGTGCAATAAGGTGTCTCTAAGGCGCCAGACCCTGGGAGGGCAGGATACCGGCGGTAGGCATAGCGTGGTGGAAACCGGGCCATGGTCCGATAGGGAGACCACTCCCATCTCCGTCGTTGAGGCCAAAGCACGTACCGGGGTCGTGACCAAGAGATGGTCCAGTCTCGCGTACGTTTTATGTGCGTGGGAATAATATGAATATCCCCTGTCAGTGGGGTGCATGCAACGCCAGAGATCATGGAGGTCCACCTCCGCCAACTGTGCTCTACACCCGGCCGAGAACTCCCTGGCTTGCGGAAAACGTTGTGCGGTCCTGTCTAGGGCCGAGTCGAAGACCATATTGAAGTCGCCTCCAATGACAATGTGCCTGTCCTGCGTGGCAGTGACGTATAACAGTGCCGAACATAAGAAGCGCTCCTGCTGTTCATTAGGGCTATACAGGGACCCAACCGTGAAGGCAACACCCCCAATCCTAAACCTGTAAGCCAGCAGCCTGCCTTTGTGTTCTGCATGTTTGTGGAGTACTTCCCCCCTGAAATGCTGGGCCACCAGAATCGCCAACCCCGCAGTCTTAGTGTTGCTGGAAGAAAAAAATTGTGTCGGGAACTAATGGGAGCGCAGCCTATGGTAGTCACGGGGCAGCAAGTGGGTTTCTTGAAGAAGACAAATATCCGCCTGAGTGCTCTCTACTAGAGATAACACCGCCCGTCTCTTAACCGGGTTATTTAGGCCCATGACATTAAGAGTCACAATCTTAAGAGTCGTGGGCGGCATGTGGGATGATGGAAGTAAAAGCGTAAAACTCCCGCCTGAGCGGAAGGCGTATGAGTGCCGCTAGGGGGGCTGAGACCTGCTTAGTGCACTGGATGACCCACCCCCCCCCCCCCGGTTCCCCTACCCCCAATCAGAACTCCCCCGTCCCTCCCCCCGGCCACCCCCCCAACCCCAACTCAGAACAACCCCAACACCCCCTCCCCCACCTCCCTGTGCCCTCAACGAATTCCAGAACCCCATAGTCCCAGTCCAGTCCTCAAGGGACAAGTCTGTGGTAAGTTACTGAAGTGGACGTCCAGCCACTACACTCCCGCCCGCCACCCCCCCCCGCCAGAACCCCCAAACCTGCACTGTGAAGAAGGCTGTGCTGATCTCCCCCTGGAGTCATCTTAGGCTGTCAGCGCGACGTCACCCGAGGCGGTATCCCTGGCCACCTCCCGCACTGCGTTGTCCATTTCCGAGCAAAAGACGCAGAGGACCGGCGTCCAGAGACCCGCTGCCAGCCGTCTCTGGTGGTGCATCGTCGACGTGGTGTAGGCGCATCTTCGTCCGTCGCGGTGATTCCCAGTACCCCGCAGGTATCCTGGAGGGAGCGAAGCTGGTGCAGGGCGCCGTTCCACCGGAAGATGAGGCAGAAAGGGTGGCCCCAGGAGTATTGTGTCCCATGGTCTCTCGAAAAGTCTGTCGCTATTTTAAATGCTTTGCGTTTCTGGAGAGTGATTGCCGACAGATCCTGGAAGAGAGCAACCGGGTGCCCTCGGAAGTGCAGCGACTGCTGCTTCCGTGCCTCACGGAAGATCCGTTCCTTAAGCTGGAAGTCAGGCAGGAAGGCCAGGATATCAGGGGGTGGAGCCGAAGCCTGACGCGTCAGGCCCACTCTATGCACCCTGTCAATTCTGATAGGCAAGTCCTCCGGCTCACCTAGTACCTCCCTAAACAGGGCCTGCAGGTACCCAACAGTGTCCTCACCCTCTTCTTTAGGAGACACCCCCCGGACCCGGATGTTGTTACGGCGGGACCGGTTTTCGAGGTCCTCCTTGTGCGCCTGGAGGTCCAGCTGTTGATCACTCAAGCGCAGCACCTCCTGCTGCAGCTGCACGATTTCTTAATCCCTCGTGTGTCCCGCTCCTTCCATGGTAGCCACCCTTTCACCAAGGCTATCAACCTCTCTCCGTACCTCACGAACTTCTCCGGCTACCTCCTGCTTCAGCGTCTGGAAATCATCCCGTAGGGAGCTGAAGAGAGATTCCAGGAAGGATCTGGTGACCGGTGGTTCCCCCCCGCTCGCCTTCTGCGAGCCTCTCGAGGGGCCCGGCGAGGGCTGCCCCTTGTCCTATTTTGATGGGCCCCTGTTCAGCATTTCCGGCAGTGTCCGGTCCCCCTTCTTGCCCCCTCTGTTGCCCGCCATCGTATAAGAGGGTACCTCCGTGCAAGAGTCCTGTTGTGCTTTTCGGCCAGTATCAACGGTCAGCAAAGTTCAGGGACAGCAACCAACCCGGGAAGTCCAGCTCTTCTGTTGCCAAGGCACAGCCCGCCCCCCCCAACAGGTGGCACAGCAGTCCGGCCTTCTCCGCCACAGCTCCTCCAGGTCACTCCCTTCACCCAGTCATAGGTCGGCGGCCAGTACCAGCCTCAGATCGGTCGCGGTAGGGCTCGTCCCAGTTAGTGCGTCCAGGCCTCGCCACCGCCCTCCTCACACTCACTGCTGTCGCTGTCCCGCCGGGCACCGGGCTCACCGGGTATCTGCTACTGTCGGGCAGGCCCCGCTTCCGGCGCCCAAGGTCACACCGGCCCGGCTACAATCCTCCTCCGACCGTCTCCGCGGCCTATGGACCGCTCAGGCCCGATCGGGCCCGCAACTTCTCAGCTACTGCCAGGCAGTGTCCCTCTAGCAATGTCCAACAGGCTCTCCCTCAGGCCTCAGGCTGTGTCAGCAGACCGCCACTGCGCTCCCTGCCAGGGACTCCCAGGCACACTCCAGGGATGCGTCAGGCCCCAGGCCCCTGTCGCCACCAGCCGCTTGAGTTTGCTGTCCCTGCCGTCCGCTGGTGTCGCCGCGGCGTGTCCACTACTCCCCTAAGTGATCACCTCAGGTCGCCGTGTCCGTCCTCCAAGGCTAGGGGCTAACCCCGGCAGCGCCACTGCCCCTCGTTATTGGTGCAATCAGGGAAAGGCACCGCGCATGGGACAAACCGTTAGAGCGCGCCGCACTCCAGTCCCGGTTCTTGGCGAGCCCCCACTCCAATACGGTCCGGGCTCCCAGCTAGTCCCGGGGTCCCACCAGGCCTCTGCCAGGCCCTGCGACCTTGTGTCCACCACGTGGCTCACAGGGGGGGCCAGTCACTCTCTCCTGCTCCCCTGAGCTACGTCCCCCGGCGGCCGCCTCTGGTCCGTGGCCCTTCCGCCTTTGACGCCTCACCTCCACCACCAGGGGTCCAGCTGGATCTGCGGGAGCTCGGCCTTCACCCATGATCCTCCGCTGCAAAGGCCGGCTGTCCTCCCGGCCGCCCGCCAAAAAGGCCGTGCTCCACAGGCTAAGGCTGACCTGGGCAAAACTCCTCTCTCCGGCGGCGTTTCAGTACCACCCCAGGGGTCCTGCCCTCCGCTGCTATCCTCACCGCTGCCGGCATCTCCCCTTCACCCTGCCAGCAGCGAGGCCTGATGCCGCCCAGTCTCATGCAAGGGCTGAGCCGCCCCATTAGTAGGCCGCGTCCCCAGCCTTGCGTAGGGGAGCAATGCAGGTTCACGTGCCCTGGCCCTGCCACCGTCCGCTTCTGGGTGTCCCCTCGCCGCGGGGCTCCACCGGTGACTCCACTAAGGCCTCGCCCCCACTGTTAGGCGATCCGCGCCGCTCGGTTCCGCTCCAGGCCAGGTCTCCATACCTCCACCTCTGCTAGCAGGCCTCGGCTCTCGGCCCCTCCTCCGCTCCGCTCCTGCCCTCGTTCGCTATTCGGGGCTCTGCCGCTGCATTTTCCGAGGCTGCTCAGGGCCCCGGGATGAACCGGCAGACGCTCCACCACCTCCATAGCAATTCACCAGCAGACCGGGGGGAGATCTGCATAAAATCACGGTCTAGTGGCCTAGGTTCGTGGGAGCTCGCGGAGAGTGTGACCGCTCACCTCGCCATCTTGGCCACGCCCCCCATAGATTATGTTTTAATAAATTTTTTGGCACCAAAACAACAAAAATGTCAGATATCTCTTTCTTCTGAGATAAGGACTCCACAGAATCCAGGTGTAGCAATAAGGGATCCACCTCCTGACACCCCCAACTATGAATATATACACAGGTGTTAGGGCAATCAGGGGAGGAAGGGAACAGCAATACAAAGAACAATACCATCAAAACATGAACACATAAAAGGCTACTCTCATATAGTCTCACTAGTCTTTAACTATACCTTGCTCAGCTGACTAATATCGTATCATTCATATGCAACTGGTACCCTCTCTCTCTCTCATCCTACACCAATGTCTATAAGACAGAAGATAACAAACTAATTTGCATCCGAAACAACAACACTTCCATAAACAATATGTTGTCAGACAGACCTCATTCGTACCGATTCCTCATATCACTTTGGCAATGAGACGATGTACAATGGAAAACAAAAGGTGCTGATATAGGTACAGAGTCTTATATCCTCATGATATAAAGGAGAGGTTTTTTTCCCAATCTCAAATGTTATAGTTCTCCAGATCATAAGTCAGAATCAACACAAAAGCAACTAGTGATCTTCTTAATGTAAGTAATCCTCGAGACAGAAGCCCAGTCCTGCAGCTGCTGTTTTTTAAAGACATCAGGTACTTGGATACTGATTTATGGAGCAAACAACACAAATGAAGGGAAATGTTAGAAGCTCGAAGAAGAAGCACTAATTTCGTGCCACCCAGAATCAGTAATGTGTGGTTAATACCACTACAGTCCGCTCTGGCCATCCAAGTCTTTCCACTTTTCCAGGCTTAATTAATGTCGAATCAGTTATGCGTGGTTAGACTCACCACTGCATCTGCTCTAGCCATCAACTTTGCTCCGCCTCCGCCAGGTTAGGCAAATGTCAAAGAATCTAAATTGAAAATGGCTTGACAGCGGGAAGCCTCCGCCGTTGAACCCTCTCAATAAACAACAAGCCAACTATGGACCCAGTAGAAGAACCGGATCCTGATTCTACTCACCTCGAATACTTCTTCAGGACAACAGTCCTCTGGAAAATAAGGGAATTCACGCTTCGCAAAACGAGGACAGGAAAAATCCACCGAGCGGCTTCCAGCAGCCACGACTCTTTCAGCCGAGAAGAACCCAACCAGAAACAAGAATTATGCACAAGTCGTGCGCACGTCATCCAATAGAAAAAGCCACTCCGATGCACTATGGTCTCCTGGGAAGTGTAGTTCTGATCTAATTCGAGACATTAGGCACAAACCCCAACCTACTTCCTGACAAAAAATCCAATGAGTAAAACTGGAGGCCTTGATTTTTAAAGAATTAAGTGAAAATAGCTCTGAAAAGCACAAAGCACCAACCAGGGATATTTGGTTTCACTGGACTGGGACAAAGTCAAAGGTTCAGGCTGACCACAATGGAGCGTGGGCTAGCTGCAGGGACCAGGCTTGGCCGGCTGAACAAAAATACCTTCGTCTGGGTTGCGTCGACCTCGAGGATCCTGTCGGCGATGAGGATGCGGTGCTTAGACAAGGCGATGCACCAGTTTCGATCCACGAGGAAGCGGCGATGTTCTGGTCCTGCACACACAGCAGTGGTGATGTGTTGGCTTCGCTGAGAGGGTTACTGTGATGCAGAGTTTCAGTGTGGTCGTCGAGGCTTTCATTGATGAGGATGCAAGCTCCTTGCTTTGAGTACAGCATCGGGCAATGATGGTTCCGAAGCGATGTGACGTCTCTGAGCCACGCAACAGTAGCGATGCACCAGTTCTGATCCATGCAATAGGGGCGATGCACCAGTTCTGATCCGCGCAGCAGCGGTGATTCGTCAGTGCTGACCCACGCAGTGGTGGAGATGCGCCAGTACTGTTCTTTGGACTACTGACTTTGTTTCGGTTCTGTTAGAGCAAGAACCCTGGGCCTTCTTCCAAGGGTCCAGTACTGGGGTGGCACAAAATGACAGGGTAGACTCACAGATGGCAGAGTCCAGGTGCAGAAGCAGGATAGTTGGAAGTCTTTTATGCCCCTGAGACCAGCCAACTAGCCCTTAGAGTCACTCTGGATTCTGGATTCTGGGGACTGGATTCTCAGGACTAGTGATGCGAGTATCCACAGGTCCAGACATGTTGTGGAGTGGTAGGGTCTGAAGTCCAGGTCTTTTACCCAGTGATACCTTTGAATTAGGGGACGTAAATGAAGGGTCTTCGAAGTGGACAGAGGTCTTCCCTTCCCTTCCTACCCTGGCTCCAGACTCACTACAGGGGGGGCTGCCTCCCTGGTCCTAATGTGACTGACCACATGCAGAGTACTAGTTTCAGCTACTGTAATGTGGCCCGTTCAGCAGGGCTTACCCCACTCCATCTGCCTTCTGAAGAGGACTACAGAATGGAGAAAATAATTCTCACACCTTTCATGTGTGAGGCTACAACATGCCCTGAAGAGGATAGTGCAACAAGCGGCCTCCTACCTGACGGGACAGACTATATCATAAGCAAGCTGGCTCTGTATATGGTATTATCTCTGGATGGTAATACTGTGCACAGATTCCAGGGGTTACCCAAAAGTGTACAGGGCTCAATGTGAAACCCAAAGTGCTCTATGAGTGGTAGTGTGGATGAGCAGCCTTAGGTCTAACACAGAGGAGTGTAAGACGTTCATTTCACAATAGTGATCCATAATGGACAGTTGATCCAGACCAATTTTATAAAATTATACTTTGTTTTAAGACCCAGGTCTTTGTGATACAGTAAGGTCAATTTTAATTAAAAATACTTTTCACTTTGAAAAATCGACACTTAGAAACTTTTTCACACAGTCCATTGCTATCCTATTGAGAAAACAATATTGCTGTTAAAGAGGTAAGTATTAAACCTATAACCCCAGTCTTTGGAGCCAAAAGTCAGCCAGGGTCAGGTAGATACCAAGACTTCACCACCAGCGTCACAGGGGCGGCCAGGTGCAGAGTTCGAAATCAGAGTTCGACACAATACTTAATGGAGACAGGAGGTGCCTTGAGTCAAACTGGTTGAAGGTAAGTAGATCTGTTGCAGGGGCCATACTTCGGGGGTTAGCTTGAGCACAGGGCGGGGCCACAAAGCAGCACCAAACATACACCACCAGCGGCACAGGGGCAGCCACGTGCAGGGTGCAAATTTGACATCGGGCACCCAATGCTTTTCATTGAGGTTTCTTTGGTTGGCCAAGATGCTGCAGGCATGGCACCGGAGGTTGCAAGAGGAAGACTAACAACAGCAGAGGTAAGTTGGGATGTAGCGGGTCATTGGAGCATAGTAGGTTCAGCTCACCAAGGCCTAGGGGCTTTGGGTGCAAGAGTACCTGCCGACATCGGAGTCTTCTTACTGGAGCTGGTCTCGGTCGCGGAGAGCCTCTGGATTCACACTGCAGGCGTCGTAGAGGGCAGGAGAGGTCAGCCAATGCTGGACACAAGGTCTGGATAACCGGGAAGACTTTACTACACAGGTGGGGCACTCGAGCTGTGGGCGTCTGTTGCAGAGTGGGCCGGAGACACGGATCCTCTGGGATTCAAAGTCGATGGAGTAGGTTTCTTCTGGACAGGTCCGCTGTCCATAGGATATTGGAGTCTTTGTTGAAGGCAGCAGTCTGCCCGGGGGTTTCATAGGTCGCTGGCTGCAAGACAGGTCACAGGGTCATTGAAGCTGGAGACAGGCCAATAGGGTTTGCATCAAGACAGTTGTCGTCTTCGGACTTCTGCTGCAGGTTGTCTTCTTTCTTCTTAGATCTTTGGAGATCTGAGTGCCAGGTCTCAAGCAGCTGGTGACCACCCCACCCACTACACCGGACACACACTCGACCCCGTCTTCTCATCCAGCAAGGACATCGCCTTCAGCCACGCCACCGGACTCCACTGGACAGACCACAGCTGCGTCCACTTCAGCTTCGGAAGGACCACGATCCACCACCACCAGCAACAGGTTGCACGCAGGAGCTGGAACAAGATCACAGCCGACCAGCTCGCAACCTCCCTGAGCATGAACCCTCCCACCAGCACAACGAACCCTAGCCAGGCGGCCACCAACCTCACGAAGTGGATCAGCGACTGCGCAGACGAGCTCGCCCCCCTGAGGACCCCGCCTAGCAGACCCGGTAGCAAGAAAGCCCCATGGTTCACCGACAAACTCAAGAGCTCCAAGAAGAACTGCCGAGCCCTCGAGAGAACCTGGCGCAGAGACCCAACACCGGACAGCATGACTGCCCTCAAGCTCGCCACCCGAAAACACCACCAACTCATCCATGCCACCAAGAAAACTGCATTCAAGGAACGACTGGACAACAACGCACACAACAGCAAGGAACTCTTCAACATCGTCAAAGAGCTCTCCAACCCCAACGCCGGAAACAATGACATCACCCCTTCGCAAGACCTCTGCAACTCCCTCGCCTCCTACTTCCACAACAAGATCGCGGACATACACAACAGCTTCAGCACTCAACCGACGAACGCCACGACCGAACCACCACCCCCCCACCACCACCCTCCGCGCCTGGACTCCGATCAGCACCGAAGACACCGTCCGCACGATGAACTCCATCCACTCTGGATCTCCGACCGACCCCTGCCCCCACCACGTCTTCAACAAGGCCGACGCTGTCATCGCACCCCACCTGCGGGACATCATCAACACCTCCTTCGACACCGCTACCTTCCCGGAGAGCTGGAAGCACGCCGAACTCAGCGCCCTACTCAAGAAGCCATCGGCCGACCCCACCGACCTCAAGAACTACCGCCCCATCTCGCTGCTCCCGTTTCCTGCAAAAGTCATCGAGAAGACCGTCAACAAGCAGCTGGCCGCCTTCCTCGAGACGAACGGATCCCTCGACCCCTCGCAGTCTGGCTTCCGGGCCAACCACAGCACCGAGACCGCCCTGATCGCAGCCACCGATGACATCCGAGCGCTGCTCGACAACGGAGAAACAGCGGCCCTCATCCTCCTCGACCTCTCCGCGGCCTTCGACACTGTCTGCCACCGTACCCTAGTACAACGCCTCAGCAACGTCGGAGTCCAGGAGAAGGCAATGGAGTGGATCATCTCCTTCCTCGCCGGAAGGACACAGAGAGTCCGCCTCCCTCCGTTCAGATCTGAAGCCACCGAAGTCATCTGCGGCGTTCCTCAAGGCTCCTCGCTCATTCGAACCCTCTTCAACGTCTACATGAGCCCCCTCGCAGACATCGCACGCCAGCACAACCTCAACATCATCTCCTACGCCGACGACACCCAGCTGATCCTATCCCTTACCAACGACCCCGCCACCGCCAGAGCCAACCTTCACGAAGGGATGAAAGAGGTAGCCGAATGGATGAAGAACACCCGCCTGAAACTGAACTCGGACAAGACGGAAGTCCTCATCCTGGGATCCTCACCCGCCGCTTGGGACGACTCCTGGCAGCGCACCCAAACCAACAGACCATGCACGCAACCTGGGCTTCATCCTGGACTCCTCCCTCTCCATGACCAGACAAGTCAACGCTGTCTCCTCGTCGTGCTTCAACATCCTGTGCATGCTACGTAAGATCATCCGGTGGATCCCCACCGAGACCAGGAAGATGGTCTCCCAGGCCCTCATCACCAGCTGTCTGGACTACGGCAACTCCCTCTACGCCGGAACCACCGCCAAACTCCAGAAGAGACTCCAGCGGATCCAGAACGCCTCAGCACGACTCATCCTGGACATCCCCCGTCGCAGCCACATCTCCGGACACCTGAGGGACCTGCACTGGTTCCCGGTCAACAAGAGAATCACCTTCCGTCTCCTCACCCACGCACACAAAGCCCTACACAACCAAGGCCCAGGATACCTCAACAGCCGCCTCAACTTCTACGCACCCAAACGCCAGCTTCGATCGACCAGCCACGCCCTCGCCGCCGTTCCCCGCATCCGAAGAGCCACCACAGGGGGACGGTCCTTCTCCTACCTCGCCGCCAAGACATGGAACTCCCTCCCCACCCACCTCCGCCTGACCCAGGACCACCTCGCCTTCAGGAAGCAACTCAAGACCTGGCTGTTCGAGCAGTAGCGGACCCCCCTCCCCCAGCGCCTTGAGACCCTACGGGTGAGTAGTGCGCTATATAAATGCGATGATTGATTGATTGATTGAGGTCTGGGGGAGCCACCTCAATACTAAATTAAGGAGGTGTTTTAGGGGAGTAGGAGGGAGGGCCAATGGGCACCTTACTTGGGGTGACTACACCCCCAGTTATGCTACCCTCCAGTGGGAGGGGCTCAAGACCGAACCCTGATTGGAGGGGTCACTGTATCTTTAAGATAGCGAGGGACTGAAAGTGGTGCTTTGCCTACCTTCTCCCACCATAGGAGTGGGTTTGGCAGAGGTGGGCACACCTCCTATTCTTTTGAATATTTCCCACCGGTTTTCCCACCCAAAGTGGAGATGTAAACCACTGGCTGCCATCTGCCGCTAGCAGCAGAGACTGGGGGTCGCTTTACAAAGGTGGTAGGCCTTTGAAGCTTCCTTCTTTGAGCAATGGCCCATCCTGGGGAGGAGGCATGACACCTCTGCCCAGGATGTACATTGTTTCTGGTGCCAGATATCAGGGACTCTCTACCCAGGGGTCCAGAAACATGTCTTGTGGTGGCTGGTTACCTACAGTTGGTCAGAGACCACACCAGGGCTGGTCGGGATTGAGGGGGCCCTTCAGAGGTGACCTCTGGGGACATAGTACAATAAATCCTACACTGGCATCAGTGTGGATTTATTGAAAGGACTAGTTTGGTACCAAACACTCCTGTATTAAGTGGAGCCATCATGTGCTGTGGAACTCAAGTTGTTGAGCTCCCAGCCCTTGTTCTCTCTATGGCTTCCATGGCACATACATTATTATGAAATGGTGCCCAATATTGTAGAGGCATATCTGCTCATGCAGATATGCCCCCACCTGTAGTGTGGTGCACCCTGCCTTAGAGCTGCAATGCCTGCTAGAGGAGTGACTTACCCATGCTGTCAGGCAGTGTTAGCTGGCATAGCACCAAGGCAGGATGCCATGTCGACTTTGTCATTTGCTCCCTCACAGGGGCATGCAGGCTGCAATGGCAGTGGCATTGTCCCCTTGGCGGGGGTCCCAGGGGACCCGCTTCAGTACCCAGGCCCCAGGTACCCAGGGTACAATTTACTAGGGACTTACAGGGGACAGAAGTATAAATTGGGAGTTTGTTTTAGTAAAGGGGCACTGGCACAGGGGACCTAGTTGGCAGGGACACTTTGCTCTACACTTGAAACCACATCAAAACCAGACAAAAAGTGGGGGCTAACCATACAAAAGAGGCACTTTCTCACAATATCCAAGTGAGCACAATCTGCATCACTCCTGTCTTGGCACTCCTTGAAATAAAGATGCTATTGTCTATGATGTCAAAGGTGGCAGAATGGTCTAACAATTTCAACAGTCCCACGCTACTGTTATCTACCAAAGCTTCTCAATTCTTCCTTTACTGACATGGCTACCCATTTAGCACTCCTTCCTGGCTGATAGGCAGCTTGGAAAGAATGACGTACCTTAATATCCTCCACATGTTTCTGTATTTGGTTAAAGATCAGTTTCTCAAGTTTTATGCCAAGATATAGAACAAAGGAGATAATACTATAAATAACAGGTGTTACTTCCTCCACCCAGGTTAATGATGCACTGAGAGACCTCAAGGGGCAGCACCTACAGCATGTGCCTCAGCTGTTCAAGTCAGGGAGCTCTACATAAATCAAACCAACCTCGAGACCTAGGATGGGCTTGGGGAAGTGGAGGTGCCAGTACATTGTTTTTCCTTTCTCATTGTCTCCTATGGCAAATATAGCTGTTTACAACGAATGCGTTGGTAACGCGTTCCTTTACAACGCGGTTGTTACAACGACTGTGTTGTTACCACGCGAACCATTGTATAGCAAGTCATTTCAACGACTTGCTGTAGGGGTGTGCTGGACTTAGGAATAGTATTATTTACTATTCTTACTCCAGTGGGGAAGGTGTTGGATTCTAAATAAACACCTGTGTGCCCCCTACTGCGAGTCGTTGAAACAACTTGTGATGTAATGGTACGCGTGGTAACAACGCAGTCGTTGTAACAACTGCGTTGTAATGGAATTGTGTTGTGGAGGCAGCATTGTAAATGCTGTTTCCCCCTCCGGCAGCTCCTGCTTCTTGCGCTGTTCTGGTAAATAACCTATTTTTAGTTTGCACGTTT
The DNA here is from genome assembly GCF_964263255.1 of Lissotriton vulgaris. Classification (NCBI taxonomy): domain Eukaryota; kingdom Metazoa; phylum Chordata; class Amphibia; order Caudata; family Salamandridae; genus Lissotriton; species Lissotriton vulgaris. The sequence continues at coordinate 584,618,494 of NC_141698.1, forward strand.
GTTTTACAAGACATATTAACGTTATTCCATTAACAGTGAGATGCTCACATTTGCGGTTGAGAGGCTATCTCTGCCCTCTAACCTGTTGGGCTTTTAAACACATGATTGCCTAGCATTGGCAACTCGTCCACTGGGGCACTCAGAAACTGTGAGCCAACGCACTGTACTCTTTAGTTAGCCATGATACTTTTCCCATCCTAGTGCTGACTTCTGTTTGTGATGTTTGGGGCACTTCGTGCTTAAGCCTTCGTAATGTTATTTTGCCACAACAAGCATCAAGGTCAAACTAGAATCCTACATGTCGGAGATTTCAAAATACGCAGGGATTGTGGATTATTCCTGGAAGGAACCAATAAAACTTCCCAAATATGGCAAAATGTGGGACTTTTTTGAAAAGGGAGAAAAAGTGCTGTGCCAGAAAGTCTAAAAATGGCAACAAAAGGTTTTATGTACAAAGCTCACAATTTTCTCAGCTTTCAGAAACAAAAGAGTTGTAAAACAATATAATTTTTTAACTACAGTTGTTTCATTTTTCTAATGGTAGTCCAATTTTTACATTTTTTAAGGTTTCAACCTATTTGAAGATTTTAAGCTTATGGTGGAAATAAGAGAGAAGCCCATGGATGAACGCAATAAACTATATATTTCTGAAAGTAGACAAAGTTCTGAACTCAGCATGGGATAATGTATGTAGTTTTCTTATAGTTTTCTCCAGTGCTTAATTTCTGCAAAAATAAATTCCGGGGCCCAAGGTACCACTGCAGCTTGTACCACCCAGTGCCCCTGCCAGTGTTTCAAAATGGCAGTACAAACGACCTTGATGCACTGCTATTATTATGGCTTAGTGTATATTGAGTTGCTAAACTGATGTGTTGTTTTGAAAATTGGCAGAGATCGCCACCATGTGGCGGGTTGGCATCAAAAGAGGACAGCCTTAGAAATTAGGTTGGGGTGCCGACCAGCAGAAAACTCAGGTGCAAATTAAGCCCTGGTTTTCCCAGAAAAAAAGAATAAAATAGCAATTGGTGAAAAAATGTTCATTTGTAGTTTTTTTGCCCTAATGACTGACATACAAAAGAAATATTCTGTTACGTATGTCATTAGTTTTGGTTGCAGGGACGTATAGTGTATGTTGTTTATCAACAAATATGCTATACAGCAGAACTGTAGCTTATGATGGTTTTTCATTGTGTAACTACCATGCAGAAATTGATATAGTAATATCTAATGTATAACAAGCATTTGCAAAGCAATAGGTCTTGCATTTGTTAGATTTAGAGCTATTGGCGTTGTATTGATAATGTCTTTTCCTTATGTGTTTGTTTTGTATTGTAGTGTAGTAGTTGTATATGGTGTGTAGTAGAATTATATGTGTTGTATTAGAAATGTTGTTGTTTTAGTGGGGCTGAATTGTGCGTTACGAAGTAGAATTATGTGGTATGGTGAATAGATAGTGGCGAGAGTTGTAGAGAATAGATAGAGAGTAAGAATTAGCGGTATATGTAGGTTATGGAGGTAGATATTAATATTGGGAAGGAGGAGAAATAGTGTGCAAGAAGGAGAAAGAAGGGATGTGTAGGTACTAGTTGGTTAAAGAAGTATTTGTGTTTATTAGAAGATAGGTTAATAAGAGCAATAGTGTATTATTGAGTGAAAGTTTGAAAATGTTTGTGTATGAAACGTGTGTGAAGATTTGTAATTCAGTATATTATTGATATGGTGATAGTGTGTGGGATAGTGAGATAGATGGGCGAGAGAGTATAAGAGAAAGATAGAGGTGTAAGCGTGGTTCAGCACATACACTTAGCACTACATATTTAAGTTTAAAAGTGCTGGTAACGCTATTGTCTAACACTACTTAGGATAGAAAACTGTACCAAAGACAGATCAAAAACAGAATGTTCAATATAAGCACCCCAGCAGCATATCCACCGATTCGTGGCATAGATGGCCGCTCTTCCAGAACCCTCCACAAACACAAATGTCTCTTCAGGGTTAGCATGCGCCATAGAAACTCCATGTAATTTGTTATTGTACAATGTTATTCTTGCCCTCCTTGTACAAATATCCTTTAATGTATCAATGAGAAACGGCTAATTATATTCATGAAATTATGAGTGAATCATTCCTCTAAACATGACTATTTAGATCTGATTTGTGTGCTCTGTAATATGGTATAGCAGCTCTAATGCTTGAAATTCAAATCATTTAGAAAACAATTATCTCAGCTCGAGTATTTGCAAACTGGTTGCTGTGCTCCCACTTGTGTCGTTTCAACGGAAGCTCATATATCGTAAAGTTAAACATGCCTGGAGCAGAGATTCTCTTATTCAAAAGATCTTATCTGAAATCGTGATGGGCGTATTAGCGGGCACACAATGAAAAACTCAGAGTGCTCTTAAAAATGAAAATGAAAGGTGGTTGTACTTTTCCTCATGCTACCCAATCACGTATTTTAAATCATTATTGATGTTTTTGCGATGAGATCATCTAATTCCTGTAATGTCAGCGCTCTAGCTGACTCACGTTGCGTGATGACGCAACGCGCCCCCCCCCCGCCATTTTGTGGATGCGCGCGCATCCGAGTTGGAGAAGCGCGAGTGCCGGAGCCGGGAGTGAATCAGCTTGGCGCTCTCTGACGATTATACATATAATAAATCAGTCTATTCATAAGGCCGTTGTCCTGTCGTCATTATAGAAAGGGCTAGCATTACAATGGCAACGAGGTCCGATTAAGAGGAAAAAAACGGAAAAAAAATGGGAAAAAAAAATCGAGCAGTGAACCCAAGCAGGGCAACCATCAGACCATCACAAGGTGCCTGAGAGAGCCACAGTCAAGCCACAATAGACGTCCAAAGACAGGACAACGACAGCCAAGCCACACAAAAGGACACCAGGGAAATAAGAGAGCACGGCAGAGCCTACAACACCCCACCCCACGAAGGAGCCATAGGAAACCAGGTACGGGAAGCCCCCCACGCAAACACCCACAGAGGGAGCCAGACAGGGCACGCAGAAGGACAGAAAGGGCACGCAGCAGTGAAGGAACGCAAGGGGCACCCCACAGTAACTACACACCCTAGGGGCAGGAGCACTGGCGACTTCAGGGAAGAGTGAAGGAGAAGAGACAAAGAGTCCCCAACTTCAACCAAAGAAGCAGGAGGAAGACAGCGCACCAGGCAGTCCCAAGGGCCAAAGTGAGAATGCACCGCCTGAAAGGCGCGAAACCATGTGTGCGCAGGCGTCTTCTGCAACAGCGCCCGTACCGTTCCTGCCCAAGCCAGGAGAACCCCTTATGAAGTGGGAAGACTGGAGAGATTACATTGATAACTTTATTGAAGTACTAGAGGATGGAAACGAGGAGAAATGTACAAGTAAAAGGAAGAAACGGATACTGTTACACAACCTGGGTCCGGAGGGGCTCAGAGTATTCAAAAACCTAGTACCTAAACACCGTGATGATACCGACGACGATGTCTATGCCCACGCAATTGAAGAATTAAATGAGCACTACAGACCAGCAGTATATGTCTCAATTGATCGATACAATTTTCAACAGAGAAAGCAGGAAGCTGGGGAATTGGTTGAAGAGTATGTGGCACATTAAGAAAACTAGCATCCACGTGCGGATACGCCGCATTCCAAGACAAGTTCATAAAAGACCAAATCGTGATGCACACCACAAGTAAGGCCGTGCAGGATAAATTATGGACAAGTGGGGATGCCACGCTGAAGGAAGTCATGGCAATAGTAAAGAAAGCGGAGTTGGCACGACGATGCGCGGAGGCGGCGAAGAAAGAGACGTTGGCCAGACCTATGGTGAACAGAATAGAAGAGGAGGAGCCCCGAAGAGACAGCAGGAACAAGGGAACCCCACAGAAAGGCCCGAACAGGTGGCGAGGAAATCCAGGCCCACCGGGAAAACAAACGGGAGGCGGCAAGAATGCCTATTACCGATGTGGAAGCACGGCACACAAGGCCTATGACAGGAAATGTCCAGCGTTTCGCGCCAAATTTATGTTCTGTGGGATTGTAGGGCATTACGACAAGGTGTGCCGTAGGAAGTCAGCCAGGAGTGTGGTAAAATATGTCGACCAAGGACAAGAAGACCCAGAGGAGAGCAACCACGAGGAAGAGGACACGGTACTCTGCATTTACGACCAGGTGCTATGCGTGGATACCAAGAGATCGAGCAAGCCGGTGCTGGACATGACGATTGGTGGAGTGCCAATAAGTATAGTGGCAGATACGTGTTCGCCCTACACGATAGTCCAGAGGGCGGTGTGGAACGAGACATTTAGACCACATTTGGGCTCAGAGTTAGAGCGGCCGGACATAAGGCCCGTCACATACAATGGAGACCGCATACCCATGGTGGGGTTCAGACCATTAAAATTCGAATTTAGAGGACGCAGTCCGAACTGCAAGCTGTACGTCTCGGAAAAAGGACCATCGGTACTGGGGTGAATGGACCAGGGTGACCTGGGCATCAAACTGGACCCGGGAGGAGGGGTTCAGGTTTTACTCACCGAACCAGAATGATGGCCGGACCTGGACAGATGGAAAAGGGAGTACCCTAAGGTGTTCGGAGGCAAGGTGGGGAAACTAGAGAAGTTTGCGCACAAGATTGTACTCAAAGCAGGAGCGGAACCAGTGTCCCACAGGGTGAGAAATGTGCCCCTCGCTGTGAGAGACGCGGTGCAGGTAGAACTGCAGGAGTTGGAGAAAAAGGGCATAATCGAACCAATCACGTGTGCCGAATGGCTGGCACCACTGGTGGTGGTGATGAAACCCAGTGGGAAGGTCAGGTTATGCGAAGACCTGCGTGAGTTAAACAAGAACATCGTAGTGGAGAAGTTCCCCTTGCCACGGATTGAAGAAATGTTGGCCAAAACAAGAGGAATAAAGTGGTACTCCATCATTGACCTAACCTCAGCATACCACCAGAACGCGTTGCACCCGGAGAGTAGGAGGCTGACGTTATTCATCACCCCATTCGGATGCTACCAGTTCCGCCGTATGCCGTTTGGACTGGCGGCAGCGGTGTTTCAAAAACTGATGCACCAATTGTTTAAGAACATGGACGGCATCCAGTACTTTCAGAATGATATCCTAGTGATGGGACGAGACAGGATAGACCACGACGCGAAACTTGCTAAAGTGCTGAGGGTGCTGGAGGAAAAAGGCCTAACTGCAGAGTGGGAGAAGTGCCACCTAGGTATGGAGTCAGTGACCTACTTGGGACACGAAATTGGGGTGCAACGAATCACGCCCAAGACCGAGAACGTGAAAGCGATTTGCGACGCGCCACCCCCCACCAGCAAGGAGGATGTCAGGTCCTTTTTAGGCATGGCAGAATATTATAGTAAATTTGTTCAACATTTCGCAACAAAAACCCACCACATGAGACAATTAATGAGAGAAAAATCAATGTTCAGTTGGACGGAAGATGCACAAAGGGAGTTTGAAAGTATAAAGATGGACGTGGTAAGCGCCGTACCCCTGCAAGGTTACGACCCCCAAGGGAGAACAGTGCTCACGACAGATGCCAGTGACAAGGGACTAGGTGCCGTGTTGATGCAGGACAGAGGACAAGAAGTGGTCGAGACATTGAGCTTTGCATCTCGCACACTTAGTGAAACGGAGAAAAAGTTCAGCGTCATAGAAAAGGAGATGTTGGCTGTGGTGTGGGCAATGACAAGGTTCCGACAATTTCTATGGGGAACACGATTCCAGTTGAAGACTGATCACAAACCGTTGGTGAAAGTACTCACCTCAAGTGGGCATGCCAGTGCCACACCCCGAATTTCAAAGAGGACTCTGAAGCTTTTGGAGTACAGATATGATGTGGAATATATCCCGGGCAGTCGGAATAAAGTGGCAGACTACTTGAGTAGGGCGGCAGCCATGGAGACGGAAGAAGAAGACAAGGAAGCTGAGGAGGAAATGGTAGCCTTGATGGATGACCAGGAGAGGGTCATTAGCAACCAAGAGTGGGACGAAGCCTATAAGGAAGATCAGGACATACAGGAGGTGAAGGAGTGCATAATGAATGGTTGGCCAGAAAAGAAACACCTTAGCGAGAATCTACGGAAGTATTATGAGGTCAGGGAGGAACTGTCAGTGGATGATAAGGGAGTGTTCATATACAGGGGAGATAAGGTCATCCCCCCAGCAGATATTGTTCCGAGATTACTAGCGATACTCCACGAAGGACATCTGGGGATCGGGAAAACAAAACTACGGACCAAACAGGGATACTGGTGGCCAGGCATGGACTTGCAAGCTGAACGATACATCAGGGAATGCATCCAGTGCCAAGGAGAAGCCAAAACGCTTTAGGCCTTTGAGACCTGCGTTGGGAAAATTTGACTCCCCGAAGAACCCGTGGGAAGAGCTGTCTATTGATATCTTGGGCCCGATCTTGGATGGACAAGGAACCCAGAAATATGTGTGTGTCCTCATAGACAGGTACTCCAAGTGGCCAGAAGTGAAGGTGGAAGAAGTAATGGACACAGAGACAATTCTAAGGTTTCTGAATGATACGTTCGTGAGAGAAGGCATTCCCAAATCCATACTGAGCGACAACGGTCCTCAGTTCACCTCAGAAAAATTTACTAAATTCATGGAGAGGAATGGCATCCTATCCAAACACACCTCCATATATCACCCGGCTGGTAATGGTCTAGTCGAACGCTTTAACCGAGTGGTGATGGGATCGGTACAGGTGGCTATAGTGAGTGACAATGATTGGGAGAAAGAAATATGGCAAATGATCTGGGCGTACCGAATCACCCCTACGGGAACAGGGTATAGCCCCTTCCAAATTCTGAGGGGCCGAGATCCTTTCACGAAGGACAACCGAGTGTGGAAGGAGAAAACAGTAACCAGCAAATGGTCCCCGGCAGTGGTTCAGGCGAACTTGGAGAGAGCACAAGCTGTCTACGCCAAGTACTATAACTTACGAAGGAATGTGAGATACACTGGATTAGAGGAAGGTGAATGGGTGTGAGTCAAGTTGGCGGTAATGCAAAGGAAGGGGGACAGCAAATATAGTAGACCCCTTCAGGTCAAGGAGGTGTATGATAGAGCTGCCCTATTAAGCGATGGCAATGTATGGTTGCAAGACTGCATGGCAAGATGCAATAAAATATTACAGTGGAACTCTGGTGAGCAGGAGCTGGAAGGGGCAGTGGAGCCCAATGAAGGAAATGAACTCTCCAACTTGGAGGTGGACACGGAAGATGGAGACTCGAACGAAGAGCAGGGCAGCAGAGGTACCCCCAGATTAGAGATGGAGAGGAGTGCAAGAAGGTCGACGGGGAGCCCAGCTGAACCGAGCCAGAGAGAAGGTAGTGGAGAGACTCAGGAGAGAGAAGCTACAGCCACCCCGATAAGACATACCCGAGGGGGGAGAGTGGTGGTGAGACCATCCAGGTTCCAGGACTATGATATGAGCGATGGACTGTAAATTTTCATGTTTGTTTCATTGGTGGAAAAAAGGGGAGATATGTAATGTCAGCGCTCTAGGTGACTCACGTTGCGTGATGACGCAACGCGCCCCCCCCGCCATTTTGTGGATGCGTGCGCATCCGAGTTGGAGAAGCGCGAGTGCCGGAGCCGGGAGTGAATCGGCTCGGCGCTCTCTGACGATTATACAGATAATAAATCCCTCTAACCATAAGGCCGTTGTCCTGTCGTCATTATAGAAAGGGCAAGCATTACAATTCCCACTTCAAATGACAGCCATTTTAATCAGCATTGCGCAAAGGAGCCACGGTGACTGTAATTACCGTGTTTGCGTGTTCGTACTAAAGAATGATGAGTGGTCATGGAAGTAAAAATGAATTTTAACGGAGCTTTTTGTTTTTGTAAGTCCGCCATCCCACAAAGGTGTCTCGAGTACTGTTATTGCCATATTAGCATGCACATATTAAAGAGTGCTCAGTGCTCCCGGAAAAGAAAGTGAATGTTAACCTAGCATGCTACTCTTCATATTTAGAGGCAGGGAGTGGCATAGAATAGGCAGTAACACAAAACGCGCACAAAATTGAAAGATAAAGTGTCAAACTCATATTAAGGCCCTTAGTGATTTACCCAAGATCACACTATGTTGTGCCTACACCGAGACTCAACCCAGCTCTCTAGTCGGCAGCTCTGGCCAAACACCGCATTCTCTCCTCCATTACTGAACCTCCGACTGCAAGGGCTTGTTGCACTTTTTTAAAAACAACTCCACATAATTTCACTCTACTTAATACCACAATAATACACCCCACATAATCCACTCTGTGCCACATTGATATTATCCACATAAATGCACTCCACGCCATGCCATAATTCCCCTCAACATATTTCACTCAACACCACACATTTCTACGCCACACTATTCAACTCTAAACATTTCCATTCAACACCACATAATTCCACAACAAACCACAATTCTACTACAGAACACATACATCCAATCCATGCCACAGAATTCCACATCATACCACAAAATTCAACACACCACATAATTCCACTCCACTACATTGCATTTCACAACACACAATACCACTCCACACAATTACACTCCAGGACACGTAAAACCACTCCACATAATTCCAGTACACCCAATAACACATCATTTCTATCCACATATTTCCACTGCACACCACGCCACATAATTCCATGCCACACAATTCCACAACAAACAATTCCAATCCACCCTACATAAATTCCACTCCAAACCACATACATCCACTCCACTCCATACCACATGGTTAAAAGACATTGTCATGGACTATGCCAATTGCTCTCGGATTGCAGAGACCTATTGGCTTTGCCAATGCTTGCTTTATTTTTCAACAACAAATCACAACTCTGGGGGTTTGTTTCTAAAAAACAAATCCTTTGCAGAGTGAGCAAAGCAAATATTAAACCAGCTTGGCCAGGTCTCTTCATTGCAACGTTCACAAAAGTGTCTGTACTGAAGTTTATGGAGGTCCCTGCCAGGCAGGCTGCTGATGAATTGAGCTCAACTATAACTGATAGTTACGAGCATCCACCGAGTCCATCACCAAATACAGGGGGAGTGCCCAAAACACGCAGATGGTACAGTGGCAGCGCTGCTTGGCAAACACACTCTCCTCCGCGTTGGCTTTCATGACTTTTATCCATTTCATTGCTCCAACTTTGAGCTGCTATTTCCAGCAGTCTCAAACCAGCTGGGCAAAACAGCTACCCAGATCTACAAACCTTGGTGGTCCATTGTGAGTTATGCACACTGCCAGGCTTGTTCCCCGTGTCCATCAAGACACCTAAGGTTGGCATAACAGCCTGACACCTGCAAATGGGCACACATGAACAGTGAGACACTGTGTCTTCCATGCAGGTAGCACCAACACTATAGTTGCCATTCAATCTACTTTTCTTTCTGGTGCATAGATGTTCACAAACCCTTAGTGTCACAAATGGTAATCAATACCAAAGTAACATAGAGTAAGGCATTATTAGTTGGAGCAATGTGAGCTTGGCTGTAAGTCAGTGTCCATTCAAGGAACATTGGCTGTTTCTGAACCAGATGTTTCTGGAATCATACTGCATTGCTTCTGTGCCTTTTTCGTGTGCTACATCACTGCAAATTAACAATAAAAATGACTGTATTATATTTGTAATTCCTGTATGTCTTGATTACTGTATTTCATCTAAAGTTACCACTTTTCTTTTGGGCTACCAATTTCTTCATCAGATTACAATTATCATTGGGTGGTCACTGTATTACATGTGATATTGTTTTTTTGATTATGTGTTGTGAATTTCCACAACTTGGATTACTGCGTGCACTTCAGACACATTTTATTTATAGCAGGTGTTGTTAAAGCGCTCTTTTATCAAACAGCTCTGACTGGATATTCTCAACGTATTTCAACAGTGATCGTTTTAGGCCTCGCCGAGCGTTTCAGCGCATGCGATGCTCGATCGGCGAGACCTAAAATGAAAGAGGAGATTTCAGAAGGGGACTTGATGCCCCGCCCATCATTTTCATTGGGTCGTGTTAGCGTTTATGCTAAACGTTGGCTTCCCATTTAAAAGGATGCTTTTGGGTCACTGCCCTTTCTCCCTTTTGGACGGCCAACCGGACTGGGTTGGCTGCTTCACGGCTGTCGTGTAGCACTTTCTTATCTTAAGGGGGGCATCTGTTTCTAATTAGCATGGTCTTAGTGCAGCCATGCTAATTAGAAACAGATGCCCCCCCTAAAAATAAGAAAGTCTGCAGGCAATACTTTTTATTTTGCAGGGCGGCTCTCAAGCGGTGTGTATATATACACGTATAATTTAAAAATTCAATTTAAGGGTACTTAGTGTAATACACACACACTTTGGTGACTTGCTGCAGGCAAAAACTCTTCCTTGGACTTTTTAGGAGATATTGCTTTGAAACAGGGGGCTGACGTGCTGAATTAACTACTTCAAACTTATTAAACAAAATCTGCTCGCTGTGGCAGACGGTGTGTTTCCAGCACTTGGGCTGGACACGGGAACACTGAACCGAAAGGGCTGGGGTGTGCAACCCACACTTCCAACTTTCGCACCTAGTGAACTTTCCCAGTTTAAGCCCCGTGTGACAATATATCAATGTGAAATACGTATTCCCACATTTTGAGATAATGCTCACTTTAATGAAGCCAATCCAATACTGTATAATTATGCGGCATCTACAAATGTACCTTTTATAAAACAAAAAAAATCACGACAGTCGCGTAAATAAAAAAACGCAAAACACTGCACCTTCGTGAACTTTAGCAAAGTTTGCAATACCATGTGAAAGTCTGTGCATGAATCATACTTTAAACACTCGGAAAGGGGAGGGGGTCAGGACACGGAGAATTAACGTATTACTGAGCTGGGCGCACATCCGGCGCTTTTCCCAATTACCACAAAGCAGGCTTGCTCCCTGCCTTCCTGGAAGGGTGCCCCCCTAGCTGCCTCCGCTGCCAGGTTGCTGCAGGTGCCGAGTGACCTCTCCAAAGAATTCTCACTTGGGCTATGAAAGGGGTAAAAGAGGGGGCACGCCAACGGGAGTCTGGGGTCAGCTAAGACTGGAGCTGCGGGGGAGGGGGTGCAGGGTGTCTGGCTGTGCTCGGGCAGACCCTCAGTCTCCTGGGTGCATTTATTTCTGGAGTCTGGCCGCGTTCCTCGGAAGAGGGGGAGGGAGCTGCTCCCATACCTTGCAGCAGAGGAAGCGAGGGGGCATGTTCCAAGTGCTGGGAAAAGGGAATGACTCATGGCCCCTGCACGGTAAAAAGGCTCTTGGCAAACTCTTCCTGGAAGGGCTGCTTGCTGTTGTGACAGCATTCTAAGCCTGCGCTTCCTGGGCCCAGACCCGGATGAGAAAGGTAATAATTTGTCTAGGCCAGAGTCTAAATCTGACTACATCAACTGTACATGTATTCTAAAAATCTAGCCGCAGGCCCGGGCCGGATGGTCCTACGACAGGGCAGACTGGGCCTAATACAGCCTCGTAATCATTTGAACCATGTTACGTTACGCTTTATGTATTTATTTATTTATTTTAGACACCGTTTTTTATTTTGACCAATTGCAGGATCGCTCAGCACTTTTCGGTTCAAATCTGACATGAGATGAGGGGTGAGTGGGTGTAAGTAAGATGTCTTCCAAGGGGGTGTCCATAGACAAGCCTGTCAACAAATGTAAAATGATGCATTGGGCGGGCAGCTCTTCACTGACCACTTTTTATTGTAGAGAGCTGTCCGGCCTCTACTGAACAGCCATTCATTACAAATTACACCTCGCGAAGATGGTTTGAGGGAGGATGTTTGGACTGATGCTGGGGAGGCACACCGCGAGAGGAGTGAGGGCTGCTTCTGATGTCGCCCTTTACACATCTGGAATGGGTTGCACTACCAGCGTGGTCCTTTTCAGAGGCATCCGGACCATGTTCGCAAGGAACTGTGCCCACATCTGCAAGCAGAAGGGCGACAGCAATGTCCTGGAGTACACGGCGTACGGTCTGGGGAAGGAGGACTCAGCGCGTATCCATTCTTTGCTGGTAAATGCGTCTTCTTTTCAGTACACTAGGTGTGACATGCCATGTGTGTGTGTGTATCAGTAGAAGTGCAGATAGTCAATTGCAATACATAATTAAACATTAACATGTTTCATGCATATCTTATTGAGTGCTTTACGGATTAAAATTTATATTATGTTAAATCCTAGATTTTTCTCTCACCTGCACAGCACCATCCCTACTTACGAGATATGGTCACTAACGGACACTCGCTATGCAGTGCAATAGGTGTTGCTTTTCGGATTGTAAATAACTGTGGCTTTTCATTTTTTTTAAAGCATTGCCATTTACAATGCCAATAGCTCTAAAATTCGCAGTTGCAAGACCTATTGCATTGTAAATGCTTGTGTTGTATTGTACCTATTATGGCCACACAAACTTTTTTTGAGTTAAGTCTTGGTTGCTACCCAGAAAGCCATGTGGGCATAGATGCAACCAGGGGCATAATGCAGGCCACGGTGGCACATGTGGACCCCTAACCCTCCAGGGGTCCTTTACCCTTCAAAGAAAGACCCATTCAGTCCAAGGCCAATGAATATCTGTGAGATATGGGAGTCTCGGGCCCCTTTAGTAACCAATATATTTTTATGAATAATCTGGTCGATTATGACCGTTGCCCACTACCATCTCAGTATACTTTGTTATAACATAGTGCTGTGTAGGCCTGTGTAACAGAAATTAGTTATAAAGTAGGGCTTGACGATGTCCTTTCTGTTTCCGACTTTATCTTGCTTAATGCCAGGGCTTGCCTATTGGCTTTGGCATAATCTTATGCCATCTTGCATACTAATTTTGCTCTTTTGCGGGAAAAGAGGCCTATGCTGAGCAACTCCATTTTTTGAGCTGTCGCCATCTTCTGAGCCTCTCTAGGTGAGAGGCTATGTTTTACTTTCCACTTGTTTTTCACCCTTCTTAAACTGGAGATGACCGGTTCTTGTCAGAGGAATGTGCTCACTCTTTGCCGAAGTCATAGCAGACGCCTGGCCAGCTAATGCTGTGTCCTTGGCACGGAGTGGTATGGAATCTGATGGGAAAAGGAGGCAAGGCTTGCTAGAAGCTTCGACTAACGCTTCCATTTTGTACTAAAAGAGGTGTCTGATCTCTGGTAGGCTGGCAGTCTGGTATCCTGGCGGTTTGGTGATACATCACGTTGCAGACGTGCAGCTGTGATCTTGGAGCAGAGAATCCTGATTAGACCGGAGAGACGGGCCCCCTCTGGAAACAAGATGTGTAGGAATTTGGTGAGGTGTTCCACTAATTTTTATATTCTAACTGTCTTTGGCTAACTATCCCTTTTATTTTCAGGTTCTATACATTTAGTCCTGTGAACGCTTGTTTTGCAGGATTTCCGTGCCCCCTTTTTGCCGAATGCCCGTTGAATTGCGTGCCGATTGCTGTATGGCCACGCCCCCACATGCCCACAACGGAGCCCAGTAAACATTTGTTTTACCTGATTTCCCCCCACCAGATTTCCGCCCCCAGCACAAAGCACACGCTTGTTTTACCTGATTTCCGCTCCCAGATACTGTATGGCCACGGCCCCACATGCCCACAACGGAGCCCTGTAAATGCTTGTTTTACCTGATTTCCGCCCCCAGATTTCCGCCCTCAGCACAACGCACACGCTTGTTTTACCTGATTTCCGCCCCAGCACAACGTACACGGCCACAAGGAAGTACTAACACGTAGCGAATGCCACGCCCATCGCTGTATGCCCACGCCCCCAGCACAACGCACAGGCCCCCAGCAGAACGCCCAGAGCAGAACGCCCACGCCCAAAAGGGACTACTTGCCCCTAAGGTTCGTTTACCCTTCGAATGTATATGGTGGCCAGCTGTATAGCCTATGTCCATCTGCTGCAACTGTCCTTTCAAATGCTGTATTGGGTGTTGTGATTTGTGCTGTGGTTCCTGAGATTACCCGCCTCAAAGGTTTGGGCTATCTCTTTATAATATTAATATAGATAAATTTTATATGTGTCTTACTGATTGCATTTAGCTATTGCTTAGGTGTTATTGTGAAGAAGGCCTATCGTGACATATTAGTTATTTCTTTCTTTTGTCATTCTATCATTGTGTAATAAAGAAACCCCAGAGCATATTATAATTTGTTTGTGTTCCTTGGGATGGGAGGTCGGGACCTTTCTGATCCAAGTGTTAACGCATCGGAAGGATGGTAAGTTTCCCTTCCTGCAGGTAATTGTAGAAGGAGAGTTATTCCGCTCCCATCTAGGGAAGTATAGATTCTAATTATTTTACCCGATGCATTGTTAGGAGGAGCATGTGCTGCGATTTCCGAATCCTCTCGAGGTGGCGAGGTGTGCCTTGTGATTTCCGAATCCTCTCGGATGTGGAGAGGTGTGCGTTGTGTTTTCTGAATTGTCTCAGAGGTGTAGAGGTGTGCGTTGTGATTTCCGAATCCTCTCGGAGGTGGAGAGGTGTGCATTGTGATTATTTGCAAGCTCCTCTGCAATGGCCTTATATCTTTAGTTTGTTGTTAGTGTTTATTCCTTTCTTAGGTAAGTATTGTTAAGTGTGGTATCTTTCTGGGTCCTGAGAAAGGATGTGGTAAGTAATGCCCTGGTGATTGGCAGAATTACAGAATTATCAGGACATTACAGCCCCTCATCACATTCTGCAGGGGGTCCTGATCATGTTACTTTATGCCGTTGGATGCAGCCCAGTTTGTGTTGCAGACTTAGGGCCTTAATTAGAGTTTGGCAGATGCCGGACATCGGCTGAAAGACAGCAGCTGGCTTGGCCTCCCTGTTTAGAATGTATAGAGCCTTTATGCATTCTAAATACGGCAGCGGGGACACCTGCTGCTCTTTGGTGGATGTTACACATCCTTCTCTAAATGAGGCCCTGGGTCCCATAATTACAAGCACTTTGCAATAATTTTGGGGTACTTCTTAAACACAAACCCATTGCAAAGTGCTGTGGTGGGATTTACAATCCAACGCAAATCATGATTTTCACTGGATTAAGCTGCACAATGCACTACCTTGTGTTACATTGCACCAATGAGGAGTTCCATGGGTGGTGCAAGTGCATTCCCCTGCAACCATTCATGAGTTTTGCTGTAAATCCCTATCTACCAAGAACTGAAGTCAGGGATTTGCGACAAAAGTGTGCACCTCCTCAAGGCAAGTGTAACCAGGGGAAATATTTTCATTCATCTTCCTAGTTTACATGTGTGCTGCATTGTACAACACACATACAAAATGAGAAATGCCTTAAAGCATAGTTTTTGTACTGGCAGAGGGACTCATTCCAGCACAAAACCTAAGCTTCCCATAACGCAAACACCATTGCACTATGGCACACGGGTGTCTGCATTGGCGCATGGCAGCTAATAGTGCACCAGCGCAAGGAGAGAGCAGAATAGAGCCACATCCCAGTAGATCTGGCCAGGGGCATAGCTTACTCAGTGGAATTTAGGTGGCATACGTCTGAGGCTTCTCAAGAAGCTCTGCAGTATCCCCAGCAAATAAGATGGCACTGACATGCTCCTGTATCATCATTAAGTCTGCACCCCCCTCCCCCCCGAAAAATAGTATGGAGACACTGCACCTCAAGAAACTGTTTCTGTATCATAAATGAAATAGAGCGTTTCAGCACTATTCTATTGGAAAAGTCCTCTGCATGGTAAAGGACGTTTACACCTGCCCTGAATGCCCATCTGTACTGTTGTCTTGATCTCTAATGCTGATTTTTGTTGTCATAGGCAAACAGGGATCACACGTGTGCGCTATGACATAGGTCTGTCTCATGAATTGTGGTCTTGTTGGGCCTGAAGGTGCACCAAGAGATAAGCAGAATGAGCGTGGTGGTGGCAGGATATTGTGTAGTGATCAGTAGGAAGGAACAGGTCCTTTTTACCATGTGTCACTGGAGTTAGGCCAACAGGCTCACTAACCTTTGTAAAAGGTTCTGCTACTGTGTGCTTAACTCACCTGTGGACAACATCAGTTGGAATTAGAGTGCTGTGCAGAACAGGTGTGTTGACTGTGTGCTGGATGTATGTGTGCCTGGAAAGGGCACAGTACAGGAATACAGCAGTGCTGTGTAGTACATGCATGTATGCCTGCAAAAAATTCCTTCCATGGGAGATGTAGTGCTATGCAGTGCGTGCGCAATGAACGCATGTGCTGGGTGTATGTTTGCTTGTGAGAAGTAATGACCCTTCATGTACTGACATGAAGGGTGAAGTGTTGAGTTGCACAAACATGGTGTGTGTGTGTTAACAAATAGGACACCATGGCACAACATAGAGAGGATAAAGTACTGAGCAGTGCACACAGAATGATTTTGTGTGCTGGATGTATGTGATCCTGGAAAGGAATCCTCCCTGGCAGATTTGTGTATTGCTGTATTCCTGGGAGGCTAGTGAGACACACTGGAGAAAGAGAGAGAGAGAAACTCCCTCTATACACTTCAAAAGAGTGCTCTTTGATTCAGTGATAGATCAGTAAGAAAGGTCCTGAACACATCTCCGGAAGGAGATAAGTTTGCTTAGGAATGGCGTAAACTTTTTTGAATGCAGAAAGTTAGAGGTAAAATACATATTTTTCATATAAAAATACGTATTTGACTGGACATTGATTTATTGACTCTACTGAGTGCACTTTGAGTTATGTGTAGTGTTTACTAACCTGTATCTACCCTCCCCACACCCAAAACCAAACCAACCATATTTTGTTCTATTTCAGCATCCCAAGGATTATTGGTCACAACCCTAAGCATCCACCACGGACATGTAGGACTTGAGTGAAAGCGAACAGATACTATCAGACCCAACAGGGCCTCCCAGAACCCAACTTTCAGGATTCATTAGGGGGGTTGTAACCCTCACAAACCTACTATGCAGCTACGCCATTGGTTATGGCGCTGTTCTACTCTCTCCCATTTGCGCAACACAGAAACTTTACTTGCTGCACAGCGTTGTGTGCATTCTATGTAAATCCGGACCTTGGTTTCTTCAGCTCTGCTTACTAGGGCCCTCCTCTTTCTCCCTCTGAAAGATTTAAGAGACCCCTACGATTGTGCCCCTGGAGAATCAGATACAGTTAGTTAAGCAACAGGGAAGTCGAGAACTGTTATGTAACAGCATATCATTCCTTATTTGTAGTCTGTGTGTAATTAATCATTTCTTTCATTGTACAAATACCAAATGTAACTATCT
This sequence comes from Lissotriton vulgaris, assembly GCF_964263255.1. NCBI lineage: Eukaryota > Metazoa > Chordata > Amphibia > Caudata > Salamandridae > Lissotriton > Lissotriton vulgaris. The sequence continues at coordinate 584,635,751 of NC_141698.1, forward strand.
TAGTACTTTTTTAATAGAATGTTTTATGCTTAGTACTCACTGAAAGGTTTCTCTAGACACTCTTTGCTTCCTGTGCAGGACAGTGATAGCAACACCTTATTTTCTAACATCTGCTCCACTGAAAGACTTTGAACCTGAACCAGATGTTCATTTGCATACATAGTGCATTTGTAAAAATGGGTTAAGAAGCGCATTTTGCTGAAAACTAGAAATAATGCCTCTTCACATCTGTGCAGCTCAGTTGTGAAGAGCTCTGGCAGGGCTGCAAAGTGTTTGTCAAGCTGACATTTATTTCAAGAGACAGGTTTTCTTTTTTTATCTGGGAAGAAAAGGAAGTAATAGAGGAGGCTTGAATCGTGACCCAGGACATGGATAAGCTCACAAAGAGATACATAATTATGGCATGTCAGTGTGTCAGAGGAAAAGGGCCTTACCTTGTTTCAGCATGACTGTGCTACCACAAAACTGTTTTTCCATTTAATCTGGGTCCTGGTGTTGCTGTAAGGTTCAGGACAAAATTAAATGCCCATATATAACAGTCCATATATGTTTCAGGGACTATTGAATCGACAAACCTATGTGAACTGACATACATCAGACTGCAGAACATTGAGTGTCTGCCTGATTCAAATGTGGTTCATCTTGGTGCGGATACAAACTATTGAGGCTACCATATACAAGGTTCAATTAGCTCTGGCAAAGACCCATTAAGAAACGCCTATCACAATCTATGTGTTGCACTGTTTGATAAAATGTATGTTTTTGATTTAAGAGGTTTTAGTTCTTAAGCGAGGAAGTAGGCAGAAAAATAATATAACCACCCTTTTGATCACTATGGCAAACATGAGTGAGAGAAGCAGTACTTAATTTGAGCCTGTGGTTTCCTCAGCACCAGCACTTAATTCTTAGCACTGGTGCTTGTGAGAATCTGCCACACCATGGAGGTGTCTGCCAAATTTGCGTATAAGCACAACAACAGCAGTGTATTAATTTAATATACATTAACATTCACTAATGCCATTCTTATATCTTTGGGTGCCTTGAATAGTATGAACTGTCACTTATAGGAGTGTGGTGGTTAGTAGTTGTGTTAGTACTGTCATTGGCGGCACTGGTAGGGGCAATGGATGGTACATGCTGCACTATCCTCCTGACGAGGGCACTCGCACTTATTGTTTTACAAATTAACCACTGGAGAAAACCATGCGATTCCAACCCCGTCTAGGCAGGTAGTTGAGCAAACTTCAATCCTACTGGACAATGAAGAACTTCCACCAGACCACAGTGAGGAATTTGTCCAGCCTTCTGAAAGCAACACAGAAAAAATAGTTGCCAAATTCATGAACAAGTTATATAGATCTTTTTTCAAATAAAGAAATGCCTCTTCTTTTTTCATTATTCTCTGGTACCGGGTCCACATACATAATAAAGGTGATTGTCGTCATCACGCCACGGATTACCCCATGTATAACTCACAAAGTTCATTTTAGACAGTCACTTCAGTATCAGGTCTTAAATATCAGCGCTGCCGTAACTCTTCTGTGTAGCACCTCCTGCATTTTGGTGATGTATCTGGACTTTGACTGTGGCACATTATTTGGCTACTCTACAGCTGCTCCTTATTTTCGCTGTTCAATAATTAGGTTATTGCTGTGATGTGCCCCACCTGGTTTTTACTCTCTTTTGTATTTTGGATTAGTCTGCAAGGGCTCTTACCCTTTTCTGTCAATGTATGTTATTGGATGTACATTCTTACTGCCTATCAAAGGAACCATAACTGATTTAGTGAGCCATTTGCAACTTCACTGTTTAATCTGTGTATACTTAGATAAGTAATGATTCATTTAAGACTATTAAATGCTACTGGCATGTCAACCAGGTTAGCCCAAGCAACTACATAAACTTTAGAATGAAGTTCAGTAAATTCTACTCTCAGCTATGTGGTTTCAGTCATTGACCATCTTAACTGTTTTAATTTTTTTTTTTTTTTTTTTTTTCTGATGATGGTCTATTTACCCATTGTACTGTTTACGTGAGCTGTTTATTTGTCACTATACTATCTTGAACCTTAGAACTGCTTAAGGAACAAAGAGTTTTAGGATGGATGTTGTTATGAAGGAGAAACTCCATCTTTGAACTACCCAGATATTTTTGACCACTGCATCAGGTGCGGGATGCTGAAGACTGGCTGTAGACACCATATTAGAATGATGGATATAAATACAGTAGCCATTTTAGTGATTGTTCCTTTTGGTCATAACATGATTTGAGGTGGGACACAATGCACTGTAACACTTATGACGTATGTTAACATGGATCACATAATTTTGATAATTACCACTTATTACCAATCCAAATAGATAACTGGTTGTTACATACTTTTAGTTCAGAAATTTTTCAAGGCATAAACAAGGATTACTAATAAGGTATGAACTTGTTTTCCTGCATTAAACTAAACACTTTGGTTAAAAATATCTCAATTTACTCATGAATGTTACTTCTTTGAATTGCTTTATGGGGGTAATAAAATATGTAATGGTAAACATACTACTTATGGTTGTACTATTACCATGTATTTTCATAATATAAGTTAGTTACCTTGAAACTATAGTGGGTATATTTTACAAAGTGGAAGTTGTTAGAAATGGTGAGTTTCTAGCAATAATTTGTTAAACACTGCAGTGGATACTAACATGGTTTAAGACTAAGCAGTAGATGGTATATATTACATATTTCTGTAAATAATTCCTTAATTAAAAAACGTCTGTGATTGCATAAATATTTGTATATACTAATCTTATGTCATAATGCATATCCATGTTTGTATAATGCTTTGGTTAGGGTAAACACTGAAGAAATGAATAATGACTGCTAGTGTTGGTAATAATTATTGCATTCATGTAATAATCTTCACTGCTTCTTTATTTATTTGTTGAAGGGGTGCATTTCTAACGCGACAATGCTCCCCAGATAGCTTACTTTTTTTAATAATAACTGGTGCTACATACTTCTTCTCTTTCTGCAGCTTGTGGCTAACCCTAATATTGCACTCTCCACACTTTTCACTTGAACATCTCATCTTGGAGTATTCAAATTTTCTGCTGTCCGGATAGAGCTGGTTGCAGGTAGATTCTGGGACACTTGTGTTGCAAAATATAAACATCACAAACAATGCAGTTATACATGAAAGATAGTATGGTTGTTGGAACAGAACACCTGCTGCTTTAGGTCTGCTATGCTGTGCAGCAACTCTAGACAAAACAACCTGGATTTATGAAAGGTTTGCACTAGAGCTTGGTGCAAACACCAGTGTCAGATCAGCTCTGCACCATGGCCCTGTCAATTTATGCAAGGGGTGGCATGACTATGGTGGGCCAGTGCAAAAGCCTTCTGTGTTGGTGCCAAGCAATATCTAATATATTAATGTAATTTGGCTGTGTCCCAAATCCTAATGCCAAGTACAAGTTGGCGCAAGCTATTTATCAACTGAAAGTCCTAGATGTTATATGTGTGCTTTAACCTAAAGCGCACATCTTACAAGTCTGATCCCTCTGCTGTTGTCTACACCTAAGACTTTTTGTGGAGGGTGTAACTCCAGTACAAATCCTAAACTAGGCTCTACTGGCCAGCCTTTATGCCACAGTGTGAAGGTTAGTGTCACACAGCAGTCAGATTTAGCGTGAGCACCACTGATGATGTCACTGAAAGGTGATTTTTACTACATTTTGTGCAGTGCTATTTTCTGCTCTGGGCTCAGGGCAGCACTACAATTTTTCACGCCGCCCTGCGTTGCGTGATACACTGTTAAAATGGGCCCAGAGGTAGGTAACTGACCACAGAGCTTTAAACTGTACCATTGGATGCTATAGCTTGGGGAGCAGCACTAGGAATCCGTTCAACCTAAAATGCCATCATTCAAAGATTCATTCATTGTTTCTAAAAACTCCTTCTGGAGTGAATATTCTTCATCTGCTTTTACATCAGCACTGTTGTCCGTAACGTTTGATGCTTGCATTTCACAGGAACCATCAGTACTTTAAAACCAGCTCCACTGGTGCTAGTCGTGTTAGCCATGGTCAAAAGCCATCCTTCCTGTCAAACTCTGCACTTAACATGTACCTGTGGCTTAGCCTCTGTGCGGGTGGGTGGCGCCCATTTTTGTTTGAACCCTTGATCACCCTACACTATAAATCTGTTTTTCAATGATTAACTTCGTATGGCTAATAGTTGTTAACTGACTCTTTCAAACACCATGGCTACCAGTGTCTGTTACATCCGTGGATGGCAGACACCTGTTTCTGATGACACTCGACTAATGTCCAAAGTCTCATCTACTTTTTCAATGGGAATCTTGCTTCTGTTGAATCTAGCTTTCCTCTAGGACCTCGACAGTCACCCCTCCTTCTGCACAGTGACTGGAGGAAGCTGCAGCGATGTATGTCACATGCATTGAATCGACAGTGATGATCACAAGTCAAAAGTATGCATGACATTGATGTGCTAGAGCTGGGGGCTGGAAGTACTGCATGCCACGCAATCCAACCAACCTGCCAGGATTCATCACAGGAAGCTCCCAGTCAAAGATGTCCTAGGGATACGCTGAATTGACTCCTCTCATGTGCTTCTTTAACCTTAACAATTTTCTCATGACCTGTCTGTGCACTTTGTGCTGCTTTCTCTTAAAATTCATGTACTGTAGTAGCAACTTTATTAGATTAATGATTATTCACCTTCACAGAAAAACACCAATTTCATAGGAATATTACAATAATATATACAAAATATCATAAAAACATCGTAATTACAGAAGAAATAAAACATATCATACTTAAGTATGTAAAATAACCTCTTTTAATCACAGGGCAGTTGGCTTGTAGGCCATTAAGCTAAGTCATCCAGTTATATCAGGATCAATTTCTAATGCCATTCTTGATTTTGAGAAAGAGAAAGAAGAGAAACCACTCCAAAGCACCCTTATATCACAATCATACCAATTATTCGGTGGATAAGAACTTAATCCTGACCCGCCAAGCATAAAGCAAATGTCTCGTTAGTGTAAACACTAACCATTTGGTGGTGTCGATCTAAACACACGTAGAGCTCCCGCTGATCGGGTAAATAACCAAAGTCGACAGGACGGGATTATCCACCTTTTTCTGATTTTTGCAGGGATTATCCACCTTTTTCTGATTTTTGCTTAGCGGGCAGATAAACATAAAGTGTTCTAAGAATTTGGTGATAAGTTTAAACACGGGACACAGCAGGGTTACCATAGCATTGTTCCATTTACTTTTGATAGCATTGAAAGGCAAAATCCCAAACATGAATTGTAAATAAAGTGCACGTGCATGTGGGGGTTGTATTTTATCCATACAAAAACCCAAACTGGAGGCAATTTTTCAAATCCAAGAACATGTCAGTTAAAGTTCTTGGTGCTGCAGCATTAATATATAGTACCTGAATATAATTCCTAAATCTGTTTTTTAAAAGGGGTAGTATTTCTTTGGATATAGTTTTTGTACAGTACTTTTTGTAGCGGCAACAGGGATTATTTTACCTATAATTTTCTCCTAATATTAACTTTGGTGGCAAGAGTGTTGTGCTCACTAACCAAAAAGTTCAAACTCGCAGACTTGGACACCCTTTCTTACAAGCCATATGATTCAAGCTCCTGGAACCAGGGTTAGACATCCCACCCGCTCTTGTTGCTGGCTGTATAACTACCTGGAGAGCCGAGAGGGCAGAGAATTGATTGGTTTAGCGAATGGGTGGGATAAGACTGGATTGTCAGTGGAGGGAAAATGAAAAGAGAATTTGAGATGATTGAAGTGTTCGAACAAGACAAAGTTCATGCTTTAGTTGAGTGTCTGTCATTGTACGCATCTACTTGTACTTTGAAAAATAAACAGTTAAATAAATTGTTTTAAAATATTTTCATAATCTTTGGCAAGTATCTCTTTCTAGCTCTTGCATGGGGAACATATATTTAATGCCAGTTTTACTAACCTCGATAGTGCATGAAATCAACAGGCACAACAGAAAAACCTAGTAACACCAATCACAAGGGGGTGCGTAAATGCAACAACTTTGTCCACTGCAACAATGTCATGCAACAGGATTTTGTAACCCATCCAAGAACTGGAGAAAAAATCAAACTCAAATTTACAGCCGATTGCAATTCGAACTTTGTACTCTACTGTATAAAATGCCCATGTGGCCTAATGTACATAGGCAAAACAGAAAGGAAACTGAAAATAAGGATAGGAGAACACAAAAGCATGATACGAAACAAAAACATGAAGTCCAATTTGGCAGCTCATTGGATAACTCACAATCACAATATCCCCCAAGTACGATTTATGGCCATAGAAAAAATTGAAAAAAGAGAAGGAACAGATAGCCAGAAACTCTTGTCTCAAAGGGAAGTCATGCTAATCAAAAAATTTCAAACAATGGAACCCATGGGTTTAAATGATAAATTGGATTTAATATGTTTTCTGTGATTGTGTAAGCAAATCAGGATCCACTTAAACTGCATATGGTTAGGATTTGATTGACGTGTACGCAACTGTCTAGTAACTTTGGGAATGCATTGAAGCTTTTATTGTACATACTTTTGTTTTATATCCATGGTTACATAGTGAATTTCAGTACAGCTGGTATGTTATTACTGTACACATTCAACTGTTGAGTAATTGTGATTATGAAAATTGTTCACTCTTCCATCACATACAACAATGCACATACACTTTCGTTTTCTCCCATTCGTCCTAGATCAGTGTTACATGGAGCTTCATCCACACTCGGTTAGTATCCCAGCATCATAGTATCGTTACTCACGCGCTTATCAGCCAGACGTTTACGTTTTCACTTTTCAGTAAACTCTCTCCTTCAGGCAACCCCTGAACATTGAAGTATTTCAACTACCCCATAATGATTCAGATATGGCGTGTATTCACTCCCGTGTATACACCATTCCAATATGGCCGACACAATGTTCACTTTTCGAACAGTCCGTTGTTTTTTTCGCTTTACGCGGAAAGCACGTTTCACTTAAAAACCGCGATATTTAACTTTAGCTAGTGTTTCATCGGTTAACAGGCACACCCAGGAAGGGACTTCTCGAACGCGTTTGAAAACTATCGGTAAGCTCATACGACCTTTACATTTCGTAATATACCGTTTTAGCAACTTGAAGACCCGGTTTTTAATATGGGCTTCTTATTGTTTCACAGATACGCTGTTTTTCCACTCTGAAGAGCAGGTAACGTCACGCTAATCTTCACCAGACCCCATCTTAATTATTCTCATTTGTTCTATCACCACAGAGTCTCTCATTTAAAATTTTTCTATTCGTCACAGAGTAGTCACACGGATCAGCCCTTTTCATTTACACAGTTATGTCCATGTAGGCGTTTGTGATACACATGTGAGTGAGCTCAAATCTTTAACTACATGATTAAATGACTGACAGAGTACCCATGTTTAGAAACTATCACCACTTTTTCGCAAATTAACATAAATATGTATGAAGGGATTACTATGCATTGTTGTTGTTTTAAAAAAAAACTGGTATAGAAAGTACTATTGTTTTGGAAGAGGTATCGGATTCTTTGTATTGTTCGTTGAATGTGTACCTAGAGACAGGAATCAATTAACATAGAGGAGTGTGGAACTCAAAACCGAGTAGTGGCTAATTTAGAAAGACAAATATTATTTAGTAGAATTAATGCGCATATATCATTTCTTTCACAGAGGCCCCCGAAGAAGGGACCTGGGTCCCGAAATGCATCGGGCCAACAAACTCAGCAATCGCCGAACATTGTTTATGAATGTATTATGATGATGTAGGAGCTTTTTGATTATGATTTTTGTACATTGAAATACACTTTGAGAATTTAGCATAAAGAATGTATTGACATATACCTTTGAATGATTTGTATGAAAAAGGTTTCAGAATAAATACGATAATCAAGTAAAAAGATTGAATCAAAAGAATTATTGTATAGGGGGAAATAACGCAAATTAGCTGTGCGCTTGGTAAGGTTGTGATATTGTTACCACAAACCAATCCCCAAACAGTTTTGACAGTTTTGTGGGACACCCCCGCGCCGCACGGCCACCAGCTGCTGCGTGTGCCCCTTGCCTGCCCTCTGCCTCGCTGCTGCCTCGTTTTGCCGGATGCCGGCTGCCTCCGCTGCAGTTGTTTTTGCCCTTGTTTTGTCGATAATTTGTGCCTGTTGTGTTTTATTTTCATTTTGCCCTTGTTTTGTCGATAATTTGTGCCTGTTCTGTTTAATTTCTTTTTCCCCGTGTTTTGGTTTTTCCTTCCTTGTTGTCCGCCTACCTCGCCGCCCTCCGCCCTCCCTTCCCGCCACCGCCGCTTTTCCCCGCCCCTTTTTCTATTCTGTACCCTCCCCGCTCCCGCCTCCCAGCTGCTCCGCCCACCCGCGCACTTCGCCTTAAATGGCGACCGTGCGAACGCGCAGCGGTCACGCGCAGCGGTCACGCGCAGCGGGCGCGCCGATTGTGCGCCGAAGGCGCGCCAAAGGTAAGCCCGTCTACGCCCGTCCGCGCCTGGACCGCGCCCAGTGCCAGGACCCCTGGCCCACGAGGACCGCGTCCGACCCGCCTGACGTACTCCGCCGCCACCCTCACCGCTCTCAACACCGGCCGACTCCCAGAATGCCATCAAGCCACGCCACGACGTACCCACGGACCTTTCAGCTGCCACGCCTGCATCCGGACCAGCCTCGCACCAGCACCCGCCAAGTCGAACACCAGCAGCACCCACCTCAAGTGCATCCTGCTCAACACCCGCTCCGTCCACAGACACGCCATCGAACTCTGGAACCTCCTAGACGCCACAGCCCCTGACGTTGCCTTCCTCACGGAGACCTGGATGAACGCCTCTTCAGCTCCCGACATCGCCATCGCTATCCCAAAGGGCTACAAGATCGTCCGGAGGGACCGAAACGCCAACCAGATGGGAGGAGGCATCGCCATCATCCACAGGAGCACCATCCGTCTCACGACCAGCACCGACAACACCCTGACCAGCGCCGAACACCTGCATTTCCAGATCCACACCAACCCGAACACCACCCTCAGAGGCACCCTGATCTACCGACCCCCTGGACCACGCACGCAATTCAGCGAGGACATCGCCGACTTCGTCAGCCCGCATGCCCTCCCCTCCGCTGACTACATCCTCCTCGGAGACCTCAACTTCCATCTGGAGAACAACAACGACCGCAACACCAGCACCCTGCTCGACAACCTCGCCAACCTGGGACTCAAGCAACTGGTATCCACCCCCACCCACCTCGCCGGACACACACTCAACGCAGTCTTCTCTTCCAGCACAGACATCGACTTCAGCCACGCCACAGAGCTTCAATGGACGGACCACAGCTGCGTCCACTTCACCTTCAAGAGAACGACGACCCACCAACACCAGCAACAGGCCGCCCGCAGAAGCTGGAACAAGATCACAGCAGACCAGCTCGTCACCTCCCTGAGCCAGCACCCTCCTGCCAGCTCAGCGAACCCCAGCCAGGCCGCCGACAACCTCACGAAGTGGATCAGCAACTGCGCGGACGAACTCGCCCCACTGAGGACCCCGCCTAGCAGACCCGGCAGCAAGAAGGCCCCATGGTTCACCGACGAACTCAAGAGCTCCAAGAAGAACTGCCGAGCCCTCGAGAAAGTCTGGAGAAGGGAACCGACACCGGACAACAGGACCTCCTTCAAACTTGCCACCCGGAAACACCACCAGCTGATCCGCGCCGCCAAGAAAACAGCATTCAAGGACCGGTTGGACAACAACGCACACAACTGCAAGGAACTCTTCAACATCGTGAAAGAGCTCTCCAACCCCAGCGCAGGAAACAACGACATCATCCCATCGCAAGACCTCTGCAACTCCCTCGCTTCATACTTCCACAACAAGATCGCGGACATACACAACAGCTTCAACAACCAACCAACGCACACCATGACCGAGCAACCACCCCCCACCACCACCCTCCACGCCTGGACCCCGATCAGCACCGAAGACACCATCCGCACGATGAACTCCATCCACTCCGGATCACCGACCGACCCCTGCCCTCACCACGTCTTCAACAAGGCCGACGCTGTCATCGCACCCCACCTGCGAGACATCATCAACACATCCTTCGACACCACCATCTTCCCTGAGAGCTGGAAACACGCCGAACTCAGCGCTCTACTCAAGAAACCAACAGCGGACCCCACCGACCTCAAGAATTACCGCCCCATCTCGCTCCTCCCGTTTCCAGCCAAAGTCATCGAGAAGACCGTCAACAAGCAGCTGGCCGCCTTCCTCGAGACGAACGGATCCCTCGACCCCTCACAGTCCGGCTTCCGAGCCAACCACAGCACCGAGACCGCCCTCATCGCCGCCACCGATGACATCCGAGCCCTGATGGACAATGGAGAAACAGCGGCCCTCATCCTCCTAGACCTCTCCGCGGCATTCGACACGGTCTGCCACCGCACCCTAGTACGGCGCCTCAGCAACATCGGAATCCAGGACAAGGCGCTGGAATGGATCATCTCCTTCCTCGACGGAAGAACACAGAGAGTCCGCCTACCACCGTACAAGTCAGAGGCCTCCGAAGTCATCTGCGGCGTCCCCCAAGGATCATCTCTGAGCCCCACCCTCTTCAACGTCTACATGAGCCCCCTCGCGGCCATCGTACGCAAACACAACCTCAGCATAATCTCCTACGCCGACGACACCCAGCTGATACTCTCCCTGACCAACAACCCCGCCGCCACCAGAGCCAACCTGCACGAAGGGATGAAAGAGGTAGCCGAGTGGATGACGACCAGCCGCCTGAAACTGAACTCGGACAAGACGGAGGTCCTCATCCTGGGCTCCTCACCCTCCGCCTGGGACGACTCCTGGTGGCCTCCCGCCCTGGGCACCGCACCCAAACCGACAGACCATGCACGCAACCTGGGCTTCATCCTGGACTCCTCCCTCTCCATGACCAGGCAAGTCAACAACGTCTCCTCGGCGTGCTTCAACATCCTACGCATGCTACGGAAGATCTTCTGGTGGATCCCCACCGAGACCAGGAAGACCGTCACCCAGGCCCTCGTCACCAGCCGACTGGACTACGGCAACGCCCTCTACGCCGGTACCACCGCCAAGCTCCAGAAGAGACTCCAGCGGATCCAGAACGCCTCAGCCAGACTCATCCTCGACATCCCACGAACCAGCCACATCTCCGGACATCTGAGAGACCTTCACTGGCTCCCCGTCAACAAAAGAATCACCTTCCGCCTCCTCACCCACGCACACAAAGCCCTACACGACCAAGGCCCGAGCTACCTCAACAGCCGAGTCAACTTCTACGCTCCCAAACGCCACCTCCGATCAGCCAACCACGCCCTCGCCGCCGTCCCCCGCATCCGAAGAGCGACTACAGGAGGAAGGTCCTTCTCCTACCTGGCCGCCAAGACCTGGAACTCCCTCCCGACCGACCTGCGCCTGACCCAAGACCACCTCTCCTTCAGGAAGAAGCTGAAGACCTGGCTGTTCGAGCAGTAGCGGCACCCCCCCCCCCCCCCCCCCCCAGCGCCTTGAGACCCTACGGGTATGTAGCGCGCTTTATAAGTGTCACTGATTGATTGATAATCTCAGGGACAGGCAGCCCAGAGCTACCAATCAGCACGCAAAAGAAGGACATTAACTTTGATAAAAGTCACAACATAAACCAATGAACAAGAAGTAACAGGAGTGCCAAAGACCTACTACATAATTTTGAATATCACAACAGAAAAAAGCCCAACTGTCTCCAGCCACGGTTGCTTATCAAAGACACCAAGAGGGAGATTTCCGAAGATTTCGCGCCGTGTTTGCGTCTCAAAAAGTGACACAAATCAACACTAAATCTTTTTTCCCAATTTACTTTCCAGCTCTAAACTTCGTTAGCGCTGGAAATAATGTAAAAGTAATGCAAACCCTTCCTGTATAAAACCTATGCTAGACTCATGCACACACACCCTAGCACTATGGCGTTAAGGTGTGTGCAGCGCCGGCACAAGGGAAAGGGGAGGAGAGAGCCATATCTTGGAAGATCCGGCGCTCTACTGCTCCCTCCTTATCGCACAACACAGCCTTGCTGGGGCTGCACTGCGTTGAATGGAGTTTTTGAAAATCTCCCCCTAACTGTTTAAACACCATATTAGATGTGTTTCAAAACATAATACAGATATGTTACTACTGCCATCCAAGAAAACTGTCCCTTTGCATGACAGAATGTGGTACATAGGCAGTGCAAACGAGGCCTCTCAAACTAATGCACCCAGAGTGAGTGCAGCACAACTGTCAACCTCTCTATCCGCCTGTGGTGCCAACACTGCACTTTCACTGCTATTGTGTTGCATTGGAAATGAAGGGCAGATACTTAACGCTGCATTGTCACAAAACAAAGACAACAGCTAATGGCCAGACTTTGGAGAGCTGTGATGTCTACGCTCACATTTTATTCAGGACTACAGTGTTTTTTGTATCGTGAGCTCTACGTACAATAGTGGCACCCCATGATGTTGCTGGTGTGACAACATCGGAGCTGGGCTTTGATGACAGGGAACCCCCAAAGTGACCCAGGTTTGTGAGAGGGAGTGCCCATACCAGGCAATGCAGTGATTGGCACCAGTCAACCGGCTCTCCACAAATGTTCAGTCCCATTAACTAGAGTCACTTATCTTGGTTATGTCTGCAGTTTGTATGAAAGCGGACTTGTGTGGGTTGGATAAGTGCCTTGACCAGTTAAGAACCCAAATGTCCCTTAGGCTTTTAAATGGGACTGGTAGAAATGGTGGGCCAGCTCCCATTACGGAGACCCACGGAAGTGTTTGTCTTCATGGGCCTGTGTCGCGAAATCACGGGACTACAGTACAACTTCTTCCCACAAAACAGAAAGAGAGTCAGATCATTCTGCAAGTGAACACAGGGATTGCCTCAAATCACTCCCATATAATTTGAACTTGCCTGAATAGTGGAAGGCCTCTGGGCACTACAAATAAATCTGAAAGCAGTTCAAGCAGCCAAATATGAATGCAATTATCTTCCTAAACTGCATTGTATTCTGCAAAATAAAACAAAGGTCTCAAATTTCTTCATAATTGACAACTGGTGAAGTACCAAGTCGCTGTTTATATAGAATTGATGCCAGAACTCAACTATAATAACTTATTACAGTAGAAGTATGTCGAAATATGCTCTGCCTTTCACATGAAAGAGTTACGAGCCAAGGTTTTGTGGCAAAGGTGATGGTTTGATCATTTATTATCTGGGATAAAGTAGCACCTGCCATTCATAAGGATATTGCAAGTCTCCTCAAAAGTCCATAACCTTATAACGGAACTTGGCCTTCGATTTCGTTCCTCTATTTGGTCATGGAGCTCTTGGTGACTTGCAATATCCTTATAATGTACAACAGAAAGTTCCTAAGAGAGTGGAGTAATAACTGGAATGCCTGGTGAGAGGATTTTGTTCTAACCCCCCAGAAGCTTGTTATTAGGCCTAGGGTATGTATGCTTTATGTGTTCCATGCAGTCCTGACAAGCGGTATTAATGTATTTACTGTCTCTTAAATAATAATGATGCATGGTGTGTGATCGAGGCAAATTGTCTCGCTAACCTATCTCCTCCAGTGAACAGTGTACATTGCAAAAAATCTAGAAATTCATGGCTTCCCCATCAACATAAATATTGCTTACATGTATTGTATGAAGCATGAATAATACTATTAAAAATGATAAGGTTTAGAAGTTTCTTGAATAGAGAGGGGCCCATACAGTTCTCCATAGGAGAAATACATCATCCATGATGAAAAGAGTAAATTGAAAACTCTTGAGGGGGGTAGCTATTTTCTCTGGGTTATTCATCTTATTCCACAGGAGCTCTGATATTGGTGCTCTCTTGTGTTCTCTTCATGGACGACAAATTATTTCTAGACAAGGAGAGACACTACATTACCCTGCTCCCACCTTCGAGCACAACTGGCTTTGACACCAATACATAGTCATCAAGGCGCCTATGACATAACAAATAACATGGAGAGAGAGTATCAGTTGGGGATGGTTTGTGAAGGAGGATATCTTAGAAAACCAACCTACTCTCTACAGGCACAAACCTTTTTTACTACATGTCCAAAGCTCAAACAAGCCACCAAGGAAAGAATCCTTCAAAAATAAAGTAATCCACTTGGTGAGATGTACTAGGAATTGTACATCCATCATTAGAAGTGACATAGTGATGGTAGAAATATTGACTAACTCTGCAGATGATGATACAAAAAGTGCTGTCTTCCGCTGCAGAAAAACAGTTGCTGGGATAAAGTCGTTTGATGCTCGCACCATCTGTGAAGCGAGCTGAAAAATCAGAATTAGATATAGAGCACTGCAAGGTTGGGATTCTAATCCTAGTGTGCATAGGTACCCATCATCAGCTTGTGAGGTGAACATCTTGTCACCAAAACTGGATCAGAACAATTGACTAACTATTGCCTGAGTCTATGTGGAACTCTAACATGCTGGGAGATGGTACAAGGGGGTGACCAAGTCAGCCATCTTAAAGAAGGATTTTACATACACTGATATAGACAGGTCTTCCAGACACAGTGCTAGTGACCTTACTGCGCTGTGCCTAAAGGAATCTCTAGTCTCTGATTCCTCTAGAGATGTTATGCTGGATCCTAGTAATAAGGATAGACTGCTAATTACTCAGCAAGTCATATATCACCTCTTCTTAAAGATCCTCTAAAATGTGGCTGGCTGGGGTTCCAAGTTGGAAGATCCTGACTGAGGCATGTTTATTAACATTTTTATATATGTCTCTTTCAAGAGCACCACCCGGGACATAGCATTCTTTTACCAAAACATGGACCAACACCACCTCGGGACTAGACATCGCCATTCCCCAAGGATACAAGATCTCCAGAAAGGACCGCCCCACCCGCCCAGGCAGAGGAATCCCCATCGTCCACAAATCCATCCTCCGCCTGAGCACACTCCCCGATGAGCCCACAGACCTGATGGAACACCTTTACTTCAAGATACTGGGCAGCCCGATCTCCACCCTCCGAGGAACCCTCATCTACCGACCCCCTGGACCCCGCAGACTTTTCGCCAACTCCATCACGGACATCTTCTCCCCGCATGCCACATGCCATTGTGACCACCATCGTGTCCACCAACTACACCCTACTGGGAGACCTCAACTTCCACCTCGACAACCAACTGGACCCCAGCACCACATCCCTCTTGGACAACCTCCACAACACTGGACTCCACCAGATCGTGACCAACCCTACACACTCAGCAGGATCCTCGACCCCCTCTTCACAACAGGAAACTCAATAACCTTCAGTCACACCACCGAACTCCCATGGACTGACCATCGATGCGTCCACTCACCTTCAGAACACCCACCAGCACTTGCTCCCATGAAGAAACTGGACCAGAATCACTGACGACCAGCTAACCTCATCACTCAGCAACTCCACCCCAACCATAGCAGAAAACTACGACCCCAACACTGCAGTCTGAACCGTGCACAGATGGATCTCTGACAGCACCAACACCATAGCCCCCTCAAGAAAAACAACACCCACGCCAAGAAAGCGAGATGATTCACCACCGAACTTAAAGAGTCGAGACGCACTTGCCGCCGGCTCGAAAAGGCCTGGTTGAACACCAGATCCACAGAAGCCCACAACAACTTCAGAGCTGCCACCAAAGCCCACCACCAACTCATCAGAAAAATGAGGAAAAAAGCAACTGAAGACAGAATCTACACTCATGCACACGTCAGCAAAGAATTCTTCATCATCAAGGAGTTCGCCCAACCCACCAGCGAGTCCACCGACATCCTTCCCTCACAAGACCTCTGCGAAAAACTCAGCACCTTTTTCCACCACAAATTCAAGAGCATCTACGACAACGTTGACGAAGACAACCAACACACTGAACCCTCACCAACCACCCCAACACCCTGAAGCCAGCGATCGACAACTGGACAGCCCTCACCACTGAAGACACACAAGACAATGAAGTCAATCCACTCCAGGGCCCCCATGGACCCCTGTGTGAGAAGTTGGCCCGATATGCAGTGTTCACTATTCTAGCGACCACTATGCATCGGTCCAAACGACCCTTATGGTGATTGGTTGTAAGTCAACCTTAGACCAGCTATCCTAGTAGCGTGGAAACGAGCAGTCTTCGGGCTAAACTCTAGAGGGCGTGTTAAGCCAGCTGTTATACCATCACATACCCCTTGAACACCAAGTGAAAGGACACCACACAAGTGTTATGAAAATAAACAGTATATTTATTAGAATCACAACAGCCCTGTACTCTTTATGAGGACAGGGTACTAAGCACAGAACAAAACTCTTAGGAAAATACTTCAAGTGCACAATCAAAACAAGTACCCGAGGGCCCGGAAAGTTTAGTGGTCTCGGGCGGACCCGATAAGGCAAGTCGGAAGCGAGGGACTCGGGACCCTTAAGTAAGGAGGCTATGCGGGCACCGAAATGCCGGAGTTACCTAGCCACAAGGGCTGCGGCTGCACCAGTCTTACAGGCGTCGGGGGTCTTTGCTGACGAGCCAGGAGCCGGAAGGAAGGAGTTGCTGGCCGGCGACCAGTGAAGAATAGTTCGTAGAGATCCAAGCCTGGATCAGAGATCGTTGATACCTGAAAGCAGAGGGGACCAAGTTCGTACTACTAGCCAGTAGTCAGAGGGTACCAGGAGGGCACCGGATGGCCGTCACCTCGACTAGGTGAGTGGGCGACGCTAGGCTCTACAGTCTCACGGACCAGGAAGCGTTGTCGGCGACCAGGATGGAGGTGCAAGCTGTCCCACGAAGGTTGATGCTGTCGGCGTCGCTGGGCCCAGGATTGGGGCAACAAGCCTTGGCAGATTTCAGGGCCACGTGGTGGGCCTAAAATGGCGTCTTGAGTGGACCAGGAGGGTCCGGGGTGCTCCTCTCGGAAAAGGGAGCAAAGGCCGGTCTGGAGCAACCAGACCAGCAGCGGTGGTTGTCGGATGTCGTCAAGGAGGTCACAAGCCAGCGGCTAGTAACCGGACAACGTGCTGAGCGGCAAAGCAGAAGGGCCCCACGCAGATCGTGGAGATGCTGGGAGACTGCACTTCGATGCTGGAGCGGCTCAGGGTCGGGGCTTCTCGGACCCCAGAGCACTCACCAGAGGATTCCTTCGGTGATCGTGCTGGTTTAAGAAAGCGTGCAGGTTTTGATGATGGCCAGTCCCTCGATGTCTCGTCGCACCCACAGATCTCAGCTGAGCTGACGATGTGGGTAGAGGTCAGAGGTGCAAGGGAAGCCGGGTCTCGTCGAGCTGGGTCGTCGGATTCCTGAGGAAGGACTTGCAGCAAACCGCAGAGTTCTTAGATGGTGCCTGCGGGTGCAGGGTGACTACTCCTTAGCCACAAGGGAGAAATCTTGAGAAGAGTCTCGAATGTCCTTTCGTAGAAAGTAGTTCTTGATTCAAAGATGATCTAATTTGGAAGGGTCCCCGCTCCTGCCTTTATCCTAAAGAAAGGGGTGGGTATATGACTAGGTCCTGCCCTAGGGGTGGGACCAGGAAGGGGGGTAGTTACACCCCTCTCCCCTGCCGGACTTTCCCCAGGTCAGGGGCTGCGCGCCCCTGGAACTGGTTCTAGCCGGCAGATGCGTAGTGAGCACCGGGGTGCCACTCCGCAGTCACCTTCCTGCAAAGCCCTACCTACCCAGAATACACAAAACCCTGTCTGGGAGGGTGCGAACACCGCCCCTGACAGGAAACCCTTTGTCCAAGCTCTCCTCGCTGGAAGGACTCCCAGCAGCAGGAGGTCAGACTCGTGTCTGTGGTGGCAGGAACCATTTTGTGGAGCTGAGGCTTCAGTTAACTTTAACCGGGGTTCACAGTTATGTACATGTCGTGTCCCTCTAGAAGGGCGGAATGCTAACCTCGTTGCCAGAATTGGTGAGGGGGCAGCATCCCGATTCGTATGACACCTTACTCGACATGTCTTGATAACGCTATACCGAAGTTACCAATATGATACGCGTTATCATGGAACAGCCGTTGGGTCTTGGTTCCGCAAGCTGCAACCGGGCTCGGCTCGTGCCAGAGCCCAATTCACACGATTCCACGCACTCTGCCTTCAGGATTGTCAAGGCCTGCCATAGGAGTGACTGATAGGAACTCGGGTGTCCATGTTAAGGTTAGATATAGGGATACTATACCTACAGCAACGAGCGAATACGCCACATTGCCCCAGCTGTCGTGCAGCCAGTTGTGTCAGTTTTAGATGGCCATCCAGGGGTGGCATAATACATGCTTCAGCTCCTGGTAGGCCCTGGGTACACCGATGCCCTGAGTTACAGGGTCTGACAGGGTGGCCCAGTTCCAATTGGGTAATGCACCTAAGGTACACACATCAATTTAGCGAGAGAACAGCTAGGTTGTGGGTCTGATTGGCAGGCCCACAGCCCGAGAAAGTCGTAAACCAGTGAAACAAAAGCAAAAAGTCCGGGTGATCATAGGATTGCAGACCCTACTCTCCTACATGACCCCCCCCCCCCCAAACGTTGGGACAATAAACTAACCTTGACCAGGTGAGTCTTCTTGTTCTAAGTGGAAATACCTGGAGAGCCCATCTGCATTGCCATGATCAGTGCCAGGTCTATGCTCCACTGTGAAGTCCATCCCCTGTAGGGAAATGGACCACCTAAGCAGTTTGGGGTTTTCACCCTTCATCTGATTTAGCCATAGGAGGGGCTTATGGTCGGTCTGAATCTTGAAATGAGTGCCAAACAAGTATGGCCTCAGTTTCTTCAGGGCCCACACCACAGCGAAGGCCTCCCTCTCTATAGCTGACCAATTTTTCTCTCTGGGGGTCAGCCGTCTGCTTATAAAAGCAATGGGCTGGTCATTACCATCAAAATTCAGTTGAGATAGAACAGCTCCCACACCCAACTCAGAAGCATCTGTTTGGACAATGAATGGTTTGGAGTAGTCTGGACTCTTGAGGATAGGTGCCGTGCACATGGCCTGTTTTAGGTCATCGAATGCTTTTTGACAGCTCGCTGTCCACTGAACCTTTTTTGGCATTTTCTTACTCGTCAGTTCATTAAGCGGAGTCACAATCGATCCGTAATTTCTGACGAACTTTCGGTAGTAACCAGTCAGGCCCAAGAAAGCTCGAACCTGAGTCTGGGTGGTTGGAGGAGCCCAGTCCCTGATTGACTGTATCTTGCTCTCCAGTGGTTGAACTTGGCCTCCACAGACAAGGTGGCCCAAGTATACAACCTGTGTCTGCCCTATCTGGCACTTGGTAGCCTTGATAGTGAGACCTGCTGCTTGCAGAGCCTCTAACACTTTCCGCAGGTGGACCAGGTGATCCTCCCAGGTGGAGCTAAAGACAGCGATATCGTCAAGATACGCCGCACAGAAGTCATCCAGCCCAGTGAGAACGTGATTCACCAACCGTTGGAAGGTGGCAGGTGCATTTTTCAAACCAAAGGGCATCACCACGAACTGATAATGCCCACCAGGGGTAGAAAATGCGGTCTTAGGCTTGGCGTCCTCAGCTAACCTGATTTGCCAATACCCAGCTGTCAGGTCAAACGTACTTAAGTAGTTGGCCGAAGCCAATCTATCGATAAGCTCGTCTGCCCTTGGTATTGGGTGGGCATCAGTCTTAGTGACCGCATTGAGACCCCTGTAGTCTACGCAGAACCTCATCTCTTTCTTACCGCCCGGGGTGTGAGGTTTCGGCACTAGAACTACGGGACTAGCCCAAGGGCTATCCGAGGGTTCAATGACTCCCAGCTCCAACATTTTCTGCACTTCACTTTTGATGCAGTCTCTAACGTGATCGGGTTGCCTGTAGATTTTACTCTTGACGGGCAAGCTGTCACCAGTGTCAACCTCATGGGTGCGCCAATTGGTCTGACTGGGTGTTAGAGAGAACATATGCCGGAAGGATTGAAGAACCTGTTTACAATCCTCCTGTTGATGTTCGGAGAGGCTGCCACAAAAGACAACACCGTCTACCGATCCATCGTCAGGATTCTGAGTGAGCAGGTCGGGGAGAGGGTCACTCTCCTCCTCCTGTCCCTCATCTATGGCCATGAGCAAACTCATGTCCTTCCTGTCGACATATGCTTTGAGCCTGTTGACATGGAGCACCCTGTGGGGGCTCCGGGGAGTTCCAAGGTCCACCAGGTAAGTGACCTCTCCCTTTTTCTCCAGGATGGTGTAGGGCCCGGACCATTTGTCCTTGAGTGCTGCTGGGGCCACTGGCTCCAACACCCACACCTTCTGTCCGGGCTGATAAACAGTCAAGACAGCCTTTTGGTCATGCCAAGCTTTTTGGAGTTCTTGGCTGGCCTTAAGGTTTTCGGATGCCTTCTCCATGTACTCAGCCATCCGCGAGCGGAGACCAAGCACATAGTCCACTATGCTGGTTGCAGGCTTTTTGAGAGGTCTCTCCCATCCTTCCTTCACCAAACACAGGGGTCCTCTTACAGGATGCCCATACAAAAGTTCAAAAGGGCTGTAGCCAACCCCCTTCTGTGGGACTTCTCTGTAAGCGAATAAAAGGCAGGGAATCAGGACGTCCCATCTACGCCGGAGCTTTTCAGGTAGTCCATGAATCATCCCTTTCAGGGTCCTGTTGAATCGCTCAACAAGCCCATTGCATTGTGGAAGATAGGGTGTAGTGAACTTGTAGTTGACACCACATTCCTTCCAAATAGCAGTTAAGTAGCTCGACATGAAGTTTGCACCTCTGTCGGAGACGACCTCCTTAGGGAAGCCCACTCTGGAAAATACTCCAAATAGGGCTCTTGCCACCACAGGGGCTGTAGTGGTCCTAAGAGGAATAGCTTCAGGATACCTGGTGGCATGATCCACTACCACCAGTATAAACTTGTGCCCTGATGCTGTTGGTAGTTCCATTGGACCGACAATGTCAATCCCCACCCGTTCAAAGGGCACCCCCACCACAGGCATTGGTATAAGGGGGGCCTTTGTCGTGCCACCTGACTTACCACTTGCTTGGCAAGTGACACAGGAGCGACAAAACTCCTTGGTATCTTCGTTCATGTGAGGCCAGTGAAAGTGTGAGACAAGCCTGTCCCACGTCTTCGTCTGGCCTAAGTGTCCTGCTAAGGGAATCTCGCGGGCCAAGGTAAGGAGGAAACCACGCTGAGACAAGGGGATAACCAGCCTCCTGGTCATGCCAGGCTTGGGGTCTCTTGCCTCAGTGTACAGGAGTCCATCTTCCCAGTATACCTTGTGGGTTCCTGTGGCGTTCCCAGCAGCCTCAGCAGCAGCTTGCTGTCTGAGGGGTTCAAGGGAAGGGCAGTCTAACTGGTCCTTCCCCAGGTCTTCTCGTGTGGGTCCCCCTGAGCCCAGAAACTCAACTTGATCAAGTTCGAGTTCTTTAGGTTCAGTTTGCCGCAATTCCTGGAGGTCAGCCTCCTCTGAGACTTGATCCTCGACCTGGGGCAAGGGGGAAGGCGCTGCCTTAACCCAACTGCTCTTCTTCTTGGGAGGTGTCTGGTCCGTTGTTCCAGGATCCAGCACCTGTTCAGTGGGGCATCGTCTGACCTGTGACCTGGTCACAGCAAACACATGTGCTGGCAAGCCTAACATCTCCATGTGAGTCCGGTGCTCCACTTCTGACCATTGCGATGACTCCAAATCATTGCCCAACAAACAATCCACTGGGAGGTCTGAACTAACAACAACCTTTTTCTGGCCATTTACCCCTCCCCAGGAGAAAGCAACAATCGCCAAACTATGACTGGTAGTGACGTTGCTGGCATTGGTCACCAGGAAATCTGTACCCGGCATGATCTGTCCAGGGTCCACAAAGTTAGGCGTCACCATGGTGACGCTGGCACCCGTGTCCCTATAGGCCTGAGCCATTCTTCCATTGATCAAAGGTGTCTGTCGGTATTTGCCCAAGGTATTGGGACTGACATCAGGGGATATATCCACATCCCCCGTACAGACAAGGACAGCTTGAGTGAGCGTACCAACTAAGTTGTCACACCCCTCAGAACCCAAGGTTAACCCAACTAGTCCCTTGGGAGGCGCACTACTACTGCTGGCTGTACTAGGGGGCACAGGTGCCTTAGGGGCTGCAGTAGCAGGAGTCTGCCCTCCTTTCTTGGTGCACTCACTAAACCAGTGAGTTTTACTTTTGCAGTATTGGCACCACCTTTTCGATTGGCCTTCTTGATTCTTCTTTTTCTGGGAAGCCTGACCCCCCCCCTCTTTGGGTTGTTGGGGACCTGTCAAAGACTTCTGGTCAGTTTGTTCCCCTTTCGAATCTTTACCCTTCTGGTCTGCTTTCTTCTGACCACCCTGGTTCTGGCCCTGGTTTTGCTTAACCCTTGTTCTGACCCATCTGTCTGCCTTCTTTCCCAATTCTTGGGGAGAGGTCAGATCCGAGTCGACAAGGTGCTGATGCAACAACTGTATCTGACAATTGTTTAAAATCTGTTCTCGCATGATCAAATTATACAATCCTGTATAATCAGTAACCTTACTGCCCAGCAACCAGCCCTCCAAAGCCTTAGTGGCACAATTAACGAAATCAGACCAGTCCTGAGACTGAGTTTTCTGGGTATCCCTGAACAGCAACCTGTACTGCTCAGTGGTTAGGCCGAACCCATCAATCAGTGTGTTCTTCAGGACCTGGTAATTGTTAGCATCCTCGACTCTAGTAGTGAGGAGCTTATCTCTACCTTTACCTTCAAAGGAGAGCCACAAGATAGCTGCCCACTGACTCTGGGGGACGCACTGTACAGTGCAGGCCCGCTCCAAAGCAGTAATCCATTTGTGGATGTCGTCCCCTTGCTTAAAGGGGGGCACTATCTTATTCAGGTGCTTAGTGTCTAAACTCCTGGGTTCCCGTGGGGGAATGCTGCCACCAGTGGGAATTGTCCCACTCAATTCTTGCTCTCTAGCAAAGGCGAGTCTCTCTTTGGCTAGGGCAAGTTCTTCCCTTTCGATCCGCAGATTGACTTCCCGCTCCTTTGCTTCGTACACTCTCCTCTGAGGGGATGTCATCCCTCTTCGAGCAGAGCCTCGAGAGCCATTGGTTCGAACGGATCTATTAGAGCCTCTCGACAGAGACCTAACTCGTCCATTCCCAATGTTAAGCTGGCCTGAGAGAGGCCCCAGGAGTCTCCTGGTACCATTCTCGTGCCGGCTTAAGTTGTCCTGGGTTAGCTGGCTAACTATGACTGGACCTTTGTCTGCCTCGTCCCCAGATGTCTCTGGCTCCTCGTCCTCCTCTTCACCTTCTGCGGAGAGATGGATAAGGTCAGGGTCACCTCGGGTTCCCTCGAGGGGGGGCATATCCACTTCTGGATGAGAAGGGTCGGTGTTACCCGCCCTCCTTGAATCATAAGTCTCCAAGAGACCAATCAGAAACGGAATGGTAGGGTTTGCACCCTGTTTTAGCTTCCAAAATGTACAGATCTGTCGCATCTCTTGGAAGCTAAGTGCAGCATATCTGGAGGTGACCTGTGGAAGGTCGACTGACACAAGGGGAGACTCAGAGTTTCCTCCTTTGTCTGACATGCTGCTTCTAGTGTGGTGTAAGTGATGCACCTACCTACACTATGTGTTTACCTACTGATCCCTTGCTAAGAGTTGTAGCCAAGGTGTGCTAAGCCTTGAGGAGCTACAACAGCTGGTTCAGTAGAACTCAGAGTATTCTAAGCTAAGTTATATGTACCTGAAGTACTTATGCGATCTTTCACAAGATATTCTTAGGATACGCGTGGTAGAACAACAGCAAGCTCAAATCCCAACCGCTGCTCACCAATGTGAGAAGTTGGCCCGATATGCAGTGTTCACTATTCTAGCGACCACTATGCATCGGTCCAAACGACCCTTATGGTGATTGGTTGTAAGTCAACCTTAGACCAGCTATCCTAGTAGCGTGGATACGAGCAGTCTTCGGGCTAAACTCTAGAGGGCGTGTTAAGCCAGCTGTTATACCATCACATACCCCTTGAACACCAAGTGAAAGGACACCACACAAGTGTTATGAAAATAAACAGTATATTTATTAGAATCACAACAGCCCTGTACTCTTTATGAGGACAGGGTACTAAGCACAGAACAAAACTCTTAGGAAAATACTTCAAGTGCACAATCAAAACAAGTACCCGAGGGCCCGGAAAGTTTAGTGGTCTCGGGCGGACCCGATAAGGCAAGTCGGAAGCGAGGGACTCGGGACCCTTAAGTAAGGAGGCTATGCGGGCACCGAAATGCCGGAGTTACCTAGCCACAAGGGCTGCGGCTGCACCAGTCTTACAGGCGTCGGGGGTCTTTGCTGACGAGCCAGGAGCCGGAAGGAAGGAGTTGCTGGCCGGCGACCAGTGAAGAATAGTTCGTAGAGATCCAAGCCTGGATCAGAGATCATTGATACCTGAAAGCAGAGGGGACCAAGTTCGTACTACTAGCCAGTAGTCAGAGGGTACCAGGAGGGCACCGGATGGCCGTCACCTCGACTAGGTGAGTAGGCTCTACAGTCTCACGGACCAGGAAGCGTTGTCGGCGACCAGGATGGAGGTGCGAGCTGTCCCACGAAGGTTGATGCTGTCGGCGTCGCTGGGCCCAGGATTGGGGCAACAAGCCTTGGCAGATTTCAGGGCCACGTGGTGGGCCTAAAATGGCGTCTTGAGTGGACCAGGAGGGACCGGGGTGCTCCTCTCGGAAAAGGGAGCAAAGGCCGGTCTGGAGCAACCAGACCAGCAGCGGTGGTTGTCGGATGTCGTCAAGGAGGTCACAAGCCAGCGGCTAGTAACCGGACAACGTGCTGAGCGGCAAAGCAGAAGGGCCCCACGCAGATCGTGGAGATGCTGGGAGACTGCACTTCGATGCTGGAGCGGCTCAGGGTCGGGGCTTCTCGGACCCCAGAGCACTCACCAGAGGATTCCTTCGGTGATCGTGCTGGTTTAAGAAAGCGTGCAGGTTTTTATGATGGCCGGTCCCTCGAGGTCTCGTCGCACCCACAGATCTCAGCTGAGCTGACGATGTGGGTAGAGGTCAGAGGTGCCAGGGAAGCCGGGTCTCGTCGAGCTGGGTCGTCGGGTTCCTGAGGAAGGACTTGCAGCAAACCGCAGAGTTCTTAGATGGTGCCTGCGGGTGCAGGGTGACTACTCGTTAGCCACAAGGGAGAAATCTTGAGAAGAGTCTCGAATGTCCTTTCGTAGAAAGTAGTTCTTGATTCAAAGATGATCTAATTTGGAAGGGTCCCCGCTCCTGCCTTTATCCTAAAGAAAGGGGTGGGTACATGACTAGGTCCTGCCCTAGGGGTGGGACCAGGAAGGGGGGTAGTTACACCCCTCTCCCCTGCCAGACTTTCCCCAGGTCAGGGGCTGCGCGCCCCTGGAACTGGTTCTAGCCGGCAGATGCGTAGTGAGCACCGGGGTGCCACTCCGCAGTCACCTTCCTGCAAAGCCCTACCTACCCAGAATACACAAAACCCTGTCTGGGAGGGTGCAAACACCGCCCCTGACAGGAAACCCTTTGTCCAAGCTCTCCTCGCTGGAAGGACTCCCAGCAGCAGCAGGTCAGACTCGTGTCTGTGGTGGCAGCATCCATTTTGTGGAGCTGAGGCTTCAGTTAACTTTAACCGGGGTTCACAGTTACGTACATGTCGTGTCCCTCTAGAAGGGCGGAATGCTAACCTCGTCGCCAGAATTGGTGAGGGGGCAGCATCCCGATTCGTATGATACCTTACTCGACATGTCTTGATAACGCTATACCGAAGTTACCGATATGATACGCGTTATCATGGAACAGCCGTTGGGTCTTGGTTCCGCAAGCTGCAACCCGGCTCGGCTCGTGCCAGAGCCCAATTCACACGATTCCACGCACTCTGCCTTCAGGATTGTCAAGGCCTGCCATAGGAGTGACTGATCGGAACTCGGGTGTCCATGTTAAGGTTAGATATAGGGATACTATACCTACAGCAACGAGCGAATACGCCACGTTGCCCCAGCTGTCGTGCAGCCAGTTGTGTCAGTTTTAGATGGCCATCCAGGGGTGGCATAATACATGCTTCAGCTCCTGGTAGGCCCTGGGTACACCGATGCCCTGAGTTACAGGGTCTGACAGGGTGGCCCAGTTCCAATTGGGTAATGCACCTAAGGTACACACATCAATTTAGCAAGAGAACAGCTAGGCTGTGGTTCTGATTGGCAGGCCCACAGCCCGAGAAAGTCGTAAACCAGTGAAACAAAAGCAAAAAGTCCGGGTGATCATAGGATTGCAGACCCTACTCTCCTACACCCTGCCCTCACCACATTTTCAACAGCCATCGCACCCATTCTCTGCCACACCTTCAACCACTCCCTGGCAACCGCCTCGTTCCCTGATGACTGGAAACACACTGAGATCAACCCCCTCCTGAAGAAACCCTCAGCGGACCCCACCGACCTCAAAAACTACAGACCCATCTCCCTGCTCCTGTTCCCAGCGAAAGTCATTGAGAAAGCCATCAACAGCCAACTCGCCACATTCATTGAAGAGCACAACATCCTCAACTCCACCCAATCCGGCTTAAAAAAAAAAAAAAAAAAAACAGTACGGAAACCGCCCTCCTCGCCGCAACAGATGACATCCGTACCTTACTGGACAAAGGAGAAACAGCAGCCCTCATCCTCCTCGACCTCACAGCGGCGTTCGACACAGTCTCTCACTGCACCCTAATATGCAGACTCCACGACGCAGGGATCCAAGACAAGGCCCTCGACTGGGGATCACTGAAATTATATCGACCTCAAAAATATCGAGTTACCATAATATCGTTGATAAAATATCGATGGACAAAATATCGACTGGCTATCTTTAAACAGGTAAGTACTAAAATATCAACTCTAAAATATCGAGTTACTAAAATATAGACTGTAAAAATATCGTTTTTTTTAAATGTCTTTAAATTAAGTTAAAACTAATGTAATAATAAATATATTTCTTATAAACTTACTTAAAATTATTAAATTATTGTTATATTAATAAATATTTATTGTAAATTAAAAAAATATATACATATATATTTATTTAAAATAAATATTATTAAATAAACATATAATCATTTTACCGTAGCATAGCAAAATGGTTAAAATGTATTGTAACAACTGTAGTGAATTCTACAATAGCTAAAGCGTTGGATAGCGTAGGAGTAAAATTTAGTATTCCCACTCCAGTGGGTGCAACAGTAGGGAAAGCGTTAGATAGCGTAGGGGTTACAATTACTATTCCCACTCCAGTGGGTGCAACAGTAGGGAAAGCGCTGGATAGCGTAGGGGTAAAGATTTCTATTCCCACTCCAGTGGGTGCAACAGTAGCGAAAGCGTTGGATAGCGTAGGGGTTAAAATTACTATTCCCATTCCAGTGAGTGCAACAGTATAAAAAGGCAAAACTTCATAATTAATTATAATGTATAGAAATATTAGTACCAAGTAAATTTAATTTCCTATACCAATAACTTTTATTTACAAATTAATTTTATTTTCATGGACAATTATTAATTGAACAATTTAATTAATTAACTTAATTAATTATTTATTGATTTACTTCCCACCCTATTCCCCTATAAACCCACAACCCGCTACTGAAACTAATTTACTATAAATTAATTATCAATTAATCAATTATTATTAATTACCAATTATTTTTTATTTAATTACCTATTATTAATTATTTTACAATTAATATTAATTTACATAGTTAATTATATTTAAATTACTTCCCACCCTATTACCCTATAAACCCACTACCCGCTACTTAAACTAATTTACTATAAATTAATTATCAATTAATCATTTATTATTAATTACCAATTATTTTTTATTTAATTACCAATTATTAATTATTTTACATTTATTATTATTACATAATTAATTATATTTAAACTACTTCCCACCCTATTCCCCTATAAACCCACTACCCGCTACAGATTTATATTACACAATTATTAAAAATTAGTAAAAACTTACCTTATTTTCCATTTTCTTTTGTCTATATTCTATCTAGTCGATATTATGTCCAGTCTATATTTTTGATTCGATATTTTGGCTATTAATATCGATATAACTCGGTATTTTTGTAGTCTATATTATGTCTGGTCGATATTTTGTCTAGTCTATATTTTTTCCTCGATATTATGTCCAGTCTATATTTTGGATTCGATATTATGTCTGTTTACCCTCGACTGGATCCGTTCCTTCCTCTCCGGCAGAATGCAGCAGGTCAGACTCACCCCTTTCCTCTCGGACCCTATACCTACCACCTGAGAAGTCCCCCAGGGGTCCTTCTTCAGCCCTACACTCTTCAACGTCTTCATGGCTCCGCTCACCCCCATCGTCAGAACCTACAGACTCAACGTTGTGTCAACCACAAACAATACCCAACTCATCCTCTCCCTATCCAACGAACCCAACACCGCCAGACACAACTTTCGAGAAGGCATGGAAGCCGTCGCCATATGGATGAAAAACAGCTACCTACAACTAAACACCAACAAAACCGAAGTACTCATCATGGGCCCAAACCCCAACGCTCTAAACGGCATCTGGTGGACCCCCGCCCTCGGAGGCCCACCCACCCCACGCACCACGCACGCAACCTGGGAATCATCATGGACTCAGAGCTCGAAATGGACCGCCAGATCAACTCTGTCTCGTCTTCCTGCTTCCACATCCTCCATCTCCTAATTAAGACATTCAAATGTATCTCCCTTGAACACAGAAAGACCGTCACTCATGCCCTGGTCACAAGCAGGCTCGACTACAGCAACACACTCTATGCCGGAATAAACAAAAACCTCACCCGCAAGCTACAGAACATCCAAAACGCCGCCGCAAGACTGGTACTCAACCTGCCAAGACACTGCCACATCTCCCAGCAACTGCGCACACCCCACTGGCTCCCCATCGAAGCTAGAGTCACCTTCAAGATGCTAACCCACGCTCACAAGGCCCTCCACGACACCGGACCAGCATACCTGATCAGCCAACTCAAATCCACGCACCCCAAAGGACCCTACGATCAGCCCAGCTCTCCTACACCATGGTCCGCAGCACCAGAAAGACCAGATCGGGAGGCCGCTCCTTCTCCTTCTGCGCGGCCAGAGCCTGGAAGGACCTTCCGCTCCACCTCAGACAGATAACATCGCTCCCCATCTTCGCAAGAAACCTCAAATCCTGGCTCTTCAATAGACCCCCTCCTTAATGGACTGGAACCTGCGACCCCCCCACACACACACCCTCCAGCGCCTTGAGACCCTTACAAGTGAGTAGTCGCGCTTAACAAACAGCTGATTGATTGATTGATTGATTGACTTGATTGGCGCCTGTATTTTGGTCAGGCTGCTCCTCCTACTCTAAGCCAGCTGTACACCTAGGGAACAGGAGATCCTTTGGGGACTTAGCCCTTTGGGTAAAGACAGCTTTGGTTTGTAAGATCACAGAAATGAAAATTGACTCCAATGACATCATGGTTGTAAATTTAGAGCTATACTAGCAGCCCGTCCCGACCTTGTCCGGGAGCAATCAGGCTTCCCCGCCCCCCGCCCACCCGCCCCGTTGAAAATATAGTTTACAACAGAATGTTCATGTGCAAAATTCCACTACCACAAAGTTCGGAGAAGTACAAACATGCATTTAAACATATTCGCAGACACAGGATTTCTGTGCGGCTCCACACCTTCCATGAGAGCAGCAGTCGGGGTATAGAAAAACGCGTAGGCGCCAGTATTTGTAAACTTCCCTTTTACTTCCGGGAGGCATAAACATACGGTGGTCGAGGGGATTTAAACCAGATAGATGTTCTTTTAACACCGGTCTCCTACGCCCTGGAGAGTCCTGGCCCACAGCTATTAGCCCGGCCCCCGCCTGACCCGTCCTCTGCCTGCCCCGACCTCCGCCTGCCCCTGCAGCAGCCCGGCCCTCGCCCGGCCCCTGCCCGGGCCGTACCCCGCCTGCCCCGACCCCGCCTGCTCCGACATGGGTCCCCTTACCTCAGCCGCCGCTCCTCAGTTTACCGCTCCTCGCCGCTTCACCTGACTGCCGCTGGCCTGTCCACTGCTCCTCACGTCACTGCTCCTTCCCCGCGCCATGTCCGCCGCTCCTCGTCTGGCTCCTGGACGCCTCTCCTCCCCGCGCTCCTGACGTGAGCACGCACGTTGCGGCCGGCGCTACTTCGGAGGGACTACTTTTTTTTTACTGTAAATTTTTGAAATAACTTTTTTTTAAAAATGTATATAGCCTATAACCATCTACACACCCTGACGATTCCAAAGGTGTATCGGGTGTGTGGATTGGCGCTGTGGTTCCCGAGTTTACCCGCCTCAAAGGCTGAAAGTTCTTCCTTTATTATAGTAGTATAGATAAGGGCTACAGACTTAGGATTCTTAAAGTTTTTAATAGAATATTCGACCGTAATAGAGAGAGAGCTACAATTCAACAACTAGATAGCTTTCTAGCAGCAGATTCTGTGCAAGGTCTTTTAATAATAGGTGGTGATTTTAATTCCACATTCGAACCTCTGGATATTGCCCCTGGTGATTTAACAGATAACATTGACACAAATGGGGCATACCATCTTTGGACCTCCGCTTGGTGAAATGGACTGTGAGAGCAGCAAACCTTACTGCATTTACTCTAATTTGGGACCTTCGGGCATGTCATGGTAGAACTCCCTGAGATAGAGCAGATCACCATACATTTAATCGCTCTGGCTTTTCTAGCAATATAGACTATATATTACTGGAACTCGGGTTATGGCCTGTAGTTGATAATATGACACTAATAGAAAGAAAAGATAGTGACCATAATGCTCTAGAGTTAACAACGAGTGGGCAGCTGGAATCACTATGCTGTTAATTTCCAGAGACAACAGTGGGGAAAAGTTCTTATTCTAACAATAGAAAATCTGTTAAATGACCCTGGGTTGAGTGGAATCCTGATGTCCTATGAAAAATAGTTACCAAGTTGGACTCTGAAACTAAAAATCCCTAATAAAGTAAGATCAATATAATTATGTACCATCATGAATCTTTGTTTGACACAATTAGAGAACCACTAACTCAATATATTAATAAATAAAAGCCTAACATTATTGCAGGCAATCAAACAGTAAGTTAGTGGAAGTTTTCAAATCAAATAATAGAGAAAATCTATTAATCTCTAGGAAAATATATAAGAATATTGTAGTCACAGAGAAGAAAGTATGGGAAAATTCCCTTTGGGATGATTTGCTGCTAGCTGTCAAAAATAAATATAATAAGGTTGTGTGGGCAACAGTGGCATTGGAGACGTACAAATCAGCAAGTGAGCTAGAATTGTTTATCCAACCACAGATTTGGGTGGCCCATTTTAGCTCACTCTTTAGGTAAGAAAATTAGAAGGCAGCTCATTCTGTAGACCAGGAGTTACTAGCAAGGATCAAGAAATAACTCCCGTTAGCCTTATCTATGAGTGAAACTTTAAGTGCAATTAAGAGCATAACAGTTAGTAAAGCGCTGAGACCGGATAAAACAATACTTATATTTGACACACCCAGAAATCTGGGCTTGTTATATTAATAGTATTTCAACTTCTGTTCTTGGGGGGCAGGTATGCCTACCAGGTAGGATGCAACTGCAAGTATCCCATTGTATAAAGGGGTCCAAGGGATTGTCCCAACAATTATCGGCCAATTCGCCTTCTTGATAGTCTTCAGAAGGTTTTCAGTAGACAGAAACTGACCCTGCTGCAGGTTTGGATCACAGACAACGATGTCATATCGGACTACCAGGCGGGGTTCAGATCAGGCACTAGTACACATTCGATCACATCTTCTGATTTTGTACCATCTTTTGGGGGACTGTCCTGATCAACAGGGGTTGGTAATACGAGGCATTTGCTGATTTGCACTCAGCTTTTTGATTTGATTCCCATGCTACCTAGACTAATCCAGCTACACTCAGAAATCTTTGCCCAAGTTAGGCGGGGCAAAAATAGCCAATTGGTTCAGAGGGGGTTCAAGCAAAGATATGTCTGAGTAGTGAAATATCTCGATAAAGATGGCTGCGATGCTTCCAGGGTAGATGGGCAGGGACTTCTTGCCCTTCTGTTCACGGATGGCACCCTTCTGTTATCAAAGTCTCCTCAAGGTATGCAGCAGTTGTTAAGAGAGTTCCTTCTGTCCTGTCAAGAGATGAAAATGGAGCTTAATAGCTCCAAAACTTTGATTATGATCTTTAATGCAGCAAAGGCCCCTAGAGTCAAGCTAAGTGTGGATGAGGAAGAGATTGAACAGGTGAGAAACTTCTAGTATCTGGGCATTAAGCTCTCTAATGGTTTATCTTGGCCTCCATAGATACAGCAAAGCCAACTAAGTTTAACTCATTAATCGTCTAGTATAGTGAAGATGTTCAAAGCCACACAGTCAAGAGCCATATAACCAGCAATCAAAAATCTACAACATCAAGGCACAAGGGGCGGCCCTATGTGGTGCAGAAATATGGTCTTGGGCTAATTGCAATCAGTTATCAGTTGTAGCAAACAGATTCTTGATATCCCTCCTCTCATTATCACAGAGTACCCCTTTAGTCCCTGTCTGCACAGTTCTGGCCCAAAGACAGATCGGTTTGAAAATATTTATTGGCACTGATTATGGACAAGCAAATAACGTGTTTTGTATAGAATAGGGATTCAAGAGGTTTTGAAGCTGACAGGCAGTCTAAAGATCTCAAGGCTGCGTTATGTAAAGTCTTCTCTACTAAAATTGGTGCTTGCTAGATTCTGGTATCAGCCCGAGCATTTGATCTCCATTCCAAGACATGTCATCAAAGAAACTCTTTGGAATTTTAAGTTTCAGGGGCTATTCTTACTATGAAATTAGGTGGGCTTGCTTGCAAATTGACTGTATTTAAACATTTTCCTTCATTTGAGGCATTCATGAACTTAGTTTCACCCCACCAGCAAAAACTCTTCTTAAAATTCAGATATATCAACCTAAATGCTAAAGTATTCCGTAAAAAAGGTTGAAGCTGGGAGATACCTCTGCACTCTGTCCTGTTTTCTATGAAAAAGAAGAGTCACTAGCCCACAAAAATATTTATTGCAGGGCTTACACAGTGTAGAGAAGAAACTGGATAGTTCCGTTGTGTCAAAGAATTGGTACAACAAGATATAAATGGAGGCACTAAGGATTCTTAGTAATGACACAGGTGTATGTGTTGTCCCTTGTGCCTCACAATTTTTTATGTTCGCCTGGTAGATTAGAATTCACAGTGCAAGCAATATTGGATAGTGTCGAGGGCACTAAACTCTGCATGTCTTGTAAAGTCACTGAAATATTTTTAATTGTTTTTACTGACAAATTTTTTATATTGGATTTTTTGGACTATATCATAATACAACAGTTTTTAATCCATACTGTATTGTAAATCGTTTTACTGCTATTGATATTATATTGTACAGCTGAATTGATGTGGAATGTGTTTTAAGGGGAAAAAATCCAAAATAGACTAATTGAGTGATTGATTGAATTGGTATAAGTAACCAAACAATTGTGGGAGCTAGGAAAACTTTAACAAACCCTAAAAAAGTCTTGATACATTCTCAAACAATATTTGTGTTCACAAACCACACAAATCTAAAAAAAACAGTATTGTACATCTGGCCCAATACCATTTAGCTATGCAGCTTCTTGAGACAGCAAGATGGTCTGACAGCGCCTACAGCACAGAAGTATAACACTTCTTGAAATGATTCAGGAGGACAATGTTGCAGCAGATTTGTGCTGTGCAGATTTCTGGTGCAAGCTGAAGTACAAGCTGCGCCATAGTAGTAGTAGTGGTAGTAGTAGTAGTAGTAGTAAGAAGTAATGGTGCAGGGGGTGCTGTAGCACCCTCAAAATAACCATGCTGGAGTTTCAAAGAGGAATGAAAATCAAACATCACTTAAAAATGTGTTTTCATCTCGACACATATGCTATGTGTTCAGAGATAGAGGTCAAAAGTCAGGCTATGTCTTCTGACAATTAGTGGCACTTTCATTTAACATGGTAATTGGGGTTTACTTTTGCTTCTCTGACTGCAAAGTGAGAGGGTTTTGTAAAGTGAACTATGTGATAATCTTACTAGTGTGAAAGAAAAGGCTGCAGAATTTTGTTTTTTCGAACACAAACAAAATGTAAAAACCTATAAATGAACTGTACATACATTTCAAAATAAGTAAGCAGTTAGAAAAGCACAAATGAAGCTCCTTTTTATATTTATGAAGTTTGATGGAAACAAAGATTTTAATTGATCAAAACAAATCAAAACCCTTTACTTGGTGTTAGAACGGGGGTTTCTGTTTGTCAGAGTATGCACCCTGTACAAGTAGGAACCACCACTCATTTCAGGGTAAGCTAGATACCCACTAAAAGATAACTTGTGCGCATCCTCTTGTAGCTTGGGAAAGAATAGTCAAGCTTATTTAAAGCGGCAATGTGTAAAGTATTTGTGCAACACACACACACACACACAGTAACATAATGAAAATATCACAAAAATTCTCCACACAGGGTTCACAAAATAGATTGTTTTTATGAGTAAAACAAGACCAAAACGGCAAAAATCCAATATGTAGAAGCAGAATTATGTTTTTTAAAGAATACATCAAAATGTAATGTTTAGAAACATATAGCACTTAAGGGTTACTTGAGTTCGCACTGGACCAGGGTAAATCCAAAGTTCAGGAGGGCCATGACGGAGGGCAGGCTGGCTACAGTACTCATGTAGGTCCCATTGAAAAAGTACCTTGAATGGAGCAAGCGTAGAGGTCTAGATGCGTCGGTTTTGATACACGCTGGCGATGAAGTCTTCATCGATTAACCCCTTTACGATGCAGGCACTGTGTCGTCATCAAGCCGCACTGTCTGTCGAAGCGATGTTGTCAATCGGCTCCTGCGTCGGCGTTGAAGGGCAATGCATCAGTTTCAATAGGCGCAAAGTCATAACTGCATCGATTTTTAAGGTTCTGTACACCAGAAGTCATCTTTCAAGGGTCTAGGACTGGATTGGCACAACTTGGAAGGGTAGGACTCAGAGATGCGAGAGTCCAGGTGCTGTTACAGGGTTGAGGAAGACTTTGATGGCCCTGAAACTTCGGAACAGAGGGCAAGCCAGCAAGCCATTGGAGCCACTCTAGGTTCAAGTTAGATTGGTCCAGTCCTTGTCCTCGGTAGGGCAGAGATCAACAGGCAGCAGGGCAGCAAAGCAGAAAAGCAGTTCTTCCAGAGCAGCAGTCAAGCAGAGTGTCAATCCTTGGAGCACAGCAGTCTTTACTTCTGGCAGAGGTGTTCACAGGTCCAGTAATGTACTGTCTTGGTAGGGTCAGAGCCCCAATACTTATACCCAGTTGCGCCTTTGAAGTGGGGGTGACTTCAAAGCAGGACCTTTAAGTGCACAGGTCCTCCTTTCATCACAGCCCCAGCTCCAGACAATCAGTATGGGATGAGCAGCCCTTTCTGTGGGAAACAGGACACTGTCTTTTCGGGTGTAAGTGTCAGCTGCCCTCTCTCTTCATGCCCAGGAAGAGCTATCAGATTGCAGATGATTAAGATGAGTTCTCTGTCCCACTCACCCTTCCTGTGTGTGTGGCTGTCTAGAGGGAATGCACAAAGTGTGGCTGTCACTCACCCCAGATGTGTACTGGAGGCAGGCTGCAAGGCCCACAGAGGAGTACGGGCAGAGAAATGCCCACATTCTAAAAGTGCCATTTCTAAAATAATAATGTTAAATCCAACTTTACCATTAAAGAGGGTTCATCATTATCATTCCAAAGATATGAAACATGATGCAGCTACTTCTTTCTAATCAGGAATTACAGCTTAAAAGTGTATTAAGAAATTCCTAATGCTAGCCTATGAGAGAAGTAGGCCTCAAAGTAGTGACCTTTAGCTGTTTGTCACTACCGGGACACATAAAACTTAAAAGTACATGTCCTACATTCTAGTTACACAGCACCTTGCCCTTAGGGCCACCTAGGGCCAACCTTAGGGGTGACTCATTTGTGTAATAAAAGAGGAGTTTAAGGCTTGGCAAGTGGTTTTGAATCAAACTCACAAAAGATAGGGTCTCTAACAACTAAGGGGGTTGGTTAAGGAAAAGTAATCCTTTATAAGGAGGAGACCCCTCACTCACCTGAAGGTGACATGCTTCATTGTGGGGCTCCCTCCTCACACCAAGGCCGCAAGGTCCCAGGTGTGGGCTACAACTCTCCACCGGGTGAGATAGGTGAAGTGTTTTCAATAGGGGACGCCAAATGAGATATATGAGTGAGGGGCAGAGTGCAAAAAAAGGATATGTGAGGGGGATAAAACTTTCTCATGGGACACAATACATTTTATTCAAAGGTACGCCTGGATAGAGTTAAAAGAAAATAGGACTGGGGATTCAAACCAAATACACCCTCTTGGTGGTCAACATGTTTCTATATTCAATTGACTCCAGCAGGAGTTCTTGGGCATTCTTCAGGACCAATAAACAGATCAAATTACTCTGCATAGAATCATAAAATAAATCTGATGGATATACTAGCTGTGGTTATACGGCGCCACAGGTGTTTAATAGACCATCTCCATCTGGAAAAACCAAGAATATCAAGCACCTTAAAAAATTGTGGTGCGCATGGAGCCTCCAATGCACAATCGTGTTTACCCCCTAAAAACATTAGTGACGTGAAAGTAAAAGCCAAAACTGGGTTACCTGATGGAGGAGTTATATTTTACCTCTCTTCTGCCATACTGTACCCCACAGCAGTCTTAGCTATCGAAACTGAAACAAAAACAGAAACAAAAAGGAAAGACAGATGGCAGTGTGGTGTGGCCAGCATAGTATCTAGTCCTATTTACCAAGCTTGGCAACAGGTAGACGGCCATGTAACTCATTGAGGTCATTCTCACAAATCGTAGAACAGTGAGGGGAACTACATGAGTGTTTCTTTAAGTGATTTGTGTCCCATATGTGAAAGGTGTGAAAATACAATGTGTCCATATGTGAAAGGTGTGAAAATACAATGTGTCCATAGCATTTAATTCTCTTATATTCACACAATTGTCTAGGTCAAAATTCAGGGCTGTCAGTGACAAAACATGTATGCAAATCATGTCCTAATCTAAACGAACCTATCCCAACTACCGGTATATTAAGGTACTCCCAACTATAATACAATATGTTTTACATCACGTTATGTACTCCTCGAACACATTATGGTTTGAATTAATCCACCGGTAAGGGGAGAGCCCAGTGTTAGACCAATCCCAAAATCGTTACTACTTTAAAAAACGCAGGTGTGTAGGCTGGTTTAGCCAGTATTATGAAGTGTGTTCAGTTGCCCCAACAAAGGGGAAACCTAGGAATCAATCATTAGCGGTTGCAAGCTTATGAATATCGGGGCTAACATAGCAGGTATAATCAATTTATATTATTGCTGTTTCCCAAATTTGGCGAAAAACCAATGACAATAGCTGGAAAAAAACAAGTGAAAAGTTAGACCCACAGTGAACACTCACCTTTGCAGTAGTTCGGGTGCGCTTCCCTCTGGTGAGGGGTCCAGGCGAGAGAGTCATCTCTTGTCACTACGGGTCCTAAAACTGAGATGCGGTGGGTGGAAATGACGTAGAACGTTGTTGACGTCCATAATGCTTGGGAACATGAGAAACATAGTTTTCCAGTAAGCCACCGCCAAAATAACAAAACCCGAATCTGGATGTGTAATCGACCCGGCAAGAAAAATCACATGAATATAGCATTGTAATGCAACATGTTTTGTATTTACGTGACTTAGATGTATTGATATTACAAATAACAATGGATTTAAATTTTTTTAAATAATACCTAAATAATTAATTTAATTTGTAATGTCAATAGCTTTAAGTTTTGTAAATAACTTTTGTGAAGATTATGTTCAGTGTTTTTTATTGTGACGAAAATCCAAGAACAAAAGTGAAATATTAACATCTTTTTGTGATTTGTAATAAAGCTTGAAACATTGAAAGAACATATTTGAACCAGTGATGCTGTGGTGGTGCTGAGTGATGCTGTGGTTGCGCTGAGTGATGCTGTGGTTGCGCTGAGTGATGCTGTGGTTGCGCTGAGTGATGCTGTGGTTGCGCTGAGTGATGCTGTGGTTGCGCTGAGTGATGCTGTGGTGGTGCTGGGTGATGCTGGGGTGGTGTTGAGTGGTGCTGTGGTGGTGCTGAGTGATGCTGTGGTGGAGCTGAGTGGTAATGTGGTGGTGCTGAGTGATATTGTGTTGGTGCTGAGTGATGCTGGGGTGGCGCTGAGTGATTATGTGGTGATGCTGAGTGGTGCTGAGTGATGCTGTGGTGTTGCTGAGTGATGCTGTGGTTGCGCTGAGTGATGCTGTGGTTGCGCTGAGTGATGCTGTGGTTGCGCTGAGTGATGCTGTGGTTGCGCTGAGTGATGCTGTGGTGATGCTGAGTGGTGCTGTGGTGGTGCTGAGTGATGCTGTGGTGGAGCTGAGTGGTAATGTGGTGGTGCTGAGTGATATTGTGTTGGTGCTGAGTGATGCTGGGGTGGCGCTGAGTGATTATGTGGTGATGCTGAGTGGTGCTGAGTGATGCTGTGGTGTTGCTGAGTGATGCTGTGGTGTTGCTGCGTGATGCTGTGGTGGTGCTGTTGTAGTGCAGAGTGGAGCTGTGTTGGTGGAGAGTGGTGCTGTGGTGGTTCAGCATGGTGCTGTGGTGGTCCTGTGGTGGCACTGAGTGGTGCTGTGGTGGTGCTGAGTGATGCTGTGGTGGTGCTGAGTGGGAGAAAAAGGAGAGCAGGGAGAGGGAGAGGGTAAAGAGAGGGAGAGAGAGGAGAAAGAGAGGGGGAGAGAGGAGAGAGACGTGGACAGGGAGAGGGAAAGGGAGAGGAAAGTGAGGGAAAGGGAGAGAGGGAAAGGGAGAGAGGGTAGAGGGAGAGAGGGAGGGTAAGAAGAGGGGGAGGATGAGAGCGAAGGACGGAGGGGAGAGAGAGGGGAGGGGGAGAGAGAGAGAGAGAGAGAGAGAGAGGAGAGCAGGCAGAGGGGGAGAAAAAGGAGAGCAGGGGGAAGGTAAAGAGAGGGAGAGGGTGAGAGAGGAGAGAGGAAGAGGGAAGTGAGGGAAAGGGAGAGAGGTAGAGGGAGAGGGTGAGAGAGGAGAGAGGAAGAGGGAAGTGAGGGAAAGGGAGAGAGGTAGACGGAGAGAGGAAGAGTGAGAGAGTGAGGAGAGGGAGAGAGAGGGAGGACGAGAGGGAAGGAGGGAGAGGAGAGGGATTGGAGTGAGAGAGAGAGGAGAGCAGTGAGAGGAATATTGGAGGAGAGAGTGAGAACCAAGTGCAGCATACCAACTCATGGCAGTCCATTTATAGCTTTGAACGGTCTTAATTGCAAGACAGCAATCAGATTTTAAGGTGCACAGTCTATATGCCTTTGAGTTTCAAAATGTTCGTTTTCTACATGGTATCCCTCCAATGAGGTTAAGTACTGGCCTAAGAGGTTACAGGAAGAAATCACAGTTGAAAAGAGGGGCAATAAACAAACTAGCCGCAACGTACACATAACTATTGTTTTTGATTCAAGAGAAATTAATACGATTCTCTTTAGTTATATTCAGAAGTATATTTGTTTACGAAAGTGGCTAAAGAAATACTTATGAAGACAATACAGAAATTAGTTACCATGCAAGAAAGCCGTAATTGAATAATACATAACAGAAGCAACATGCGATACTTTCAAGCTCAGTTCTTTGAAAAGCAAACGAAAAGATGGTTTTAA
This sequence comes from Lissotriton vulgaris, assembly GCF_964263255.1. Taxonomy (NCBI): domain Eukaryota; kingdom Metazoa; phylum Chordata; class Amphibia; order Caudata; family Salamandridae; genus Lissotriton; species Lissotriton vulgaris. Next base: position 584,675,634 of record NC_141698.1, read on the forward strand.
AAAAAAATCCACGCCACAGCTTGCTATTGCTCTCACAAATAGGAATGCATTTGCTTGGCTTTACTTCTGCCTTCTTTTTTATGCATAACAGACCTGTTGTTGTGTTGGCCCCATTACACCAAAACACGACAACTTGTCTTCGGAAAATCATGAGCAAACCACTGCTAAAACCATGTTACTACCGAGTGGGTAGCACGTGTTCACAACATCAAATACATGGTGTTTGGCTCAGGTTTTCACCAATAGTGATGCAACAACCAAAATTACCGCGCAAGACACAGTGAATCTTACCTTCATAAAGTATACGGCAAAGTTGCAGCCCCACGACAAATCACTCGGTACCAGGTAGTGGACGAATGAGGGCTGGAACCAGGAAGTGAATAAAATGGAAGTCTCTGAAAGCTCATTGGTTGAGGACATACGTAAGAGCTGGAGCGTCAACCGCAATTGTGTTAAATCAAAAGAACGGCAAAAAGTGAGGAAAGACTATATGAGTGGTGAAAGACTCTTTGTCTCATAGTGGTCATTAACTAAAACTGGTGATTAGGTGCCAATATGTGTGAATAAAGTCAGCCCCTATTAGTGTTTGATAGCGGAGGTACTTTGCTTAAAATTGACAATTGTACCGAAACGGGCAGTGAAAATTGTGTATATTACATAAATGTACTGATTAATTTATCATCAGCCAAGCTTCCAGTTGCGCCGAAGAAAGGAAAGGGAGAGAGGTGGAATGGATAGAACCAGCGGTAACTAAAAAAGGTAAAAAAAAAGTTAAAATAAAAGGAGACACGGCCTGGCGGCCGTGAAACTGAAAGTACGGCCGGCTGGCCGTGAATAATTAGGGGAGGAGAAATGGCTCAGTCAGAGCGCACCCTGGGGGGAATGAAAGGCTTTGATGCAGCAGGGGGCGGAGCGGGAAGAGCTGCTGGCGGCAACAAGCTGGGGAACAGATGGCTGGCTTTGATGTGCACTCGTTTTTTAGGTCATTGTGCTTGCGCATTGACCTAAAAGCGCACGTGCACTGCATCAAATCGCCACTTTGATTAAACTCTGGATAAGCCCCTATATCTCTCGCCAGCTCGAATGCGCAAGCGCATTGGCAGGCGAGACCTAAAAACTCAAATAAATCTCGCTAGCTCGATTGCGCGTGAGCTCGACTAGTACGCCACCGAGACCTAAGCAGTAGGCGACTTCTAATCACTAGCACAAGCAAAACCTAACAACACACTTCCAACCACACGCCTACAACTTGTAGCATTCAGCTCGTGTAGGCAAGCGATTAACAGCCTCAAAACGCGGCAGTGCGCGCTGTATAAATGTTGGACAACATAGTTCTGACATTGCTAGAAAATAAAATTGCGGCGATCAAGTCATAGACATAAAAGCAGGACAAATTGTGAGATGAGGTTGAAGCGGTGACCTCGGGATGGAACTGTGATAAATATAAATAAGTAGAGCTGCGGCGTGAAGCAAGTATGAAAACTAAACATTTGCGACGGTTACTAACGAAACAACGTGTAATGTTTTAAAGGGGTTCTAAACAGTAATAAAATATCTCGTATTTTTAGGTTTTCGATTATTAATAGACACGAATACATTTGATTAGCCTCTCAAAATGAAAACAAATCTGTCCTAAATTCAAACCTCACTGGGCAATACGAAAACCGACTGTGGTTATTAAAAGATGGCCGCCATCTTTACTGGTAGTCAGGAAGCTGTTCTAAACCAGACGGTTGAGAGGTCAGACTGTCTCCACCAACGAGAACTCGTAGTTCAAAGGTTTAGCGTCTGCGCAATTGCTACTGAAGATCACACGTGTGTTGCAAACATGGTGTCGGAGGCTGGAGAAAAGTTGGACCAGGCTCAGGCAAGTGGGTTGTTTAAGCTTGTTGAGTGTTGTAACAGATAATATTGCTTGTGCTCCCAACATTCTACACAAATCCCCCCTCCCCACATTTCCGCGGGTATTGACTGTCTAAGCGCTAGGGCTACTGTTGGTTGAAACATACATGCCAATATTTTAGGATATGGACGTGGGATATTTAAAATAAAAAATCGGGAGAATGAAAATTGACTTATATTGTAGAAATTGCAATTTTAGGCGGGAGACAGCTGAATCGGGTTTATTGGCATGTATGGTTGAAAGGACAGGGTTTCTCGTTGATGCAGGTAGGTCGACAATAAGAGCAGAACATAAAAGAACAGATCTCTGAGACTCTGATATCACAGAGAAGGTTGTTTTATCGTGTTGTCGTTTTTAATTCAACGACGGGGAACTGTGTTAAAATCCACGAAGGCATGCAAATAGCTCCTGATCATTAATCCTACCGACTATGATGCATTTCAAGCGAAGGGTCGTTTATGACAATAATTTTTGGACACTCCTCCGCCAAAACGAACGTAATTCGTTGACAGTTGTAGAGATTACTCCAGTCGGGTGCAATTCCAAATCTGTTTATTTCCCAAGGCACAGAGCTACCTACGGCAACTCAATCCTTACAGCCCAGTGCCAGCAATAAACTGCCCTCTCAATTTGAATCCACCCAACTTTATAGGAATACAAAACGTATCCAAATGATATCAATAACCGATCCCATAGCAACCCGTACACGAGCCCACAACACCCCCCTCCTTTAAATGTCTGGCAACACATAAATCTGTACACAACACCGCCCCCCTCCCTTTTCAGAAAAGTTTTAATTACTCAGAAACTTGCAAAAGTAAATGCCTAAGGGGAAAAACACAAACGTAGAGAGAAAAAAGAAGACATTGGAAGAAAAAAAACAATGTTCTACCTACAACCTTCTCGAATAAAGTCCTTTAACCATTTAGGTGGTTTCCTAACTCTTTTATCCGATGTACACTCTTCAGCACTGGAATCCGACTCTTACCATTATAAAGAGATTTACACTCCAATATATTTGTAGCTTTACCAGATGGGGAATCGGATACTTCAATAGAACCACCTGACGAGTGAGACCCAGACGCATCTGCTACTGGACTCCACCCTCTCCACTGCATTATCCTGTGTATTCAAATCCAATCATAATTAGGGCTCCCGGTTTTATGGTATTTATTTTTGTAACATTTCCGTCTGTATTTATCCATATTTATTTTGTGGTAATTTTTAGGTCTCGCCTGTTGTCGATGCGCATGCGCATCGAGCAAAGCGAGACTATTGCGAGTTATCCACTCTTTATCCACACTGCAAGGAATCGTGGCGATTCCTTGCAGTGCACGATAAATTTAAGGTCAATGCGCATGCGCATTGAGCTTATGCGCATGCGCATTGACCTTAAAAGTCACGGGCGCGTGCACGTCCGTCTTTGTTTACCCCTCCGCCCCCTCCCGCCGTGTCGCATTTCTCCTCCCCCTCCCCTCTCTTCCTTTCGTCTTCCTGCCGTGTCGCACCTCTCCCCTCTCCGCCCCCTCCCCTGCCCGCCCCCTCCCGCCGTGTCGCATTTCTCCTCCCCCTCCCCTCTCTTCCTTGCGTCTTCCGGTGATTCTGTATGCAAACATAGGCTCAATGAAGAAATACCCCCATGAGCTGGCACGGAAGGTGAGGGCGCCTGTGATCAGACACTGCGGGGTAAAAATCATGGGTTGAAAGTTTCCCGTCTCTTAGTAGGTTAGCTAAACTTTTGTTATCAATGGGCGGCTGTTTTTAAGACTTGCCGTCATCTTACTTACATGCTGGAGGCTGCACTCGCAACCGGGTATTACCTTCTTGTGGCTCTCAGGAACGTATTGTGAGCATTCGTAGCCCGATCAGACACTGCGGGGTAAAAATCATGGGTTGAAAGTTTCCCGTCTCTTAGTAGGTTAGCTAAACTTTTGTTATCAATGGGCGGCTGTTTTTAAGACTTGCCGTCATCTTACTTACATGCTGGAGGCTGCACTCGCAACCGGGTATTACCTTCTTGTGGCTCTCAGGAACGTATTGTGAGCATTCGTAGCCCGTCTTTTAACTTGCTTGCTAATCCGAAAAATGCGCTAAACACTGGGAAAGCGCCGGAGACTAGAACGAGAACTTTCCAAAATGACTTACATGTGCCTGTCTATAATCTCAAAAGACAGCACTTCCTGGTTAATATGTGATCAGCATTTTTTCTAATGACAGTATGGTAGCTTCTATGGTCCATTTCTTGTGAAAAAATGCTGTATCATGAAAATGAGCCAATGTTAAAAAAGGTTGTTGGGAAAGGCTTACAAAAAAGTGAAAAATTGTTTTTCTTGAAAACAACGGCGTATTTAGAAAAATGTGTTTAAAAATGGTTTATTTAAAAAAAAATCAAATGGTGTAGTAAAACGGTTTTTTTTTTTAGACAGGGGATCAGTCTCAACTTGATCGGGATGTGGTTCTAAACTTTAAGTTCACTAGGTTACCGCCCCCTCCCCTGCCCGCCCCCTCCCGCCGTGTCGCATTTCTCCTCCCCCTCCCCTCTCTTCCTTGTTGATGTATATCTTTCTTTGATATGGGACTAGTGAGACATCTAAAGTTCTCTCTAGGCCAGGCCTTAAAATAGATCACAGTGCAACATTAAATACACAGCATTCTTTAGAAAGAAAATTTTACTTACGGAACAGCTCTATTCAAAGAACTAGTCATCAAACATTAATGTTTTTTTATATTATTATTAAATTGAAACAAATAAGCAGCATCTTATTAAGACTGTCGTTTCAACCTCTGAGTTAAGGCAAGCACTATCTAGTCCAGTCCACTGGGAAGCGCAGTTCAGTTTGCAGAGACCATTGGGCTTTCATAGCGACCTACGGTTGGGAGTGTTTGTGCCCTGGAGCGGTAAGGAATTCAACACGAGCACAAAGAGTGCACTCCGCCCTATTGCAGCCTCCCTCCTCATATCGCTCCTTTATCTGTTCTCTTTATGCTAATCCTCTTTTCTCTTTTCTCTTCCCATTTCTTTTTTTCTTTCCTTCTTTCCTTGAAACTTCCCTTTCCCTTGGCATCCTCACTCTTGCTCTCCACACATTCTCCTCAACTCTTGCCTTTACTTGCACGCTTGCAACCACCGCTCTTCTAAATTGTTCACCCCCACCCCATGGCTCCACCCAGTGCGTGCCCTGGCTGCCATATTGCCAGCTGTCTCCGACTGTCCACCTATGCCTGACCCCTGATTGGTGGGCTGCTCCCTGGTGCTTGGAAACACTCTGGCTCCCCTCTTCTTCCCTCCTCCTGTTGCTTGTCCACCCCGGTGTTCGTCGTCTCCATGCCTTCCATCCATCCCTCAGTGTGGCTCAAATGTCTACTCCGGGGCTTAACCCCCTTCCTCAACCTCCAATCCTGGCTGGCTTCCCACTGGACCCCCCCCTCCCCCATGTTGCTCGGCTACCCCCAGGGCCCCCTGCATGTTGGACTCCACACTCTAGGTGCCCCCCCTACCCCTTTAATTTAGGCCCCCCTGGCTTATTTGCTTCCATTATTCCACTCAATCCAAGCACCTCATGAGTACACTGTGCCACACTCCTTGAAGATATGTTCCCAATTCTTGCCTAGGACACAATGTACTTTAATAGAGAGTTATCCAAAACTTATTTCTAGAAAATAATCATAATTTATTTCAGAATTGTACCTCATGTACACCAGGCCCTTAGGGCACTGTAGTGGTGAACAGGGGATGTGCGGTATTAAACTAAATGTCATCATTGCCAATGGGCCATAGAGCTGTGACAAGCGGCAGGTAAAGGAGGGCCACACACAATGCGAGTCTACCCTGAATGGCAGCTATGGGAGTGAATCCATTCCCGCTGAAAATTCTGAAATGTACAATAATTAAAGATATACGATGCAAGCAGGAACCTAATGAGCTGCAATTAGCAGCTTGACCTTAAATTCTCTTAGCTGAGAGTTAAAACCCTTTTCTGAAACTAAGCATTTAGCTGTTAAAGCGGCCCTATGAATTGACTGTAATCACTCTCTGTGCTCTGACCCAGAAGTAAAAAAAATCCCGATTCTGAAGGAACTTTCCTTTCATACCACATTGGAGTTATGATCACGTTTCTTCCCATTTTAAAGCGATAGTCCTACACATGTGGATAACATAAAGCTTTCACGTTTTCACGTTCAAGGATTGAGGTCCTGGCCTTGTTAAAAAAAAAAATGGTCTCTTGGGTAGTGGTCCGCTTTCTGTCGTTTTTATTTTCAAAGAAATATGATTTCCCACCCACTGATTTTTATCCAGGTAGGATCCATAAAGAGCTGCCCGCTGGTATTTAACAACGCCCTTATCGATCCCATTGTATAGGATCCATTCTTTCTGTTCTAAAGCAAGCGGCAATCTCTCTGCTTGGGATACCATACTTCTCTGTATAGGACTCTGTCTGAGCCTCAAAAGTAACAAGTGTGTCATTTACAGCAACAATGCGGTCATATCTCAGCTATCACAGTGCATTTCATTTGGTACTACCAAACTCTTTCTTCCAACATCTTCAGATAGCATACCATGTTGTTGGAACCCTCACATTAACTAGGTCTGCCCATTGCTAGGTATTGTATTCGAGCTTCCGGTTTTTCTTTGGTGCAATAATGGGAATGCACCCCCTCCTCTGACCCACATTTGCCTGCCATTCCACCAGCGCAGCGGGTGTAAGCTTGTGGTTCCTAGATCCTGCTGTACAGTTGATCATTTTTTCTCCTTTCCGTCATCTTTGTAGAGCTGGCTTCCTCTTAATGAATCTCATCTAAGACCACATGATCTTTAAAACATTAAGTGTTTTATTTCTCCTTTTTTAGGTGTAATTTACCTGTGTCACCAGCATTTTTATTCTATATTTGTCTGTTTTGTTATGGACCAAGATATCTCTGGCTGCATCATTTCATTTATTAGTCAGAAACTCCCACCCACCCACCCACTCACTCTCACCCACCCACCCACTCCACCCACCCACTCTCACCCACCCACTCTCACCCACCCACTCTCACCCACTCACTCTCACCCACTCACTCTCACCCACTCACTCTCACCCACTCACTCTCACCCACTCACTCTCACCCACTCACTCTCACCCCCTCACTCTCACCCCCTCACTCTCACCCCCTCACTCTCACCCCCTCACTCTCACCCCCTCACTCTCACCCCCTCACTCTCACCCCCTCACTCTCACCCCCTCACTCTCACCCCCTCACTCTCACCCACCCCCTCACTCTCACCCACCCCCTCACTCTCACCCACCCCCTCACTCTCACCCACCCCCTCACTCTCACCCACCCCCTCACTCTCACCCACCCCCTCACTCTCACCCACCCCCTCACTCTCACCCACCCCCTCACTCACTCTCACCCACCCACCCACTCACTCTCACCCACCCACTCTCACCCACCCACTCTCACCCACCCACTCACTCTCACCCACGCACTCACTCTCACCCACGCACTCACTCTCACCCACGCACTCACTCTCACCCACGCACTCACTCTCACCCACGCACTCACTCTCACCCACCCACTCACTCTCACCCACTCGCTCACTCTCACCGACCCACTCACTCTCACCCACCCGCTCACTCACCCTCACCCTCACTCACCCTCACCCTCACTCACCCTCACCCTCACTCACCCTCACCCACCCTCAACCCCTCACCCTCACTCACCCTCACTCACCCTCAACCCCTCACCCTCACTCACCCTCAACCCCTCACCCTCACTCACCCTCAACCCCTCACCCTCACTCACCCTCACTCACCCTCAACCCCTCACCCTCACTCACCCTCAACCCCTCACCCTCACTCACCCTCAACCCCTCACCCCCTCACTCACCCTCACCCTCAACCCCTCAGCCTCACTCACCCTCAACCCCTCACCCACCCTCAACCTCATGCTAAAGATTTACAAAAAAAACCCATAAACAATTCTAAAAGCACTAACTCTAATGCTGCGAGACCTATTGCATTTCTAATGCTTGTTTCAGTATTTATCCATATTTATTTTGTCGCAAGCTAAAAAAAAGACGCTGTGGCTAGTATTTATTCGCATTGATTAAAAAAGCCAATGCGTGCTTGGTTGTTATAGGTGCAGATAGATTTATGCAGATGGGTAAATGGGTTCCTGCATTTAACAAAGAGATCGTTTTGGTACTTGCTGTTAATAAATTGCAAACCTAATATAAGACAGTGAGCTATGAAGGGCCTTGTAAGCCTCGCTGTGTTATGTACTGTATTGTAATAGCATTTATATCGTTCTTTCTACCCTTGATAAGGCATTGAAGCGCTTTTTTATCCAGTAGCACACAACTCTAGAACTAACTCACAAAATCAGGGATTGTGAATAGCATGACTTTCCGTGGTGGTCACATATTAGTAAGGAAAACAATATTATTTGACTAGAGGTGAAAAAATTTTGTTTTAGACTGGATAAAATCATTCTTTGCCATTGGTACGCATGCATATTGTCTTGTCACTGACCTAGCAGTACTAAAAGAAATTCAGTCTTCATACAAAACATATTAGAAAATCAACATAAAGGCTCATTTTGAACCATCGGACTGATGATTCACATTTGCAGATTTCACTGCATCCTAAGATTCAATAACAGTGAAGAAACTTTTTCTGGGCTCTAAGATAGACAAGTGGCCTCTCAGCAACCTGTAATCCAAACTCTCTCAGATGAGAACATTATTTCAGAGCAGGCGTGCAACGCCCATTGGGCTCCAAGGGCTTTAGCCTCCTCAGTCGTGTGTGTCAGCCCGGCTGAGACAATTTCTCGGGCACACATACAGCCGCACCCCAGGACTTCTCAGGTCTTTAAAAGACCTTTTAATGTTAACAAGGTTTTGTTGTACTTTCACCCATTCTTAGAGCCCCTGCATCATCACTCTTCTGGTTGCTGGAAGAATTTCCCCCCTCTGACCCCCCCCGCCCCCCCCCCCCGGAATTTCACCCTAGTTGCGCCTCGGTTTCAGTGTCACTGAAGGATATGTTGGTCTGAGACCCCCATAGAGAAACCAGAGCGAGAGAAGGTGACACTGCAGAATGTAACTGAATTAGAGAAACACTTATTATAATAAGAGATCGGTGAAGCACTACATATCAAACATGGCAAAGGGGACATCGAGTAAAACAAACATAAGTTAAACAGTGCACACTAACTTGTTTTTATTGGGAGACAGAGAGCTGACAATCTTTTCTATCACAATAGCAAATAATATTATTAAATCAGGCTGTAACAAGTAAAAAAGAGTACTGAAAATGATTTTCCAGACATTATACCGTTTGAAAAGCATTTTATTCTGTTGAAACCCTTTTACTGTTTACATACATGTACGTTAGTAGTTCTCCAGTGCTACCAAAGCCCTTTTTAGGTCTCGCCTGTCGATGCGCATGCGCATCGAGCAAGCGAGACTATTGCGAGTTATCCACTCTTTATCCACACTGCAAGGAATCGTGGCGATTCCTTGCAGTGCCCGTGACTTTTAAGGTCAATGCGCATGCGCATTAAGCTTATGCGCATGCGCATTGACCTTAAAAGTCACGGGCGCGTGCATGTCCGTCTCTGTTTACCCGCTCCGCCCCCTCCCCTTCCCGCCGTGTCACATTTCTCCTCCCCCCTCCCCTCTCTTCCCTCCAGCTTGTTGTTTGTATAATTTAACCCGCTCCGCCCCCTCCCCTTCCCTCCGTGTCGCATTTCTCCTCCCCCCTCCCCTCTCTTCCGTCCGTCCGTCTTGTTTATAATGCCACCGTGGGTTCCCTTTCTGTACCGGGTGTTGATGGATGTTTTCAGATTTTCTGCCCGACCTCCAGTGCGGTTAAATTCCCATCTTTCCCTCCCCATGTGCTCCGATCCCCTCCCCCACCTCTTCTGCCCGTGATTGCCGCTCCGTCTCGCTCGGTAGTGGCAGGGAGATTTACTCTCTGTTAGGTTCCCGCGGGGAAAATGAAGGCGCACAACATAAGCACAGATAAGGAGGAGGCAACCTGCTCTGTGCCAACAAGAACGGACCAGCCCGAAAGAGGAATGTAGACTGACTGTTGCTTGCAGCACTGCAGATAAAGGTTCAAATAAATTGATAAATCGTGTTGCTGTTTTATTGTAAAACCGAATTACAGGAGAGGAAAACCGCGACAGTATCTTTAAATCTGTAGCAGTGTACTGCTCGTCTCCATCAGGGTGCAGGTCTTTGTAAAAATGGTTTAATCCTCTTCGTACCGACTGTTTCTGTTGCTAGTAGAGACTCCTTGCTAATAAAATATATCACCTTGTAGTGGATTTAATTGAACTCCACATTCGATGTTCTGTTTCCGGTAAAGCACCACGACAAACTATCTGCAAAAGTGTGGTGGGGAACTTGGGTTTAAAGCAATAACATGTTTGAGAACAAACTTTCGTGAAATAATATTTGTGGAACCTTCAAAAGATCGCGCCTTAAAAGATGGAAAATGTTTTGGAACCCAAGTATAACCAACAAGTTCGTGTTTACGTCCGTCCTTTCTGTGCTGCTTCCAGTTCCCATGTTATTATTAGGTCTGGCCTTTGAGACGCTTTAAGCGGTTTCACCTTATTGTTTTTCCACGAAATCCATACATGAGTTGCATACAAGGAGAGTGTTTGTCAGCACGCTTTATCTATTGGCCCGTTAAATTGTCATTCACGTTTTGCTTCCATCCACCACCGCACGGCATATCGCAAAAAGCCATGGGTCAGCCTACTTTACCCATTGGCTCCCTTCGTTTTGAGTGACTGCACAAGACCTGTGCACATTGTTCTTAGCCACCAAAATAATACTTTCTCTGCAATGGCCATGCAGGGGTGAAGTTAACTTTTCATTTAATGTATTCTTTTATATAATATAGCTAAAGTTCTGGCTGTTTATTTTTCCTGCACTTCGAGTGCTTACTTTATTGGGGATTTATTTCCTTACTGCTTTTTTAAGTGTTGACATTTTAACATTGTAGCTAACTAGGATTTGAGTGCATGGTTAATTCCTTTTTGTCTTTTTCACAAGTAATACAATGTATGGCACAACTAAAGGAGACCACTAGTAAAATGGCCACAATAGTGAATGTGTTTTTTCATTTTTATTTTTATGAAAGCCTATGGTGGACACGTATAGGTAGCATTTTTTTGTGGTACATATTACAGTAAAAAGGTGTTAAACGTTTTATGTAATTAGAGTAACTAACTGCTAGCATTAAGAAATGTGAAAAAGAATCCGTGCTAGCTGTGAACCGAGTTTGGCTTTTAAGCCGTTCAGGTTGGTTTGTCAGACTTTTCCCAAAAGCACCAAATTTACTGTAGGCCGAGACCTATCCAGGAATGTGTAGCTCCAGAAGGGGTGTTTGGGTTTCTAACCAGGTCAATGTGCAGTTTGCAGCTGTTGGTGCTGTGCTGGTTTAGAAAGTGTCCGGTACGCACTTTCTGCAATATACTGTTTGTTGCCTAGTACAGCGGTTCTTTGTCCTATGGCACAAGGCTAGCCACCTGGGATGCAGAGCACTATCTTTTAATGCAGAAAGAGAGGAATAACGATAAACACAGCACCACCTTTTACAGGCAAAAAATAAACCTGCAGCTCTATAGGAAAGACATTTGTTACAGCAATCCATTTAGTCTTACATGAAAAACGTATGCAACGCTATGTCTGTGTGTGTACAGAGCAATAAGGCAGCAACTCGAAACATCCCCTCGCACAAGATGTGGTGTAACAGGAACTTACTCATGCTGGTAGATGGCAGAATGCCCTGTACTAGTCAATTGTTGGATTTGTGTTATCGGCATTGAAATACAGCCAGTGACCAGATTTGTAATGCCTGGGGAAATGCTGATAACAGCCTACTCTTGCACTGACCTTACTTAGGTTCCCTTTCATCTCTAATGTGATTAGAAAACAGTCTGGGGGAGAGACAGGTGGCAGACAGTTATTCATCATTCATTTATTGCAGAAATAGCCAACAGAGTCTTTGTCAAACAAAGTACAAAAAGTAAAGTACATGCAGTAGACAGTCGCAAGATTAGCCTTTAGAAAAAGTTGCATCCTTCCTGAAGATAGATTCCCTTCTAGGCAAAATTCTCACAGAATTCCATCCAATCTCGGTTTAGTTAGAGTGCAGTTTGGCAAAACTCTGAACTGGTATTCTGCAGAGTCCCTGCCCAGAAGTTTTGCCCAAATATTTACGCTGTACACTAAAGAAACTGAGAGAGCAAAGACCAAGCCCACAAGCATTGGCAAAAGTCTCGCCTATGGGCAAGCTATTGGATTTGGCAATGAGTTGGGGGTGGTACACCAGAGGGCAGGTGGTCCTACTCTCTCTCACAGCCTCCCCCAGCTCCGCCCCCTCACTACTTGATTGCACGGCCGCTAGGCCGTGCCTCCCCTACTCTCCTCCCCCCTCCTCCTCTCCTCCCCTGCCTGCCTGCCGCATTTCTCCTCCCCCTCCCCTCTCTTCCCTCCGTCTCGTTTCACACACACCCTCTCCCCCGCTCCGCCCCCTCCCCGCCATGTCTGCCCCCTTCCCGCCGCCTATTCATGCCTCTCAGTTCACTGAGTACTCTACGCTCAGACCTAATATGTTGACCACCTCACTCACCCTCAACCCCTCACTCACCCTCAACCCCTCACCCTCAACCCCTCACTCACCCTCAACCCCTCACTCACCCTCACTCACCCTCACTCATCCTCACTCATCCTCACTCAACCACCCTCAACCTCACTCACCCTCAACCCCTCACCCTCAACCCCTCACCCTCACTCACCCTCAACCCCTCACCCACTCACCCTCAACCCCTCACCCTCACTCACCCACCCTCAACCCCTCACCCTCACTCACTCACCTTCAACCCCTCCCCCTCGACCCCTCCCCCTCGACCCCTCCCCCTCGACCCCTCCCCCTCAACCCCTCACCCTCACCCTCACTCACCCTCAACCCCTCACCCTCAAACCCTCACTCACCCTCAACCCCTCACTCACTCACCCTCAACCCCTCAACCCCTCACCCTCAACCCCTCACTCACCCTCACTCAACCACCCTCAACCTCACTCACCCTCAACCTCACTCACCCTCACTCACCCTCACTCACCCTCACCCTCACTCACCCTCACCCTCACTCACCCTCACCCTCACTCAACCTCAACCCCTCACCCTCACTCACCCTCAACCCCTCACCCTCACTCACCCTCAATCCCTCACTCACCCTCAATCACTCACCCTCAATCCCTCACCCACCCTCACTCACCCTCACTCACCCTCACTCACCCTCACTCACCCTCACTCACCCTCACTCACCCTCACTCACCCTCAACCCCTCACTCACCCTCACCCACCCTCACCCACCCTCACTCACCCTCACTCACCCTCACTCACCCTCACTCACCCTCACTCACCCTCACTCACCCTCACTCACCCTCACTCACCCTCACTCACCCTCACTCACCCTCACTCACCCTCTCTCACCCTCACTCACCCTCACTCACCCTCACTCACCCTCTCTCACCCTCAACCCCTCAGCCTCACCCTCACTCACCCTCAACCCCTCACCCTCACTCACCCTCACTCACCCTCAACCTCATGCTAAAGATTTACAAAAAAACCCATAAACAATTCTAAATGCACTAACTCTAATGCTGCGAGACCTATTGCATTTCTAATGCTTGTTGTCATTCGTGCTGAACTAATATTTCAGGTCTCCACATAGTTGCTAAACTCGAGGATAACAGAACATGAGTATTTTGATGTCATATTTTTGCAGGTTGCAAAGTAACAGGCGTGCTCCTGATAAACACATCTCCCTATTTTACTCCTACGTGCACTTGCGATAGCCGTATCCTACACCAAACCTTCTTACTAAAAGCTGAGATGAAGTAGCATAATCTTCGATGCACCTTTCATCCTTTATCTCCTGGGGCCATGTACTCAACGGACCCGGAAGCGCAGCAGGTGCCCCATTTTTAGCATTTCAAGGAGACTCTGTCACACAGTGTGCATCCCGCCACACCTCTGCTCCAAGCCAGGAACAAAAGGGAGCCTAATGGCCCCTTAACATCGACTTGGCTGAAATCCGATAGGCCCTCTCCCTGCCTGCGCTCGGACAGACTGGTCTTCTCCTCGAAGACCACAACAAAGATAAACCTATATATTGGCATTTTTCCACTTTTTTATATAAATAAAGACAAAGGAAAAATGTTTTTCTGTATTAATATGTAAAAATCCGTTTATACGGAAAACTGGGAGCCTTAATCATAATGTCAGGCCCAGGCTCATCTTCTACTCTCAACACGGCATTATCCTGTGTACTCCAATCAACACGGCATTATCCTGTGTACTTCAATCAATAATAATGTCGGCCATATCCAACTATAATAACAATAAATAAATAATAACTTAGCAACTGTTTGCTGTCCACTATTCTGCCTTACCATTCATTCTTGTTGCACAAAGCCACACACTTGAGATTCCACACTTTGATCAAATGAACCGCATTATGAAAGACTTTCACTACTTTTCCAGGTTCGTCAAATACTATCACCTTTAGTTACAAAACTTGTTTCCGTATGCGAACCCAGTCTCCAACTTGGACATTCAGATGTTTGGTACTATTTTTGAAATCCCAGTTAGCTTTGCTTTTTGGTGTCTCTAAGTCATGGTGCCGTTGACTGTTTCCATTGACCAAGATTCAACACGTGCTAAACAACCATCAGGGATTGTATTTCGTCCTAGGATTTCTCCCTCTCATTCTCAATAAAGGTGATAACCCAGTGCCTCATTCCTAGTAACACCATAAGCCCATACAGCTTTCAGCAACTGGACCACCCAATCCATATTACTAGCACAAGCAGCTTGAATTATTCCCTTAATGACACAGTTGAATCTCTCCATCATGCCATTCCCACGTGGGCTGTAAAGAGAAGTTTTCATTAAATTAATTCCAGTCCTGTCACAGTACTGTTTAAATGCACCAGACTGGAATTGCACTATGTTGTTGGTAAAAATAGTTACAGGAATCCCTTCCAAACTGAAAACATGGACCCAAAAAATCAAAACGGCATTAATGTCTGCCTTCTGCACCACTTTGACTACTGCCCATCTTGAGAAAAGATCCATAATCACTTTTGAACTTAAATGTTAACCACCGGAAACCCAGCATCGGTTTTTTTTCTGGCACCAAAACCTCCTGGGCTTATGTCGGACTCCATTAAGAATTCACCACTCTTCACAACAAAACTCTCTTTCCAGACACACTCATTGACCATGGTTTATGGAGTACCAGATTCGCCATATATGGTTACCACACACTACTAATTGTCATCCAAAACTCCAGTTTACCTTTGCATGCTGTGCCACTCACATTCAAAATGTACTTCTCTTTGGCATCCATAGTAATGTTCAGATTGACATCCTCCGAGTTCGGGTCTGATTCACCTTCCTCCACATTCTTGTGGCCCTCATTTACACACTTGACACATTTCCTCTTTCTACACACTTTAGCATAAATGGCCTTTGATTAAACAATTGCTACATTTTTGATTCAAAGCAGGACAACTTTTGCTATAAGCAAGACGATCCTTGCTATCACGCCTGTAACACCAGCCCTTTTCTGCTTTTGTTTTTAAATTTACTATTCTCCTTACTCTGAAGAGCACTACCCATAGTGCTATAACTTTTAAAAGCTCTATTCACTGATTCAGATTATTTCTCATTTTGTTTCAAATCTACAACACTCTTTTCTGAGATTTCAACTTCCCTTACCAGTGCTAAATATTTTCCTATGGAAAATCCCCATTAATCCATAACCACACTTGTATGGCAGGGTTACTGACTTGCATCACAATTTGATCACTTATAAAATCATCCAGTAATGCACCAAATTTACAATCTCCCACCAATTTGACAATTTATTGATGAACTGCACGATTACTTAAAATCTTTACAGTATAAAATAAATAAAAACTCGATGAACATCCCGTCTCCCCCCCCCCCCCCCCCCCAACGTGTCCCATCCACTCATAAAAGTAAATATCACTTTAAGTTAAAATACTGGCAGTTAGTACTGTTTAGTTGTCCAAAACAGAGTTCCTTTAAAAGGAGTTGGGTATAGGTTACTCCATTGTTTCACAGCAGATAAGGGGAGGCACATGGAAGTTCGGTAAAATCAATTTGTACACCAAGGGCGGTTGACGATAGATGAATTCCTTGTTAGGCCTTTAACCCAGCCCAGGTTAGATGACTGGGGCCAAAGAGTTCCAGTTACTTTGCAGACCCACCCGTTAAGTGGGAGTCGACTGCCATTTTTACCTGGTGTATGAATTTCCCAACTCTGGCTATCAAACAGGTCGTGGAGACAGAGAGGCACCAGTCCGAAGCTTCTCTGCAAGTTCTGTAGCCCATGTTCTGTAAAATCGGAAGCAACAAACGGTGGCGGTCATTGACTGGGGTGAGTGTGTGACATTGATCCACATTCGGTCCATCACCTGTTGTGTTTGCATATTCCGCCCTAAGTGCGCTGGGGATGCCCAGACGTGGGTCCCAGGCACTCCACACCACTGGAGTCAAGCTAGCCGGGCTGATGAGAGGTGTTACCTCGAAACCGGTCCGGTCCTCGGATGCTTGATTCCGTTCTGGGAAGGACATGGCTTTTGTAGTTCGGACTGGACTGTTCCCATGGGGCACAGGGTCAGAGCTGATTTGCATATCGCCATTGTCTAACCCAGGGTGGTGTGGAGTGCAAAAAAACGATGGATTTGGGCCCAGATCTTTGGACTGGGGTGAGTGTGTGACATTGATCCACATTCGGTCCATCACCTGTTGTGTTTGCAACTTTGTGCAGCAACACAAGTGTAGTCACGATTCTCTGCGATAGTTACATAGACGACAGGCTATGGCGCCATCCGTTTGTGCCCATTTGGGGTTAAAGTCCGCGATCCTGAGGGCCAAAAGGCGTAAGTACAGAATTTTCTTTCTTGCGTGAGTGGATACTGGTTCTTGCAGGTATGGTTGGGGTTGGCCAGGAATATATGATTTGCCGAAGAGATGCAAGGTCTAGCCCAAAAAGAGATGGTCTGGACTTGGCGCTTAACAGCTTGGGCCCAGGCTGAGAATGGAATTTCGTGCAGGGCCAGACTCCTCTCGATTTTCAATGCTTCAATGGCTAGTTCTACCTTTGAGTGCCAGGGAGAGCCCGCCTCACCAAAGATTGATTTTAGGAAGTGCTTTAGGGTATGTTCTGGCGCTTACAATACTCTAATATAGAATTTTAACAGGTCCCCCAGTAGTGCCAGCTCTGGTCGCTTAAGGCCTATTTCTAGCCTTAATCTGTTGTTCCTTGCATATCTGAGGGCCTGTAACACCATCTTGTAGGCTTTCGCCTGGGCCGCTTGGACCACTTTGTCAAATGCACCTGGGTAGGCTATATGCCCATACGAGATGGCGGGGATCAGTTTTGCCCTGAGCACTGTCAGCATTGGTTCGGCTGAGGGACTGTCCAAGCGATGTCTTAGGCGTTTTAACGACAGAATGGTTTTGTCTGTTTTTGGTTTAAGCTCCTTCATGTTTGACTGCAGTGGCACTCTCAGAGACCCAGGTGCCCAGATAGTTGTAGATTGGGGCAGTAACGATACGATGCTCACCCAGGGTCCATGAAGCTTCTTTTTTGTGTGGGTATTTGCCAAAGATGACAATCTTAGTCTTGCTCACGTTGATCCGTAAGTCATTTGCCTTATTATATGAGGCAAGGCTGCTTAAGGCTCTTTGGAGCCCCACCCTAGTGTGGTCCATGATCACCGTGTCGTCTGCATACTGGAGCGTTCCCAAGACGAGCTTCCCCAATTTTGGGGGTGCTAAGTTGGCATCTTTCAGGGCTGTTCCCATGTCCGCAGTATAAAAGTTAAAAAGCATGGGGGCCAAGACGCACCCCTGCTTAAGGCCAGAATTGGTGTCGATTCTTGCAGTTGTTATTGTAGGACTTAGCTTCACCTTGACCCAGGTACCCTCGTAAAGCGCTTTTATGGCTTTTAGCAGAGGCTGTGGTAGCCCCCAGGAATCAAGGTTTACCCAGAGCCGGTCTCTATTCACTCGATCAAAGGCTGTGGAGTAGTCTATGAAACAGCAAAACAGGGGCGGCTTATTCCTCGTATTGGCTTTCTTCGCAAGGTAGGAAAGGGCTATGATGTTGTCGAGGGTGGAGCTATAAGCCCTAAAGCTGGTCTGTGTGGGTGGGAGAATGCCGTTCTTGTCCACCCAGTCCTCCAGATCCCCGAGAAGAAGGCGGGCGTATATCTTTGCTTCGGGCGGTTCCGGTAAGTGTGGTGGCAGCACAACAGAAGGTCCGCTGTGCGCTGGGGACAGACTGCGAGTCTCTAGGACTGTTTAGAGCTCTTCTGCTTCCCCTTCCATTCCCTCTGGTTTTTACCTTCATTATTCGCTTGATAGCGCTTGGCAGCGCGACTTTTAAAAACATTCAGTAACACTGGTGTTTTACCTTTTTTAATCTCCTACCAGACAGCTGGTGATTCGAGACTCGTTTCTTCACGTGGGGTGTGCCTCCCTGCCCCGGTCCACCACGGCTGACGTGCCGATTGCTGTGGAGGGCAGGCGCCATCTTGCGTGAGGACCTGGTTCCCGGCGGTGACGCGCGCTGCGCTCTAGCTGGGGGTGGGGTTTGGCTTGAAATTGCAATGGCCGTCCGGAAGTGCAGCGGACGAGCGCAGCGGGCGCGACGGTGGTGCGCCGGAGTTAAGCCCGTCTGCGCCCGTCTGCGCCCGTCTGCGGCCGGCCGGGGCGAGGGGCATGTCACTCTGCCTCTCCCCTTACCTATTCCCGTTCCTCCCTCATCTCATGCCATGACCTCGCACTCCCCCCTCCTGAGTCATCTCCCAGGCTCGTCTTATTCGGCCTGTACACGGCTAGAAAATCCTTCCCCGAGATTTTTCCCTCCCCGCTTACCGTCAGGCTACCAGCCCTAGGTCCCAGACCCCGCACTTCTCCACCGGTAAGAGCCTCTAAACCCTCTCTGTCAGTGATGTACCTTAACACCCGGTCCCTGGTCAGGCACCAGTCAGATATTTTTTATCTTCTGGGATCGGAACAGCCCGACGTTTTGTTTCTGACCGAGACCTGGCTTACAGATGACTCTTCCCCTGATATCCTGGCAGCTATCCCTCTGGGATATTATATACTACAAGTCAACCGCTCCTCTGGCAAAGCTGGTGGGGGGGGGGTCGCAGCCATTATTAGGCACCCTATTCGTTTCTCCCCAGTGCCCACCACCAGTATCCCCACGACCGACTGTCTCATACTTGGATTGGAGCAGCCAGGGTCATCCCTCATATGCGTCCTGGTTTAACGTCCCCCCCCCCAATCCATGCCCAGTTTTTCGGCCCTGTTTGGCGATCTCATCTCTCAGCTCACCATCAACAACACTAACGTTTTGGTCCTGGGAGATTTCAACTACTGGCCGTCGGATGCCCAAGAAACCCCAGAGTCACTGGCTTTCTCCGACCTTATGCTAGGCTTAAATTGCATTCAACATATACACTCACCCACCCATGCTAAGGGCCATGTTTTAGACCAGGTCTGGACCTCCTGCCTGGACATCTCTGCTCCTTTTATTCTTCCTTGTCTCTGGTCAGACCACTTTTTAATTACTTTTACTCTAGTCATGCCCACTCCTGTTATCATGGTCCAAGAAACTAACTTCTGGCACGCAACTGGAACAAGGCTGATTTAAATAAATTCACCTCCCTCCTCAGCTCATCTGCTCCTCCCACCACTGGACCCTCCATTACTATTGATTCTCAGACACAGGGTCTCACTCACTGGCTTACCTCTGCTGCTGACTTGGTTGCACCTTTAAAACTAGTCAGAGCGAGGCGTAGTCATGACCCCCAGAGGTGGTTCACCGAGTACCTCAGAGCCTTAAAACTTGGTCTTCGCCAGGCAGAACGGCGCTGGCGCCGGGGGTACTCCCCCGAGACCAAAGAGATATTCTCCTCTCTGCTTAGAGAGTATAAGTCAGCAATAACTTTGGCTAAATCTCTTTATTTTTCCAATAAAATTCTGGACTCCTCAAACAAGTCCAAGGACATATTCTCAATTGTTGAGGAATTGTCTAATCCGGCGAGAGTTACTATTGCGCCCCTCCCCTCCCAGTCCCTATGTGATTCCCTGAACCTATTTTTTGTGGAAAAGATTGCCAAGATAAAAACCAGCATCTCCGCCCAAGCCCCGCCAGTTCCTTCTTCGCCTAGTGCTTCCTGTCATCATCTCAACACTCATATTTTAACCCAGATCCCCCCTATTTCGAAAGTCAACTTTCTTTCACTTTTGCACAAAGTCTCTTCTGGTTCTCCTGGCGACTGCTGCCCCCCTCGGCCCTTCGGGAAGCTTTTACTTCCTGTCCTGAACCCCCCCTGGCCCTTTTAAACAACTCCCTGACCACTGGGGAGGTTCCTTGTTCCTTCAAACAGGCCGAGGTGGTTGCCATTCTGAAAAAACCTTGGGCTGATCCCTCCATTATGAGCAACTATCGCCCCATATCCCTCCTCCCCTTCC
Source organism: Lissotriton vulgaris (assembly GCF_964263255.1). Classification (NCBI taxonomy): domain Eukaryota; kingdom Metazoa; phylum Chordata; class Amphibia; order Caudata; family Salamandridae; genus Lissotriton; species Lissotriton vulgaris. Next base: position 584,696,127 of record NC_141698.1, read on the forward strand.
TCAGTAAAGTTTTGGAGTCGCATGTGACCCAAACCCTCAGCACTTTTGTTGAGGATTCGTGTGGCTTGGACTCCCAGCAGGCCGGGTTTAGACCTGCGCATTCCACAGAAGCAGTTATCCTCTCTGTGATGGAGGAATTGCGCAGAGGGGCCGACGCTAACATCCGTCAGGCCCTGGTCCTCCTGGATTTGTCGGCCGCCTTTGACACGGTCGACCATGAAATCTTGGTCGACTGTGTCAGAGAGGCTGGCATCCAGGGTACCGCTCTGGACTGGGTTCAGTCTTTCTTGACGAAACGTCAACAAGCCGTCAGGCTGTCCCAGTTCTCCGCTACTCAGGTCGAGCTGACCTGCGGCGTCCCGCAGGGCTCCTCTTTGTCCCCCCTCCTTTTTAATTTGTACCTGGTCCCTTTAATACGTTCCCTCCGCGGGTTCAATGTCACCGCGTTTAATTACGCGGATGACATCCAACTGTTTTTTTCCATTGATTCTTCTGATGAATCAATTACTACCTTCAAAAATACACTCTGCTTCATCAGCAATTGGATGAGCTCAAACCACCTGAAGCTCAACCCCGACAAGACTGAGCTGGTTCTTGTCGGGGGACCCTCCAATCCTTGGCAACCCTCCTTCTGGCCGGCAAGCCTGGGCAGTCCTCCTTGCCCTGTCAACTCAGCCAAAAGCCTGGGAGTCGTCATTAGCAACGATCTCTGACACCCCAGATAAGCACAGTAGTGTCTTCTTGCCATTTCCAACTCAGGAAAATCCGTAAAATCTCCCGCCTACTCACTACCGAGGCCCTTACCTTGGCCTTGCTTGCGTTAGTCATGTCTAGGCTTGACTACGCAAACGTATTTGTATGTAGGCATTCCTGATTACCAACTTAAGAGACTCCAGTTGATCCGAAATCAGGCCGCTCGCTTGATCCATCACCAACCTAGAGATCAACACGTTCGCCCCCTTTTAAAAAGTCTCCACTGGCTCCCGGTATCTGCTCGCTGTAAATTTAAGCTTGGCTGCATTATCTCAAAATCTCTTGCAGGCCATGGTCCCCTTTTCATTTCTTCCCTTCTCCACCCGTATGCTCCTCCTCGCAATCTTCGGTCATCTCAGATGGCCTTGCTATCAGTTTCTAGATTTAAGAGGAAGAAACATGGCGGCCTTAGGTTTTCATTTCTAGCCCCATCTTTTTGGAATTTCCTTCCCCTTTCTCTTAGGTTGCCCTCTCCATACTCCAGGTTCCGATCCCTTCTTAAAACCTTTCTCTTCACCGAGGCCTACAATTAGTTGTCACTCTCACTTTCTTTTCTTCGCTCCCTCAGCACAAGCGCCAAGAAACCTAATGGTAATAGTCGCGCTCAATAAGTTTATTTAACATAACATGTCGAGGAGAGCTATAAGCCTGTAATTGGCCGGGTTCGTATGATCCCCCTTTTTATGGATAGGGAATAGAATTGAACCTTTCCAAGAAGTTGGCAAAATTGCAGTGGCAAAAGAGTGGTTGAATAAGGGGGTGAGTCTAGATGCAAGAAAGGCTGAGGCAGTTTTCAGGACCTGGGCCGGAATCCCATTTGGGCGCCGAGCGCCATTGGTTCTAATGGCCTTGATGCACTTTAGGACCTCCACCTCTGTAAACTTTCCAAGCCAGGTCGAATTTTGGCCTTCTGTCATGAAACTTTCGGGTTTGATAATTTCCGCCGCCACCTTAGACCACTCAAGGCTTCCTGGGGTGGGCCGGGTTGACTCACAGGTGTACCGCCCCTTGGCATACTGTACCCACACTTTCCCTGCAACACTGTTTTCCTTTTGCACTCCTCTTGGGGTCAGACTGTTAATAAAACGCCAAAGCTTACTGTTGTCATTTCCTTTAATTAAGGAGAACACGGTCAGCCAATTCTGTTCGGTCTGCAGTTTTTTGTGGTCCCAGACTTTCTTTTTATAATCCGTTCGCAAAGCGGCAATGGAGTACCTCCCTGTCAAATGAGTGCCTTTCTTTTGTGCCCTAATTGCCCTGTTAAGAGCACGCTTAGTCTGTGTCAGGCACTGCGATTTTGAACGGCGAGGCCCAGTGTGGAATTGGCAACTTATTAAATGGTAGTTATTGCCCAGACATTCCAATAAGTCGGAGGTCAGAGTTTCCCAGAGGTAGATGATGTTCACAGTGTGGACTGAGTTAGGATCTTCCTCCCTTCTGGCTACATAATCTAGCAGTCTATGGCTGAGATTGGTTGACCATTTTATTCTTTTAAGGACTTTATGATGTTCTTCCCCCGTGGTAGTTCCAATGACTACTTGTGATTCTGCTTGTACCCGCGCCAGGTTGAATGTGGCGCGGAGGGGCCTATGATCGCTTTCATCTCTGTCGTCCACTATAAAGTTGCAAAGATTGTGGGCCAGCCCTTCGTTGATGAAGATGTAGTCCATGGTGGAGACATTTCTAAAGGTCGGATTAGCGGTCAAAATGTCAAAAAAATACTTTTATTTGATTTATAAAAATCGTAAAAGGGTGGGTCTTACCACCATACAAACAGCATGTACGTCAAAAGGTCAGCATGAAAACAAAATTAAAATCACCTAAAAAATCATAAAGTTAAAACCTAATCTTGACAGGTTTAGACAAATACACAATCACAGTATACTATTATAAAAATGTGGCTGAGGGAAGACGAGGCTGTCTCGCTGGAGCTGCTAAACGACTGATAATTGGTCTAGGAAAAAAGCGAGAACTTCGGGGAACGAATGAGTTTGGTGAAAAATGCACATTTTAACTCGGAAAGGAGAACACAACCTAGAGAGGGGAAAGCGAGGGAGTAACCATTAGGAAGGGGAGTGGGAGTCCGGGGGCAGCCGTGATGAGGGCGGTTGGCCGAAGTCATCTTTAATTATTGCCTTGTTTTCTAGCTCTTTTGCAGCATGAGACAGGAATTTTATAGTTTTGCAGGCTAATTGTATCCGGGACCCGCTGGGGCATTCTATCACAGCCGCTCTACAAGTTCTCACCTGGGCTTCTCTTAAAAGTGGTAGCAAAAGCGTCTTCCTTATTTTCTGCAATGCAGGGCATATGCATATTAGATGCAATAAAGACTCTGTTGGGTTGCCACAGAGACGACAGGCAGAAGTTAACCAGGACCGTTGCCAATTGGGGGTGAGGTCTTTACTCAAGAAGCATCCCAGCCTCAGAAGGCTTAATTTCCTCTTATAGTAGTCCCTAAAGCAGTCTTGCAAATATGGCTGAGGTTTCAGATGTTTGTAAGTTGACAGCACTATCCAGGCTTGGCATTTTCCGGCCACTGCGGCTTTGTCCATTAGCAGCGATGCTTGTTTGATGGCTTTGTTGGTGAAGTGTTTAAAGGTGTTGTATGATATGGGTGAAAGCCAGGTTTCTTCCAGCTTTAACGAAACAAGCGCTTGCCTGAGAGATTTGTATATTGAATTGGAGGGTCCGGCCTGTTTTTCTACCTCTAGCCAGCAGAGATGGGCAAGGGTATCATCTTCAGCATCCCTCATGCGCCAGTAGTATTTGGCCAGAGCACCTTGTCTTGCCGGAATCTGATTAGTTAGTCCATATTCCAAGCGTATTTGGGCTTGTGAGATGTGTCTTGGAATCGAGAAGAGGTTTTTAAACAGTCTGGATTGGGCTAGATTTAACACTGTGGAGTCCCTGGTTGCAATAATTTCCGAGCCATATGTAAGCGATGGCAGGAATTTGGCAGCTACGATCTTTAGCAAATGGCCAGTAGAACTGCCACTTAGGTGTGTTTGTATAGTTTTAAAGGCGAATTGAAGCTGTTTGGCTTTTGATTTCCCCAGTTCTAAGTGGTGATTGTACTTTAATTGATGGTCAAGTGAAATGCCCAAATATTTATATTTATCCACCTGTGTCTATTTGGAAGAATTTATCCTCCATACGAATTTTGGTTTTTTTCTTTCTGAAGCTGGGGAAGCATAAGATATTTGATTTTTTGAGGTTTATAGTTAATTGTGCTTTGGTGATATATGACGCGAGTTGGGAAATCAAACGTTGTAGGGCGATCGGGGTTTTTGAGAGAAGCACAATGTCGTCTGCATATTGTAGACTAACAATGGATGTTTGTCCCAGTTTTGGTGGATCTCCCTGGATTGTACGTAGATCACTTTCTAGGTCTGCGGTGTAGATGTTAAAAAGGCTGGGGGCCAACACGCAGCCTTGTTTTAGGCCAATCAAAGTTGTGAATTTCTTTGTTAAACTTCGGCCATCTCCTTTTTTTTATTTGAACCCAGGTGTGCGAATATAACTCTATTATTGCTCCCAGTAGCTTTGGCGGCGCGCCCCAGGCTTTCATTTTGGCCCAAAGTTTGGATCTGGGGACTTTATTGAAAGCCGCTGTCAAGTCTAAAAAGCAGGTGTAAAGTGTGGAAGAGCTATCGATTGCCTTTTTAGTCAGTAAGGTTAGCGCGGATAAGTTAGTGAGAGAGCCCATTCCAGCCCTAAAGCCTGTTTGTGTCGGTGGGATTAGCCCTTTTCGATTGACCCAGGATTCCAGATCTACCAAAAGATTGGATGCGTAGATCTTGGCCTCTATATCTATTAAGGCTATTAGCCTATAGTTATTTGGATCTGAGCGGGCTCCTGATTTATGTATCGGATGTAAAATACTGCCCCTCCAAGAATCCGAAATACTCCCGGTGCTTAAGCTGTGACAAAACAAAGGAGATAGTTGGCTGGCCCAAAACTTTGGATCTTGCCTGAATAAGGCGTTGGGGAGGCCGTTTGGACCAGGGGCTCCATCTGCTCTCAAGTTTTTTATGATGTTCAGTACCTGGGCGTTGTGATTTGATCGGATTCTCCTGTATGCTCCACTGTCAGTGGTTTGCAGGTGACTTTAAGGTCGGGGGACTTTGATTCTGCCATTGTACTCTGGCTTTGAGTTGTAGTAGTCTCAGATGGTAGTGCCAGTGTGTTATCAGTGGATGTATCGTGGGTGAGGTTATATAGTGAGTCAATGTGGCTGCACCAGAGTTGGTCAGTCATATCTGAATTAAACTGCCGATGTTTGCCGTTTTGCATGAAATTTATTTTTGCCCAAAAGTCTTTGGAATTCCGCTGTTTGCTTGCATGGAGTATAGTGCACGCTAGTTTTTCCATGTGCTTTCGTTTGGCCATTTTGATCTCTCGTTTTAGCTTTTTTTTTAAGGATTTAATTTTTTTCAAGGTTTCTTCTGGTAGTTGAGGATCCTTTTTACGTTGATCCCTGAGATAAGTGTTCATTTGTCTTTTTAATAAGCATAGTTTTGGAGTGAACCATTTCCCTCCTCTGTTTCTTATTGTTTTTTGTCCTCTGCGTTTGCTTTGGTAATTCTTATTTATATCCACCACGAAGAATTCCCATGTCCTAACTATGTCTTTTGACGTGGCTGGTGGTGACAACAGTGAGTGGCAAGTCTCCATTTAGTTCGAAATGTTCTCTTCGTTCCAATTTAGCCTTTGCAGATTAAAAAGTTGAGTGTTGAAAGATAAAGGCTGCGCTTGCTCGGACTTAGTTGGCAAAGTAGTTAGTACGATGGTCTGTGGGTAGTGATCACTTTCTCCCCGTGCCTGAATATGGAAATCTTTGATGTAGGTGAATAGGTCGGGGTCAACCAGAGTGTAGTCTATTGTTGAGCCTGAAGTCTTGCTGACCCTCGTTAGGGCCGCTGGTTTGTTTAAGAGGCCCCTTCCGTTTAGGGTGTACAAGTGAAGGGCTTCCAGTTCTATTGCGCATTTCCTCCCCAATGTACTTTTCCTGCTTTGGTTGCCCTGTTGCGGATCGATGTGGGTAGGGAGGATTCCATCGTCGTCCTGCAGTAGATTCATGTTGAAATCTCCGGTAATTAAGATGTTGTCGCTCGGGTAGGTGGATTTTAATGAGTTAATTGCTGTAATTAGTTGTTTTATCCTTTTCCCTTTGTGTTTTCCACCAGGGTGCATGTATACATTTATGATCAATAAGCCCATGGTGGGCAAGATGTAAATTTTGATACATTGCATCCATGTGGAATGTAGTTCGATGCAGCTGGATGACCAAAGGAAGTCAGTGGATATGAAGATAGATAGGCCGCCCTTGGCCCTGCCAAGACGCGCCTCCTTAAGTGCTGGTGTGAAGAATTCTTTATATCCCACCATAGGAGTGTTTTTTGTCAGCCATGTTTCCTAAAACAAGAGTAATTGATACTGGGTGATGAATTCTATGAAGTCATCTTCCTCCAGTTTTGTGTTTAGTCCGTTAACGTTCCACGAACAGATTTTGCAGCCCTGCTCTTTTCCTATTGTACGTCCACCGTTGGTTCATTCTAAGCTCGTATTGGTTAGTGCCTGGATTGCTTGTTGGTGCCTTTCGGATTTGGCTGCGACCTGGTGGGCAAAGGTAATTGTAATCTGCCTGGGAGGATGGTCTTCATCTTCGATGCAGCTTCTTTGATCTGGACCTTTGGCATTTTTTAGAAGACTTCGTTTAGGGCTGTCTTTCTGCAACGGACTAGGGTATCGTGCAGGCTCCACCTTTTTTATCTCGATGCCCCATAAGGCAAAGTCCTCCCTGTGAGTCAGAATTAGGTCGTTGATGGTATGTTTGGTCCATGTTATCGTGGATTCATGGCCTGGTTTGAATGGGTTAGGTTTGAACTCGATTGATGTCAAATCGCTTGATTGTAGGTGTCGGAGGTCAGGTAGTACATCTAAAAGTTTTAAAATGGACCCTCTGTTCAGTATGTCATGAGGGCCTCTCGAGCTATATTGCGGAATTAGCGCAATTTTATTGCTTGGGGTGTGCCGTTTTTGGTCGTTTGGGCGTCTATCTACGAGATTTGACGAGACTGTTCTTGCCCGTTCTGCATCTAGCTCTAAAGTGGGCGAATTAGATGTATTCGCGCTGCTTGTTGCCTCCTTGTCAATTGGGGCCGGGACAGATGATGCGTGAGTTTCTACACTCGGCGTGGCTCTTATCTTTTTTGCCTTGCTCTTGACGGGTGTATCTGCATCTATTTGCCCGTCGTTGGCTGGTGCTTGCGTGAGTTGGGAGCTAGCTTTTGGTGGAGATCCATGCTCAGTTTCTGCGTTATGAACTAAGTCTGAGCTTGGTGGATTGCGTTCGGCTTTCTCCCCTTGACGGTTGAAAATGCTATACACTTTCCTTACGTACTGGGTTGAGCTTGTACTTTCTATTTGACCTTTTGAGTTGGTAGTTGCCTTTGGTGGGGGCTTTGTTGTTAAAAGTAGCCCTGGCTCTGATTTTGTTTTGAGGTGGAGTGGCCTCTGGCTGCTGTGACTTCTTTGCCATTGAAGTTTTTGTATATTGTTTGGGACTGTGATTGTGGCGCCCCTCGAGTCTGTGGTTTAAGTTTTCTTGCTTTTCTCAGGCGCTTCCTTTCTCTCTTTGTGAGAGTGGGTGCCTGTTCAGGATAGTTGGAGCCTGTTACCTTGATTAGTGATGGTACCTGAGTTTGTAAAGCTTCCTCTCGAATGGCGGCTGGGTTTTGATCATCTGGGGTTACCTTGGTTGGTGGAGGTGCCTGAATTAGCAAAGCTTCCTCTCGAGTGGCAACTAGATTTTGGTCATCTGAGGTTACTGGCATGGGGGTATCGTTGGTGGAGAGAGAGGAGGATCTTTCTCGAGATTCCTTGCTTTCCTCACCACTGCTATCATCGTCTGTTGGCCGGCCAGTTTCCTTTTTAGCGTCTTGTTGGATGTTTACTTGGTTTGGGATTGTCTTTGTTTCCTTTGATGAATCCCGGACAGCCCCCAGTATTTGAGTCATCAGGCTGGGTACGGTGGCCAATTTATCTGTTATTTGAGAGCAATGACAGGTGTAAAAGGAGGAGTCCTTATTAAGTTGCACCTTGGTAATCATATGGTTTAAGTCCTGTAAGTTTGATTCAATCCCCTGGACATGAAAAGTCAAGAGGTTGAGAAGATCGACTTGCGTGTCTAATTTGTCTGCGTGGTAGGACATGGCTACGCCTATGGTTTCCATTGACTTTAGTAATTGTGGCCGTTTGAGTGCTATCGATGGTTTCCCCCTGGGACTGGTTGAATGTAAATGAGGAGTCCAGGTGTTTGGAAGGATCAGTTTGGATTTGTTGCTCGCACGAGTGGGCACTCCTTCGCGATGTCCTTTTTAAGACGCTGTCTTCGTTACCTGGACTTAAATCATAAAGCGCGGGGAACAGAGGGGTACTTCGTTTGAGCTCTGCAAAGTCATTTGCTCGAACGATTTCTTCTTGTGGCTACAAAATTCTGCTGATTTTGAGATCTTCGATCACCTCAGTTGTTGGTCCTGCAGAGAGGAAGCTGTAGTTTCCCTCCTTTTTGTCAGGTTTCAGCATAGGGTGACCTCTCGGTGAAATAGGGGGACTCACCGTTGGCGGTGTGGACAGCTTTTGGGTGCAGATTTGGTTTTGGGGAGAGCCTTCCTCTGTTGTTTCAGGGATGGTTATCTGGGTCGAACGTTGGCTTTGCCCCAGGAAGACCGAGTCGTAGCTCGCTTCGTTGCTTGCGACTGAAGCCCGATGGACTAAAGCGCAAACCGATGAAGTGTGGAGAGCTTTTTGAGCCTTGAAGGTTGGGTGCGACAAGAGACGGCCTTTGACCTGTTGGTTGCTGGTCGGGTCTTCTGACCCGGGAGGGCCTGATCACCCGCCCCCAGAAATCCTTCTTATTTTAATGTTGGGGGCGTTACGGGGCTCGCTGTGACACCTTGAGTTAGGTAGAGTCGATTTGAGGGCATTATTTTGATTATTGTAAGATCTGAAGCTGGCGTTGTCTTGTGGGAATTCCGCTCCACTCCCGGTGGAGAGTCTTTGGCAAACTTTTAGAAAGTCAGTGATTAAAGCGCGTTTACTTTCTTTAGGACACTGGGCTTGAACATTTTGGGCAGGAGAGGGCGTTGCGTCGTGATTGGATTGGCCGCGGGCTGTGCTGCCTTTGAGAGGCCTCTTTGCTGTCGCGGCTGAGCTCTGGGAACCATGTCGTTTAGCCGTTGCATGAGAGGGTTCTGAAGGATCTATAGAACTGGTGAATGAGTCTTTCAAACTTGGTTTTTCAGGGCTCTTTCCTCTACCCGCAGCAGTTCCTTCCTCTGCCTCGTTAGTAGTGCTCGGAGGGACTCCATTTCCCTTTTTTGTCTTCCCCTGAGGTTTTTCTGGAGGGTTGTCTTCTCCTCGTGGCTTTCCTGATCTCATTTTGTATGGGTTTTGTGATGGTTGGGATTTGCTCTTGTGGTACGGTACGGTTGTTCCTTTTAAGTTTTTGAAATGATGTGAAAGTTCTTTTTTTTTTTTTCACTTGGGCTTTTGGGTTTAGATAATGAAATTAGCAAGCAGCTGCTGCGCCGTTGGTTATGAAGTGCCTGCTGTCCACTACCGGGTTGTCTGCAGATTTGAGGTGTCTCTGACCGCTTTTTTATTTATTTATTTATTTATTTATTCCCGGAAAGGTAGGGCGGGAGCTGCGCTTGTTAACAGCTTTGAGCGGGGTGTCTTCTGCCGTGAAGGGGGAGGTCAGCACAAGCGGAGCGCACAGGGGACCGCAGGCTGAGAGACCTGGTCAAACATCCCCCTCGGTCAGCACCCCCCGGCTCTTACTTTGCAGCCACCTCTGACGGTGGCCGCGCTCGCGCCCTCCCTGCTACCACCGCCTCCGCCTCTTACCTCGTACCTTGTAGTAGGGGTGGTGCACACGGTACCTGGTTCTCTCGGAATATTGTAGGTATATTGTATATGGTAGGTTCAGAGCCACAGAGGAAGCGGAAGAGAGCAGAAAATGCCGGGGAAACTCAAAAGCACCGGCCTCTCCCCGCCCCTCTGGTCGTGTCTACTGCCGTGCTCTGAATCGTACCCTGAGCCCGTAATTGTGTAGAGTCGGAGAGATTTGGATTTCTTCCTTAGATTAAATCCGCAATCGGGGGAGTCGTCGTGGGTTGCTAAACAGCACAGCAGTCTCCGCGGGACGTGGTGCTAGAGAGGTTTGCAGAAGGTTGTAGCCTTTGACCCCTCAGATGCGGGGAGGGAGGAGGTGAGCGGACTACAGGCGGCTGTGCGGGCGCCGGTGGGGGGAGCAGGGGAGCTAGGGAGAGCTGGGAGGGCAGGGTAGAGCAGGAAAACCACACCGACCTGCTTGACCGCGTCCTGCTCCTCCGCCTCCACTCGACCACTCGACTACTCGGCCCCGACAGCTCGACCCTGGACCCCTCCCCCCGTGCTGAATCCCGGCACGGCTCAGCTCACTGCTCCAGTCCGCTACGGCTCCCGCTCCCGCTACTACGGCTCCTACAGATCGTGAAAAGCTGTCGGACTGCTAACGCGACTCCTCCTCCACCGGTCCTTAGCGGTCCATTCTGGGTGGGTCTTTTTTTGTATTCTGTGGGTGGAGTGCAGCTTAAAATTTGTGAGAAATTCAATCAGTAGGGCTGACTTCTTGCTTGATGGTGCCTCCGAGATTAGACCCAGGCCTCCGTGATTGAAGTCGCCCGCGATTATTACATCTTGGTCCTCCCAATTTATTAAAAGGTCTTCCAATATTGTAATAAGTGATTCCATGGCCTTTGGAGGATTGATACTTAATTGGGTTGAGATAGCAATTAATTAGTAGAAGGGGGTGGAATTTTTGACCCGATGACAACCCATCGATTAAGATTGCTTGAAGGTCAGGAGACCCCAGATTTAGTTCAGTTGTATTAATTTAACACGCATGACTAACATAGATGGAAAGGCCCCCTGACGGACGACCAAAGATTGTCCTTTTGGTCGCTGGTTTAAAATGTTCGTAAAAGCCACCAATGGCGGTCGTTGCCCTTGCCCAGGTTTCCTGAATACACAATATGTCCCCCTGTGCAAGGTAATCAAGTGTAGTTGTATCCCTGAAGATGTTGCTCAGCCCGGCAATATTCCATGAAATAATAGTTAACTTGCGAACTAGACCCCTGAGTGGATTTGGACGGGCATTATTTACATGGCTGTTTATTAGGTTAGGGACACTGTCTCCATGTGGCCTCCGGGTGATCTGATACCTGCTGAGGCCGCTGCACACTCCGTTGCCAGTCATTTTGCTGGATTTTGATTTTTAGCAGGGTTTTTGCCTGCCCTGATTTCGCCCCCATATCTGGGCGGGTGGGCCTTATGCCTTTGAGAACGGGTGCCGGTTCATGTTTGTCGTGTTGCGGCATCAGGACATGTGGGTATTTCAGTACCCTTGGTGCAATGACTTCAATGCCCCATTCAGCGAATAGTGTTGCTTCCTTAAGGACGGCCTGTTGGGCTTGCTGGCACACAAATCCGATTATGGTGGAGTCGTCGTGGGTGTCTGTCTCCAGTCTCTTGAATTTCACCCATTCAATATTTTCTGAGGTGATTTGTGCCAGCGAGTCAATGTGGCCAAAGAGGCGGACAATATTAGACCTATTCAAGATGTCAAATGAGTCTTTGGCTGTGTACCTTGGGGTTAACTGCAGCTCGTAGGTGATCAATTAATTTTTGTGTGCGATGGAGCACCAACTCGCCCCTTCTCCCGGGAGCTTTGGCCTCTGGTTACTTATTTTTTATGTGTTTTTGTGAGTGGTTTCTGGCTGCTGCCCATTTGGCACCATGCTTGATTGGCCATCCACACACGGCAATCCTTGCCACTCCCCCTGGTCTGATGTCAAATTTAGGTAATTTTTGATTGTGACTCCTGGTCGCTGATTACCTTGCCCCTCAGTTGGTAGACCTACCACACTAGGCAGTTCTGGCTGGACGCCCTGTTGTAGTTTAGGATTTATTACAGTCTCATGTTGAAAACCCACCAGTTTTTGCAAATCTGACACAGACTTGTCAATCTTTTCCACTTTGGTTTGTTTACGTTGAAAACTTTTATATCTACTAATACCGACACTTAAGTACAAAATACTTATCCAAATCACTTACAGCTGCCACAAGTACATTTATTTCCCTCCACAACAGGTATTTTTGTTTTGCGAGAATACTTTTTTAAGCCAATGGGACCCAAAGAATGTAACAAAATCCTCGTCTGCGCATCAGACATTTCTCTTGAGTCATCAATAGCCTCTATATGGTCAGTAATGTACTCCTTCCATTCCAACCATCTTAAAGAAGGGTCAGAGCCTGTTGACCAAAAAGGTTGAGGCGGACTAATGGTGAAGGTTTTGTTACTCATGTCTGAATGGACTTGTTCAGTCTTACTTATTTACTGTTACCCATGCCACCTTACAATCTTCACCATTCACTACGGTAACCCCAATCCAGCACTTACTTGCATGAATTTATATAAGCACTGATCTACGAGCAGCTGAAAAGCACCAAAAACTGTTTTCCTCAGACGACAGAGAAGACGGCTGCACTTCCTTAAAGTCTTCATGTCGAAAACAAGCAGCATGGTAAACACAAGATGGTGCCTGTGTCGGGTCACGTACAGTGACTTGCAGGATATGTTGCAGCGTGTCTTCAACTACGTGTTACCTGGCAACAAGAAGTGCTCCAGCCACGACGAGTTACCAGACAATCAAGGTTTGCGAAAGCAATCTGGCACCACTTGCATGCAGCATGGCTGCGCTTGTGACTCTTAACGCGGCAGGCAATGGCTGAGGTAATCCGAAATAGTAATTCACCTACCAGAGATCTGTATGTGTCTCTCTAGATGCTTGCGCTTGCCTTTGTTAATGCTTGCCACTATTAAAAAGGCAGCAGCAGCACTCGTTGTTCAATCAGTAAGAAAGGCATCGCTCCTCCTAATTTGGACCTCCGCTTGGCAATATCTATGGCTCCAAGTTGCACCTTTTGGATTGTCATCGTCAAATTGTAGAGATTACTCCACTCTGTTTCAATTCCAAATCCATTTCTTAAGGTACAGAGCTAAGTAAACCTGATCATACAGCTCCGTGCCAGCAATACCCACAACATTCTAGGAATACAAAACGTATACAAATTATAGCAATACATGAGCCCATAGCAACCCATACACAAGCCCACATTAACAGTGTTTCCAGATGTCCTCACAACTCTTAATTTCTGGTCCTGGGCTAACATTTAACAGACCAGTGCATTCTGGATGTTCTGGTCTCGGCTTGCGTATATTGAACCATTAGAACTTCGCCAAAAATGAAATCTGGTGACCGTGATTGTTCTCGTAATCTTAATTGATGCAGCGTCTAACATTTCAATGGTTTCAGTGTGTTAACGAGTGACATTCTACTGTGAAACGTGTGACACTTTGCATAACACTTCATCAGTTCATCAACATAATTACATGTAAGTGGGTGCCTCTCCGTGAGTCTTCTATTATTGCAGTTAGATGTTATAACCACAATGAACAGAACTTTTGGCAGTGCCGGTGCTTGTTGGCAGTATTGGCTAAATAAATAAAAATGTTGTTACAAATGATTAGGCTTGAAAATGTTTAAAGTCTGAACATATTGGACTGTGAAGTAAACATTAGTAAGGTATGTGGAAAGTATTTTGATCTTAAGAGTATCTGTCGTTCAAGGTCTCCCCTTCTCACCACCTGTTCACTACTCCCAATAACAATCTATGTTTCCCTCTACTAATACACCTTGGGTACCAGAGTAGTGTGTTAATCGCCAAAAAGCATTTCAGCATCTCGTCAAGGGTAGTAAGCTCTATATAAATACATTTGCAGTACAGTACTTTCCTCTATAGTCTCTCACGGTTAACCACTTCTAACCTTCTTCTCCTTTCATCTTTCTGAAATATTCTTTCTTTGTCACTGTCAATATTTCGACAACCATGTGCTTTCTTGACACACTTTCATCTAAAGCAATAATTACAATTGGCAAATATTTGTCCACCACTCTGTTCCATTTGATGAGATCCCAGGACACCTATCAAGCCATGTGGAAAAGCCATCCTTTATGGAAGTGGAAGCCTCACACACCTAGTAGTGTCATGCTTAATCATTGGGATCCTCTCCCCACCCTGGTAAGATAATGCCACCAGGGCATATTCAGACCTCCTCGAATACTTGATGGTAGGAGGGAGTTCTTGAACAAAACTACTGGACAAAGAGGGATCAAGATAGTAAAATTCCTTAGGGTTCCTCTGTGTGTCACCTTTATTAGCGAGGACTCTAGGTTTATCTAAAAACACTAACAGGCGGTTAAACAGACCAGTGGCTCAAACCTGTCTAATATTAAAAACAAAACTATCAAACATCCAGGTGATTCCAACCTGGTACCAGCAGCGAGAAGCAGAACAACTAGGTTTCAGGCGTGGTGGACCTTGTGACAAATGTGTGACTACATAGGAAACAACCTTTCCTTTACTAGACAATTGGTATCCCCTACAATTTAGGGTTGACAAACTGAGTTGGGTTGAATCTCAGGGAGGAATCACCTGGGTATTTGCTAGTTTTATTAGGTCTCGGCTGGCATGGGCTGCGCTTGCGCAGTCTTACTGGCGAGATTTAATGATTTAGAGGGCTTTCAGTAAAGGGCTTTAAGCCCCGCCCCTCTTTCCCATTGGCTGGAGTCACCATTTATGGTAAACGGTGGCCAGCCATTGGGAAAGAACGTTCTGTGACGTAGACTTTTCTCTTTTACAGACAGCCCACTTGGATTGGCTTCCTTCTGCCATGAAAGATTTCTTATCTTTATGGGGCTATGTGTTTAAACACATTGCCCCATAAAGACAAGAAAGCTTTCACGACGGACGAAAGTGAAAGCCAACCGTGCTTGTTTCTCTTATTATTGTGTTGTAGAAGCCTGGAGTCCTCTTTGACCTCAGGTGTCCTTCCACCCATTGTCAATGACTTGCTAAAGATAGTATTGTTATTGTACCTTTTCTATATGTTAATGTAATGCTGCTTTTAGAATCAAAAAAGTGAGCCCATGGGTACTCAAAAGCACAGAACTGGCTGGGTCAGGCACTCACACTGGGCACAGGACGGATGAATCCTGCTCCAGGGCTGTCCTGGCCACTGTTCCTGCTGGGCTTCGGGGTACGAGGCTGTTTTCTCAACAGGACGTGATGCATTCACTCAACCGAGCCCCCTTGGTCTCATTGTACTCACAGCTTGTTTTGTTTTCTGTTCTGGCTCTGCTGCCACCCTCTGTACCCTCGTGCGTCTCCTTCGGGTGTCTCTCCATGCCCTAGGATGACTTTGCCACGCATGTGGCTGTCAGCTGGTTTGTAGCTCGCCACGCGCAAAATGGTTAAAATCTGTTTAAGATAGGAGTGTATGCGAGGGTTACACGGTGCATCCCTATTCCCCTGAAAGGATAGCAGTGCAAGCGGCCGCCATTTTAGGAATAAAGTAACTGGATGGTGTGGACATGATGGTGGTAGAGAAGGCGATGTTAGGGCAAAAGGCAAAGAAAGCGCATGGTGAGAGGTATTGGTTGAAAAGTAGTTATACGAGAAGGAAGGAAGGGAGTGATATCGGCAAAAGGGATGAGATTATTGGGATAACGCAAGCTCCTTGACGGCGAACAGGAAGGAGACTGCCATGGTTCGGGTGCAGGAGGACCTCACACCCACGTACACCATTGGCAATAATACCATAGTAATGTCGACTAGACGCAAGGGGCTTGTTCAGCATGCACAAAAGTGAAACAGCAGACGCAGGGACAGTTTACCTCATGCATGGCACGACTGAAAAGAGAGATTAAAAGACAGTTTAACTCGCAGTATTGCGTGACCAGCAGCAGCATGAACAATGCATCTCAGGAGGTAGTGTGACCAACAGAAGAAGTGGACGACAGTTTACCTCGTGGTGCTGCGTGAACAGAAGCAGCAGAGACCGGTTACCTCACGAAACAGCAGATACAGAAACAGATTACTTATTTCTAGGCCCAGCTAGAACTGTAGAAGCGGAGACCGTTTACCTCACGGCTCTGCGTGAACAGCGGGATCATGGACAGTTTACCTCCCTGCACAGCATGAGCTGAAGATGTAGACAGTTACCTTAGTGTGCTGCACGAGCAGAAGCAGATACCATTCACCTCACGGAGCTGCCCGAACAACAAAAGCATGGACAGTTTACTTCGCACCATTGTCTGAAAGCAGAAACCTCAGCGCAGTGTGAACAGCTGAAGCAGAAACAGTTAAACTCCTGTCACTGCATGAACAGCAGACGCGGGGCAGTTTACCTCACGGCGGTACTGGAACGGCAGAAGCATAGGCAGTTTACCTGCATCCGAGCATCTCATTCTCTGGGCCCTTCCTGCGGTGCTCCCTGAAAAGAAGAAAGATGGATATAAACAAGCGATGCGCATTAATACCATGCTCACCCTTTACGCATCGCGTGTTTATTCTCTGCAGTTCATCGATGTATGTTTGTGAGAATTAAGTATATTGTGAGGCAGGATCAGGTTGTGCTCTTTGGCATTACTGCCTCGTTGCAATGCCCCTCCAAGTATTGTGTGATCAGAGTTCACGTAGTCCACAGGGTGTGATGCATGCAATGTCCTCGAGGTTTCGTGTGAGTCTCTGCCTCATCTCCCCTTATTCTTAAAAGATCCAGCGTCTGCTCTGTTGTGGCGATAGCTTGCATCCCTTTTTCAAAGACTATCAGCCTCACCAGTAAATGTCGCTAAATTACAAGGGAAGGCGTGCACAACTGTTTTATTTCTTAGTGAATGTGGGGAGTCTGTTTTGTCCGGAGCCCCTAACATCCTGCACCGTTAATGCACAAACAGAAACGGGCTCCGGGCCCAGTTGCCCCCGCCTTACAGGATAGTCGGTATAAAATCAATAATTGAAAATGCAATATGTCTCGCCTTTAAAGTTAAAGCTATTTGCCTTGCTAATGGTATTGTATAGCAAAGCAAATGCCTTTAACTTAATAAAGGGCGAGACCTATTGCATTTTTAATGCTTGTTTTTAATACTTTTTTCAGACTGTTTCTTTATTGATATTGTGAGCGACAAAATATTTGACAGCAAAGAGTATAGTCATATATTTAAGAAGTGCTACTGAAAAGATGTTTATTCGTTGAAGGGGTTTGTATGCGTCCACTGTACATAGCTCACGTACGATTCTGCAATATGTATGAACTCAGGTCATAGCAACAAGAAGAACAATTACTTATTATAAAACAGATCACTAAACATTGTGAAAGCAATTCAAAATGTGAATAAATAATCGTGTGACTGCTGGTAGCGGTGTTATGGTGTCGGATGGACCAGGAAGGAGGGGAGGTGGTTGATTTCTCAGGGCCCTTTATTACTATATTTTGTCATTGTATATGGGGGGTATTTACCTGTCATGTTGGGCCAGAGACGACGATACCGCTGTTCCCTGGGCCAAACCATTATCCCTAACACTCCAGGGTGGAGCGTCCACAGATCTAGACTCTACTAACTCCAGATATCTTTGGCCTTATGGGGGGTTGAGACCTAGTCAGTTAGCCTGTCGCTGCAGTGTGTAGAGCATATGATCAAAAGCAAAGAATAGCAATCAATACAGTAATCAGGATAAAACATTGGTATTGAACTACCCTTACCCACCCCCATCCCCGTAAAACTACCCCCCCCCCCCCTCCCCCGGTTCCACCCTAGCCCTGTTCACGATGTCCTCCTAGGTCTAAGCAAATCAATCTGTACAATATTGGTAATATAATACTCTTACCCTCGCCACGGTCAGCACATTGCTATTCTTTGCTTGGCTGAGACCAGTGCATGGTCAAAATATTTTTTAGTGGCTTTACGTGCTGCTGTGCGGGAGTTTATCCCTAAGAGATAATGAAGACCATCTGAGTGGAGTGGAGTGGAGTGTCAGGGGCCTCAGAAAGTACTTCATTCATCATATCTCAGTAGGGAATCAACTGGTAATATGTCTATACTATGTGGATCGAATTTCCACAGCGTCATGGCAGCCTGGGCAGTCGTCCAAAGCCCATTGATCTCTATGCGCCAGTCTTTGGGGAGTTAGGCAAGTATGGTGAAGGTAGTTAAACTTAGTGTATTAGTCTAGTATTCATGTAGATGCACTTCGGGACCTGTAAACATTGTGTCCATTGTTTATCTGTTAATGTATTGGATAGTGTTTCGTCACATTAGGCAAGGAGAGCAGTGAGACATTTCTCTCTTTACTTGTAGGGAATTGTATAGTGTTTGTAACAGCGAGGTGGTCAACCCAGTGTGTAAGCACTACTTGAAGGACTTTGGATGTGTATGGTAAGTCATGTGTTAGTGAAGCGTAAAGTAGGAAAGAATACCATAGTCCTCCTCTAGATTTTCAAACGTGCAGAGACTTTTGTCAGTGAAAGTCTCCATGTTGTAAGACCTAAGTTTATCCATGCGGTGGCCTCCAGTCTGGAGCCAAATTCAGTGCAGCCCGGCATCGCCCAGAGAGACAGTTCACAGGCACATTGAGGGTGAGGCCGCTTCTTAAACAGATAGGTATTCCAGCACACACGGGCTGTGCGCATAAGAATATTTCCAGCCCTTCTAGGGACCACCCCCTCTGAACCAAGCAACCACTTCAGTACTGCAGGCAGGTGCATCTTATCTGACCATCGGCCCAATTACAACTTATTTTGGCAAGCCAACCAACGAGTAGGCCATTGTAACTGAGCGGTTGCATAGTATTCGTAGTATGGGCCACAAAAGATGGACATATAGTTTAATAATTATAACTCCCTTTCTACCATTACTCCATATTAGCACAGTCAGGTTTTTTTTCCAAGTCCTCAGAAGTTTTTTGGGGCAAATGATTAAGAAGAGCCGGAAAAAAAAAGGATAGCAATCTGGGAAGAAGCAGCATTTTTCAGATAGCTAAGCGACCCAAAGGGGAGAGCGGCCATGTTGTCCATAATGGAAGGGAAGATATTGCTTTACTTGTGTTACGGTCCAGCTGATCCCGGAATGACAGACCTGGATCCCCAACTAAACATGTCACAAGTCCAACGGACTATGGTGTTCGGGAGTGCCTGTCGAGGAGCTGGGGAAAGAAATGTCAGTGGGAATAATTGGGGTTCATCCCAATTCACCTTCAATCCGGAGGCGTCATTGAACTGATCCAGTAGCTCCAGTAGACTCTGAAGTACTGTGGCACCCTCATGAGGATAAACCAGGGCGTCGCTGTATACATAGATATTATATGCCAATGATTGCCTGCCTGTATCCTCCAGATTGAGGCATGTTTTCTGAGTGCGCAAGCAGGTGGCTTTGTTGCAAACATGAAAATAATTGGGGCTAGTGCAGCGCCAGTTAGTTGTTTTTAGTGCTTAATAGGACAATTTGCGCATACATTTTGAAATTCGGATCCTCAAGCCCTACTGAATGCCCCAGACTACATGGGCTAGTTACTGTGGGCAGAAACACAATGCCTAATAATAGACGAATGTGAGCCATTGATCTCGGTTTACCCGCTCGTTAGTGTTTTTAGATATACATTGAGCCTCAATTATAAATGTGACACACGAGGAACCTTAAGGTATTTCTACTATCTAGATCCCGCTTTATCCAGTAGTTTTATTCAAGAAGACCACTTACCGCCATGTCTTCGAGGAGGTCTGAGTCCACCCTGGTAGTATTATCCTACCAGGGTGGGGAGAGGATGCCAGTGATGAAGCATGACCCTATGCGGTGTGTGAGGCTTTCCTACGTGGCTTGGCAGAAGCCCTGTGATGTCTGTTGTGCACCATTATGCGCAAAGGTTACACACCTTCCCAAAATTTAGGGAACGGTCTGCTTGTGCTTTCTGCTTTTGTGGTGAGCTTCTGTACCTTTGTGTGATGTGCTAGGCAACTTGGAGGAACATACGACAGCCTGTTTCTCCACCTCTCTAATTTGTGATTGTAATCCATGTGCTGAGATGACAGGGATTGGTTGAGCATGCTTTCAGAACTCCTTACTGATACTTCAATAACTACTGTGAGAAAATCTACCTTCCTTTAGCCTCCACTCCAGAGCTCCCACATTGTGCTCTTTTTTGCAGACACATGCATGACCAGAATTTAACCATACTCCTAGAAGTGACTTCAGTTACAGTTTATAAGAGTCGTGTTTCATGTGACATAAAAATGGTGGAAACATTACAGCCGGATAAAGCAAATATTCACAAGATGAAGTACAATTTAAAATGCAGACAGCATCTGCATCACTGACACTGATTACATTTTAGGTTTACCATTGGTCTGTGTTCTTTGCAGAGAGGGTGAGGACTGGAGGAGCGTATATTCCTTCCTGACCCATAGACCCAGCAGTGTGAGAAACTCAATAGATTCAGCCTCAACTACATTGTTCCCAGTATAGGGCACTCTCCGTAGTATCCACTATACTAGAGTCATATGTTGCACAGAAAACTACAGAAACACAACTTTAAAACTGGTGATAGGGATTCAGGTTGCATTGTGGGTGCCTGCTCTGCAGTGCTTTGCTGATGGTGAGCTGTCAGTGTACTGTAGTTTGCTTGCTGGTCAGGTAGCACCAGTGGGGTTTGGAGTTAACTGCTGTCTCTACATATCCATTGA
The DNA here is from genome assembly GCF_964263255.1 of Lissotriton vulgaris. NCBI lineage: Eukaryota > Metazoa > Chordata > Amphibia > Caudata > Salamandridae > Lissotriton > Lissotriton vulgaris. The sequence goes on from NC_141698.1 coordinate 584,716,564, forward strand.
GACACGCTGCCTGTCGGCACACAAGAGCTGAATTCTAGTAATCTGGTGAACAAATGAACTCCATTGTAGTAATGGAAGTGCTAACTGATTTGAAATCACATCTGAGATGAACTGCGTTCCAAGAATGTTTCTTAGAGTGTGGCCTAGTTCTGTGAATTAAAGTATATGCAAGATGGCACAGATCAGATGTGGACAAAGGTTGAAATGCTGTCAGCCATATTCCAATTTGGCAGTGTAGGATCATCACTTTGGATGGCTCTGCTTGTTGGGTTTATCCACCCCTCCAATACACACAACCCCAGCTCCAACATGCCACAGAAAACCATGATCCCACCTCTACATCACGCTCCTGGCATGCTAGGTGTAGGATTAGGATCCTGTTTTGACATTGTAAGATGGTATCTCGGAAGCTACTTGTGCCCCAGGTAATAAGGAGAGATGTCTGCAACGACATACTATTCAATTTTTTTTTCTGTTCAGGTTGATCTTGTGTCTTCCTGCCAAATACTTTCTTGGTGATTGCTAACTTTTCTCTTCAACTTGTAAGTTTTATCCTTTAAAGAAAAAACACTGTGATAAATGGAAGAAACTGAATGCCTCACCCACCCTCCCTTGAGTGGAAATGCATCATTGCTGAAGCAAACATTTGTGTTCACTTATCCACATCAACAGTCTGCACAGTGATCTGCATGGTCAGGTTTTTACTGCTTTTGAGCCACCCTGCAGTTCCTAAAAAGCAGATTACCCAATCCAGTGCCGGGAGAGACAGGTTAGTGTGCTGCTGTCAATGAATATCAGTAATTTAAAAGGGCACTTGTGAGCTGCTCTCCTATTGATTACATGTAGCCAGGAGTTAGAGAACCTTTACTTCGGCCTTCGAGATGTACAAAATCTTTAAGAACATTCTGTCTACATGGAAGACTGACCCAAATAATCAACTGAACCTCAATATTTCAGACACCCCAAAACGTACCTGTGATTATTCATCTCTGGATTTCGGGTTGATAAAGCGTTAATAAAGATGGCCCTCCATAACATTAAACCCCTTCAGTTAGCAAAGTTAATTCAAATAGTAACTGGGACCTCTCATTAATGAAGTTCAATATCAATAATAGCTTTTTAGGTCTCGTCCTATTAATCGCGCAAGTGATAATAGGATGAAAGTATAGAGGCTCAACCAAGCTCTGAAACAATTGCGGATTTCGTCGAGTGCATGTGCTCGTGCACGCGCTTGCCCAAGCCGCCTGCCTCCGAGAGCTTCACTTTAAAGGGATCCGCCCCCCGCCTCCTGCTTCACACTTTTCACGGCCGCCAGGCCGTGTCTTGCATTTCCCCTCCCTCCTCCCCACAGCAATGCCAAGAGCTTGTTTGTGCCTTTCTGCCCTCTGTTAGACTCATTTTACTCTGTATCTCTCTTCCTCCTGATTATCTCGCTCTTTCTTTTCTTCCCTATTCACTCCCCCTCTCTCGTCTCCTTCTCGCAGCCTCTCTTGTTTGAGATAGCACACAATCAGAGAATACAAAACTGCAGAAAGAAACGTGTTGCATGAATTTCACAGGGACTAATTTTGTGACAAATTACTCCTTTTAGTACACATCCTGAATCATGAACGCAAACCTTAAACGGTGAAATATCCTAATGGCAGCACGAGAGTGCTTACTTCTATCAGACCTCCATCAATGAACTGCCTCCCTCCGCTGCAGTTCGTCCTGGGGCACAGCACAGCTGGGGGAAGCTGTGCAGAGTGCGTGGAATGTCGTCAGCACGCACCTGTCTAGACTTGTCATGAAGACTTCAGACATTACCACAGGCCGCAATACTTTACAAGACATTTCTTCCTTTTACCGTGTGTTGAAAAATTCTAAGCATTTAGCATGGCGTGCGAGGTTCCAGGCAGCAGAAGAATCATGAAATATAACCGACCGAATGTGGAAGCTTGTTCTTCACGAGGGCAGCTTTTCTTATTCGCACGGCCTTGCTACCATCACTGAAGTTTGTGTGCCCTGCTTGTTCTTCATTGTACGTTGTATTGCCATGCTCTAGCGGGTCGTGTGAAACCACGCACTTTATGAACCGCATGTCCTGAGAGCAAACCGACTGCTAATTCTGCTTCTCTGAGTGACGCACATCCAGTCTTTTACTGCTATACAGCGCTCCGAAGCTAGAGAACACAATCTGACATGATCCGACAAACTTGGGCAAAGCTTTGCATGTCGTCTTCAACATTTCGAACATAAACCACTAGAAAAGCTGTGGATAATTTACCCGCATTATGAAAGTTACTGCCTGGTTACTTTACGTTGTTCCACGCCACCCATCACCAAACGGTGCCCCCTTCTGCCTGTAGTTTGTTTTTAGCAGGACCTCTTAAATTGAACCTCCAGTTTTGCTTTCTCTGCCATGAAAGCAATATTTCCTTTATCATTGCGTTACTTTATTTAAGTGGCAATTTAGCAGACTGGAATGCTTCTAGTAATTCCTGTAGTTTTCTTTTCCAACGGCTATTAGGTTATGTATTTGGTTACAATTTTGAAAATAAGTCTGCATTACACCAACACTTTAACTCCAAACCGAACATCGGCATCCGTGCGCGTTCGAAGAATCCTGCTCTGTGTATTGGGGTTTGCTTTCAGTTTATGAGCCAAGCACGTACATTCACGCAGTATTGGGTTCTGCAGTTTGAAGAGAGGGTGGAAGCTGTTCCTCTAACTGCATCCCAAAGGACGTGACAATATTGTAGATCGGACAACACTTATTTTTAAGATTTGCCAAAAGAATATTTATTTACTTGGCAGCCTAAGTAACGTTGTATGTCTTGATTTGTTTTGCTAAACCAAAATAGAAGTATAGACATGCAAGGTGGTTTAAATCTGAAACCAGACACACATGAACAAATGCTGTATCACTTGTTTTTTTTTCTCTTGATAGTAGACAACATAAATCCGAGAGAGAAAAAACAAGCATTGGATTGGAAACTGCAAACCACACAGGCTTGCTATCGAATATGCTTTTTAATTCAGTTTAACGTCCTTGCACACCGGCTAACCCCTCGTACTCACCACTCAGCACCACCCCAGCATCACTCAGCGCCACCCCAGCATCACTCAGCACCACCACATTATCACTCAGCACCACCACATTATCAATCAATCATGACATTTGTATAGCGCGATACTCACCCGGAAGGGTCTCAAGGCGCTGGCGGGGGGGGAGGGGGGGAGGAGGGAGGGAAACGTTACTGCTCGATTAACCAGGTCTTGAGTTGCTTCCTGAAGAAAAGATTGTCCTGGGTCGGACGAAGGTGGATGGGAGTTCCAGGTCTTGGCTGCCAGGTAGAAGAAGGATCTTCCTACGGCGGTGGCTCTGCGAATGCGTGCTACGGTGGCGAGGGCGAGGCTGGTTGATCGTAGCTGGCGGGTGGGCGTGTAGAAAGTCAGGCGGTCGTTGAGGTACTTGGGGCCCAGGTCGTGGAGAGCCTTGTGTGCGTTGGTGAGGAACCTGAACGTGATCCTCTTGTTAACGGGGAGCCAGTGCAGGTCTCTCAGGTAGCCGGAGATGTTGCTGTGTCCGGGGATGTCCAGGATGAGTCGTGCGGAGGCGTTCTGGATGCATTGGAGTCTTTTCTGTAGTTTGGCTGTGGTTCTGGCGTAGAGGGTGTTCCCGTAGTCCAGTCGGCTGGTGACGAGTGCCTGGGTGACCGTCTTCCTCACTCAGCACCACCACATTATCACTCAGCATCACTCAGCACCACCCCAGCATCACTCAACACCACCCCAGCATCACTCAGCACCACCCCACACCACCCCAGCACCACCCCGCACCACCCCAGCACCACCCCGGCATCACTCAGCACCACCCCGGCATCACTCAGCACCACCCCGGCACCACCACAGCACCACTCCTCGGCACCACCACAGCACCACTCCTCGGCACCACCACAGCACCACTCCTCGGCACCACCACAGCACCACTCCTCGGCACCACCACAGCACCACTCCTCGGCACCACCACAGCACCACTCCTCGGCACCACCACAGCACCACTCCTCGGCACCACCACAGCACCACTCCTCGGCACCACCACAGCACCACTCAGCGCCACCCCAGCATCACTCAGCACCACCTCAGCACCACCACATTATCACTCAGTACCACCACATTATCAATCAATCATGACATTTGTATAGCGCGATACTCACCCGGAAGGGTCTCAAGGCGCTGGCGGGGGGGGGGGGGTCAAGGGAGGGGGGGAGGGAGGAGGGAAGGAAACGTTACTGCGCGATCAACCAGGTCTTGAGTTGCTTCCTGAAGAAAAGATTGTCCTGGGTCGGACGAAGGTGGATGGGAGTTCCAGGTCTTGGCTGCCAGGTAGGAGAAGGATCTTCCTACGGCGGTGGCTCTGCGAATGCATGCTACGGTGGCGAGGGCGAGGCTGGTTGATCATAGCTGGCGGGTGGGCGTGTAGAAAGTCAGGCGGTCGTTGAGGTACTTGGGGCCCAGGTCGTGGAGAGCCTTGTGTGCATTGGTGAGGAACCTGAACGTGATCCTCTTGTTAACGGGGAGCCAGTGCAGGTCTCTCAGGTAGCCGGAGATGTTGCTGTGTCCAGGGATGTCCAGGATGAGTCGTTCGGAGGCGTTCTGGATGCATTGGAGTCGTTTCTGTAGTTTGGCTGTGGTTCTGGCGTAGAGGGTGTTCCCGAAGTCCAGTCGGCTGGTGACGAGTGCCTGGGTGACCGTCTTCCTCACTCAGCACCACCACATTATCACTCAGCATCACTCAGCACCACCCCAGCATCACTCAGCACCACCCCAGCATCACTCAGCACCACCCCAGCATCACTCAGCACCACCCCAGCATCACTCAGCACCACCCCAGCACTACCCCGCACCACCCCAGCACCACCCCAGCATCACTCAGCACCACCCCGGCATCACTCAGCACCACCCCGGCAGCACCACAGCACCACCACAGCACCACTCCTCGGCACCACCACAGCACCACTCCTCGGCACCACCACAGCACCACTCCTCGGCACCACCACAGCACCACTCCTCGGCACCACCACAGCACCACTCCTCGGCACCACCACAGCACCACTCCTCGGCACCACCACAGCACCACCACAGCACCACTCCTCGGCACCACCACAGCACCACTCCTCGGCACCACCACAGCACCACTCCTCGGCACCACCACAGCACCACTCCTCGGCACCACCACAGCACCACTCGGCGCCACCACAGCATCACTGGTTCAAATATGTTCTCTCAATGTTTCAAGCTTTATTACAAACGTCACAAAAAGATGTTATTTCACTTCTGTTCTTGGATTTTCGTCACAATAAAATACACTGAACATAATCTTCACAAAAGTTATTTACAAAAGTTTAAGCTATTGCCATTATAAATTAAAATCACTTTTATTTAAGTATTAATTATTTTTAAAAAAATTAAAAGCCATTGTTATTTGTATTATCAATACATCTAAGTCACGTAAATACAAAACATGTTGCATTACAAATGCTATGGGTGTCACATTCAAAGACACATGTCAAAAACAACACATAAATAAAAAAAAAGTCATTTATAAGACCAATAGTTCAAACTTTCCTAATGCGAGACCTATTGCATTTCCAATGCTTGTTTAAAGATTTATTACTGAGTTCTTGCAATAAGCGATACAGGAAATTGCAGGGAAAAAACCTTATAGTCCCAGATACAGAACTCCAAATCAGAACGCAGAATAATCATAATCCTTATTTCAGCAGTTAAATCTCCAAAATTTTAAAGTGTCAGATCCATGTAGAGTACTGGCTTCATCCTATAGGGAAGAGGAAAGGCCTCAAGTAAATCTAACAGTCTCGGGAGGTAAATGAAAAGTTGTCTATGAACCCCGAAACACAGTAAAACTGCATATTCAGCATGACATGATTATGGTTAGATCACATTGGGCAAATCAAAAAAGGATTTGTCATTATAATACCCCTTAACACTGGACCATTTGGTCAGGGTAAAATAATCTTTCCATTAATTTTCTCTGTGACTGCAGTCCGGAAATGTGAATTGCATTATGAAACCTTCTACAACAAGGGCTCAGCCATCATTATTCCCAAACCGGCCTACATCAGAACCTCCAACGGAAGTCCTCCAAAATGATACATCGGGAAAACATTGGAAACTTCTTTCACAATGCACACTTCCTAAGGAAAGTTACTAACCACTTCAGCACTCTGTGCTCTACTAAAACTGTAGGGAGAGAATGTTTGCCGCAGGACCCTGATTTTGTGGAGGAATGATCAGGATGACCAGTGAACCTCATCCATTTTATAAAATAGTGTCTTAAACAATAATATGTCATAACTATACCACATTATTAATCACACTTTGAAGCAATATAATTAAGTTGTTTCAACTTCAATGTTATTAGTTTATCGATAACAACTATATGCATCATCAAAATTATGAATTCACGTAAATTATTTATCTCCTAAAACCACAGATTTGAAAAGTCTTCGACATCGGCTCACAGCTAATTTGTGTGACTAATAGTTGATGATGCAGTAATGTGGAAAATGTTCTAAAGTGAATTTATACCATGAGATGCATGGCGCTTGACAGGGCTGTACTCATGGAACATTAAGAAAGGGTAGCCAAGGGGGGGAGGAGCCACGACACCAACCAAGATGGCCGCATAGTCTTCCGGCTCCGCTGACCTCCGTCCTACGCTCTAATATCCTGCCATCTATCCTGATTTCCTGCCCCGGATCCGTGTGTGTGACTCGATTTGCACTCCAATGAGGTGCTCCCGGAGTTTCTCCGACATCGTGAAGCGAAGTAACTTCGAGGATCGATTTGAGGCCTAACCCAGCCGAGAAGCCGGGGTCTCGAGTGCTGGCCTTGCCGGGTCCGAGTTGAACAACAACGGACTGCTGAAAGCGGTTAGGTCCGGTCTTTGGAACATTCGGAATTTTGGGATTGCTTTGCTACCATCTGCTGCCTGGTGCTCTATAGGAGGTGAGGTGACGAGGAATCACGGTGCTGGGCTGCGGGGGTCCCGGTCCGGGGGTCCGGCGTTCATACCGCTGGTGCCCCTTGGGTTGAAATCTCGCTACACGCTACTGCACGCTAACAGTCTGTCCCTCATGGCTAATAGCTGCTCCGCCTAATTTTGCCCCGGAGAAGACGCCTCTCCGTGGGGACCACCATGCCCGAGGAAAAATGGAGGCTGACGGAGCAGGCTCAAAATGGCCCGTCATTGTGGACGGTGCTAGAGGCCCTTGTGGCACTTCAGGAGACGGTTAAAGCTCAGACCTTCAGCCTGTTGCTGGCGGCGGATGGAATCAAAGGATTGAGACCGGATCCTGACTTGACGCCCGAGACCCGGCGGCCAGCTCGCTTTTCGATTGACACCCCGGTGGCGTACTTAGTCCCGGCGCTGGAAGCTGTATTTGCCCCCATCGCAGTGGAGCTACCCGAAAGTACTGTGCTTGGTGATTCAAATAATCCGTTGGGATCCCCGGTTTTGCAACTGTTGGAACACTTGTATGCTGTCCCCACTTCGGCTCCTTTTAATTGGGACTGTGAACTATTTTTGACTGAGTCGACCCCCCCTCCCCAGTCGTTCTATCAAGATGGCGGATGGGATAAAGACTGGCTTCGGAGACTGGGAGGGGCATCGTTGGTACCTGCCGACTACCTTGGGACCTGCCGTTCTTTTTTCATCTGTGGACCCCTGTTCTGCCAATTTCAGTGTACTATTCGACATTTTGAGGACGGGGCTTTCTTCCCCTTACGGACTCAGCAAATTTCATAGACGGGGCCAAGGCTGAGATTGTTTTCTGGGTGGTTCACGGTGGTATTATGGTTAACGGGATTGTTTTATTGAATTAACGGATTCCGGGGCGGGGTTGGTTAGGTCGGGGGCGAGAGACCGGGAGTGCGTTGAATAAGCCCTCCTCCATTTCCCCTCTTCGGGTGGGGTTTAATTTCTTCTCCTTTTTAGGTTTTGCCTCGCCGAAGATGCGCTCTGCGCATCTTTTCGGCGCAGGCGAAATCCTGTTGAGAACCGTAGGGTGGCTTGGTTCGGCCCTCGTCCTTGATTGGCTGGCTCCGTAAACGGAGCCTTGCCATTGGACGAGGGGCCTGTCCGTCAATGCCGGACCAGACACGGGGGCGTTCCCGACATTCTTTGGCTTTTGCCGACGTCACGGGACGCCGGGAACGCCCCCGTGTCTGGTCCGGCATTGCCGGCACTATCCCTGAATGACACGTTATTCCAAAAGCCGACTGTTCCAAAGACAACTGAAAGAGTTTAAGTGTCTCGCCCACGAAACGATTCAAAAGATTACTGGAAATGGTGCATCATTAAGTAGAAATTATCCATCTCACTGGTCAAAATAGGAGAATTGATAGACAACTAGAATGGGAATATGGGGATAAAGAATCCTTTGATAAAATGACTTTAATATTGAATCATTTTAGGTAGAAATCAACAAGCAATACTTGTCTCAAGTGGATAAGCCTGCTAACCTGTGGTTTCCCTCTCGGGGTTTGATGTGGTGTCGACGTGGCTTTGAGTCAGAAACCAGCAAAGCTCCTGGAAGGAGCTGGGCCCTGATACTGTAGACAGCAGGAAGGCAGACGGCCTCCGTTAAGCACGTGCTGCTCCACGCACAGTGGCCCACCGTACCCTGAGGTCCCGCATCCTGGCAGCAACCCCAGCCTACACCACACGCAAGAAGCCAACAGTCCCTGAGATCTGACAGGACAGAAGCACACAAATCCCGCGTCTATGAACTCATGGACCACTCAGCCACATCTGAAGACTGCGCATCCATTACGTGCTCCACGCAAACCATGCATCGACCCTCCACGAGCAGGAGGGAGCATTTATGTTGGTTGTAAAGTGTTGTGGTGCATTACCAAGTGTGTAAAGTTACCTACAATATTAATATGCAAGTAATACCGGTGTAAAATGCTGAAAGAGCTTGTTTAAAGTGCTGTACGATATTCAAATGCGCGTAAAGTGCTGCTGGGTATTAATCATGGTTTAGTGAACAATAGTCTGCCGCGGGATATTGATCTGAGTTTGTGATCCCGGGGTGCACATTGGATGTACATTGCCAGCTGTGAAGGAGTCGGGGAGTGAGGTCGGTACTCGCACGAGCAGGGCAGAAGCTGACCGAGCAGGCCGCGCCCCCATCCGCGGCTCCAGACAGTCAGTCGGCAGGTGGCGCGGTGGCAGGAGCTCCCGCTCAGCCGCAGCCTGCCATTACCGCCTGTCCTCGGGGCCTCTCGCTCGCAGTTTCAGGCTCATTAGCAGCCGCATCGCGTGCAGAGACGGCTCGCGGGTTGGAATCCCGCACATGCAGCGGCCTGGGGCTGCAGAGACGCAGCGGCCCCATCGGAGTCCCCAGGGGTGGGCATTGGTGAAAGTTCAGTGACCCGGCCTGCCATTGTCCTCGGAGGCACCCTTGACCCGGTTGGCGGGCGATCACGGGATGCGGACCTCGCCTGAAGAGCTCTTTGCTGGTCATTGTTGGCCACAGCTCAGCCACGTGCTAAAGAAGGAGGCGCCCGCATTAGGGTCACCCACGCTCTGCTACCACAGCGTTACGGGTGCCCAGGTAGCCCATGCCAACATGGAAACAATGGGGTGTCAGTAATGTACCCAGGGCCTATAAAACTGAAATATAAAAACGGGGGAGGGGAGGGGGGGTCTCTGAAAGGGGCGTGGCCAGTGTAATTAGGGGCGTGCTAAAAATCTGTGCTTACTTGGCATAATGTGCCGCCCGACTTGTATTTGGCTGTTTCTGTCATTGCATTCTGGTGTTTGATACAACAAGTAACATCATACCTACAACAAGTCAGGACTTTTGGCTTTGTCAATTGTTATTAGTTGCATAAAATAAATAAGCTGCAACTATGGCTTGTTATATATAATATTAAAAAAGCTTTCAATTAAAGCCCTGGCGACCCTACCACAATGCTGCTGCTCTTGCTTTTCAGAAAGAGAAGGGGAATCCAGAAAGAAAATGGCTCTTTAAAGGATTTCCCTTCCCCCACAACCCTCAGCTGGCATGACGTCATGCCGTCACTTCTCCACTAGTGAGAAGTGCGCAGCCTATGGGTGACTAGCTGTGGGTTACAGCGGCCCGCACCCCATTCGGCAGAGGGCCACCACCGTTTTGTGTTACTGCATTGTTACCGTGTGTGTCTCCCCCCTCCGAGGTCTCGGTGTTCGTTCTCTCTCACAGGCCTCTGCCCCCACCTCTTCTCCTCACGTTCTCGCCCAAACCTCTGTTGTCCATCAGAGAGTAAGTAACCTCTGCCCCTCAGATGCCTGCGTGCTCGATCTCTCCCACCACACTCTGCGTTCGTTTCTCCCGTCGGAGATTTCCTCTTCTAAACCCAGCCGCGGCCCAACAAGCCCGGTCTGTGCCCGTCCCTTTGTATTCCCCCCCCCCCGTCCCTGAGTTGTGCCCCAGGGGGACCTCGTGTCTCTGGCTATGCAACTGCTGCAGTCAAGAGGAGTTGGCCACGAAGTGACCCGATTGACGTGGACAGTGTTGAAAAGCGTGGCCTGTGTTTAAATACACGTTCCAGCACGGCTGCTACAGAGAGAAGACCGTCAACCCGGAGGATGTGTATCACCTGTAAAGGGGATGCTTCTGGAATTGTGCTGCAGAGGGCTGTTGCGCGGGTGGGTGGGCGTAATTCAGTCTATTGCCTATGGGTGACTAGCTGTGGGTTACAGCGGCCCGCACCCCATTCGGCAGAGGGCCACCACCGTTTTGTGTTACTGCATTGTTACCGTGTGTGTCTCCCCCCTCCGAGGTCTCGGTGTTCGTTCTCTCTCACAGGCCTCTGCCCCCACCTCTTCTCCTCACGTTCTCGCCCAAACCTCTGTTGTCCATCAGAGAGTAAGTAACCTCTGCCCCTCAGATGCCTGCGTGCTCGATCTCTCCCACCACACTCTGCGTTCGTTTCTCCCGTCGGAGATTTCCTCTTCTAAACCCAGCCGCGGCCCAACAAGCCCGGTCTGTGCCCGTCCCTTTGTATTCCCCCCCCCCCCCCCCCCCCCCCCCCCGTCCCTGAGTTGTGCCCCAGGGGGACCTCGTGTCTCTGGCTATGCAACTGCTGCAGTCAAGAGGAGTTGGCCACGAAGTGACCCGATTGACGTGGACAGTGTTGAAAAGCGTGGCCTGTGTTTAAATACACGTTCCAGCACGGCTGCTACAGAGAGAAGACCGTCAACCCGGAGGATGTGTATCACCTGTATGGGATGCCATTAGAGGGGCCGAGAAGTGGAAGGGCAAATAGGCCATGGTTTGCGTTTGCTTGAATATTTGTGTACCGCTACGTAAGAGCCCAGTGGCGTAGTGCCCCCCACCTTGCCCTCGTAAGGAGTTTAAACCAGGGAAGCTAGTGGGCTTTAAGGATTATATAACTGGACCCTACTAAACCTTAATTAGTTATTTATGGGCCTCTTATGTCTACTGACAAAATGCTCATGAATAACACCGTTGAGGAACACCATAACAGAGGGCGTGGGTGCTGTCATGCACAGAAAAGAAAACCGACTAAGAGAATGAATGAAAATAGTGAAAATACTAGAGGGATGCAGAAAAGTGAGCATGAGATGGAAAGGTAAGAAAAAACAAAGGTAAGAGGCAAGATGGGGGAGATATTAAGCGAAAGAATGGGGGGGGGGGGTAAGGAAGGATAGAGAGAAAGAAGAACATTTGAAAGGAAATGAAGAAGAACATGTGAAAGGTAGGGTAGAAGGGTGGAAGAGTAATGGGATTGGGTGGGTAGAAGGATGACGAATGGACAGATGGGGAGAAGTGAAAGGACGCATAGATGGATGCATGGGTAAACTGATGGGTGGGTGACTGGAGGGGTGGATGTATAAGTGAAAGGGTGAACGGATGCATAGGTGGATGATGTGAAGGGATGGACGGATGAACAGATAGAAGGGCGAAAGATAGTTGTAAGTAGGGTGAACGGGTGCACAGAACTGTCCGAAGACTTGAGTCGGGCTTTCTCCTGGTCGTAGGTATGGTTGAAGTGGGGGATAGTTTAATAGCCTGGTTACTTCCTCGTGTGAGACCGTAATCTATCTGAGTGCTTTGATTACGTGACTGTTATGTGCTCCAAAATGAATGTCATGTAGAGTATGGATACCAAGTGACTACATGCATTAGGACACTAAGTATTGTATAGTAGTTGTATTTCTACAATACTTCATACCACTGACACACCTGACGTGACCACTTGAGATCTGTCATCAGGCGTTGCCTGCGTTTTTCACTGTTATTCTGGAAATGCTCCACTTTGAGTCACCGTGTTTATTAGTACATTTATCTGAATTTTGAAATGGATAAAAGGACACATTCAGCGTGGAGGGGCCACCGCCCCCCCCCCCGAAAATTACTTCACTGAATGGGAAACGTTATTTTAAGCAGAATAGGGAATAATTTTACCCGGGGCGTGGTAGTCGCGCTAGAAATGCAGCTTTTTTGGCAGGCACACAAATAAAAATAAACAAATCCGGCTTAAACAGTAATGTTGTTGTTGCCAGCTTTTTATTAAAGTGCGTTTTGCTTTGTGTCCTCGGCCAAGTGGTGTTCTTATCTCTGTTGGTGGCGTGGTATCTCCTGTTCACATCCTGGAGGACGTCCCAATCTGTGACAGTCTTCCTGTGGTTTGCAGTCCAGTTTTGCCCACTGTGTATTGTTGTGCATTCACCTACTACGACAGTTTACTTTGTATGTTCAGTGCTTCAATTCTTTAGCTTCTATTGCTGGGTTTAAAAAAAAAATATTTTCATATTCTCGGTTATTGTACTTGTGTTTACCGCGGATATATCAGTGTGCCTCACTTAAGTGCCATTTCTTAGCTAAACTGCTCTTTAAAATTGGAGGCTAGCGCAGCGTACGAAGGGGGTGTTGAACGGCTCCTGTCAGGATTGGGAGGTGGGGGCTGCGTCATGCGCGCGCAGTTTATTTTTCCGGGTATCTCGCGCTCTCCAGTGACGCCGAGATTGATGGATCGAATACAGACTGCGCAGAATGATAACTAATGCACACCAGAAGGGTCTGGTATCCTCTGTGGATGAGATCTAAAGCCCTGTGACTCGCATTAAATGTAGCATACTTCTGCTCTGTGTGGGGGGGGCTCTGTGTGGGTGTATGTGTGGAGGGCGCTGTGTGGTTGTGTGGGGGGGCGCTGTGTGTGTGTGTGGGGGGCTCTCTGTGGGTGTTTGTGTGTGGCATTTGCGAGAGATTAAGCTATTGGCATTGTAAATGACAATGCCATTTATTTATGTTAAAAAAAACATAAATAAAAATAATGTCAAGAGCAATGCCAATAGCTCTAACTTTAACAAAGGCAAAACCATTGCATTGTAAATGCTTGTTTCTCTGTTTCTTCTATATTTCGGGTTTCGTTTTTTGGGCGACAGGCACGCTGCTAGGGGGGTAGGCCGTAGTCCTCTGCAGGGGTGCAGGGTGGGGGGGGTTGGGGATGGGAGTTTTGTTTTTTCTTGGTTTCTATGGCCTTTTTCTCTTCTTATCTTTCCTAGGCCTTTTTTTTCTCCTTTTCCGGGTCAGTGTAGTGGGTTCCATGTCAGGTCCATCTCTGTTTTCACATCTGTGCCTCAACTCTCGCGATGTTTCGGGGCCAAGGGGCGGGCATAATTGTAGGCACGCATCGTAATAGTATGCTTGTTTATCCTGGGTGTCGTTTGCTTAAACGCCACTGACTTACATAAAAATGGATTAACTGTGGACACATTGCTATTTCGCTCGCCCCCACTTCGTAGCTTGAGAAAGTGTATGGCACCTGATCCTCCTATCTTATATTATAAAATGAAACCTTTTGTATCCTGTTTCCAATTTGGTAGGTCTTCCAACCAGTACGTATTGTGGAAGTAGCGACTATGCTCCCGGGAGGCTGGGTTTGAAGTTTTCATCGTAGTACTGTGTTGCAATTGCTTAGCGGCCAGCCCTGGGGGTTGTAGGCCCGTGTTTGTACTGGTTGAGAATGTTAATAAAGGTTTAAAAAAAAAAAAAAGAAAGGGTAGCCAAGTGTCCCGATGTCTGTGGGGCTGTCCCACACTTTACATGTGCGCCCTATTCCTTGCAATGAGCTAGAGCAGGGCACCTCTTCTTGTCCGCCAAGGAACTGTACAGAGTAATCAATCTGTGGTGTAAAACATGCTGGACATACTCCAGTCTTAGCGGGGTGGTCCAGCCATGATAATGGACAGAAGCATTTGCTATCATGGTCAGTGGGAGGGGTGACCTGCAGCACACAATGTAGCCATCACAGGCCACTTTTGTGCTAATCGAGAGGAATCTAAATAGTGACAGTGAAGCAGTCCTGCAATAGCAGTGCCTTTCTAAAAGTATTTACGTTAGCCTGATATAGTTGGTGGTCAGGCAGACCTTGGCACTTGGCACTCCTTTTTTTATCAAAGAGCTCAACTAATTGGACCCGGTCTACAAATAAAAGGAAAATACAGCTTTGTGACATAAGAAATCTATCTATTTTTCACCATTATGGGATCAGTTCAAAATTTGAGGTTTTTGCACATCTTTAATATGACCATAACATAAGCGCAAAGATAGCATTTGAGACTAAATAGTGTTTTATGGTGTTACATTGTTCAGGTCACCAGGAGTTTGTGTGGCGATTGCCTGTTACCTAGCCATGGTTTATATGCACACTACAATGAAATGAACATAGTTAATGAAACATTTTCTTTTTATAACAGTCCTGGGACTATATGCTTGGATATACTTTCCTGTATACTTTCCTGTTTCCTGTTCCTGATCCTGTTCCTATCCAGTCTCAGGACAGCAGAGAAGGAGACACTGGCCCAAGAAAAAACCTGATTAGCCCAAGATCAGGGTTTGGTTCAGTAGGAGAACTAGGACTACTTATTTCAAGTCATTTACATTTCCCTCTGTCAGATTTTAGGTAATAGACCCTGAAACTGGCTGGTATGCCACCAGAAGAATGATTCACTGTGGATTAGGTTCTAGTTTTGCTATCGCACACTTTCTATCTGCAATTAGCGTGAAATAAAGTTCCTCCAAGTTTTGGGAAAAACAGGAGCCAAACGTGATTACCCAAGAGTATACCGTTTGGTCAGATTTGGAGGGCATGATAAAAATTCCATCTCCTGATTATACAGTTTAAAACTTGCCCTCTACCCCTTAGTTCCATTGGAGGAGAGCCATGTTTAGATTTTATTAACTGCATAAGTTGGTGGTGAACCTGGGATTAAATAGCAAGTTAGATGGCTAAACTGTATCCACTGGACCACATCCTGTGGTGGGTGTGCCCTTCGAAATTAAATGCTTACCTCTTTGGTTGTGCTATCAAAACAGATGTGAAATGGCTCTTTCTTCCTGACTGCAGCCTGTTTCGGAGTGCTTCTGGGGTTTGCATGCAAGGGAATAAAGGCAGAAGAACATTGTGAAGCTTGTTCTGTGGTTTCTAGGGCAGTAGGTGTTTACTGGACAGAATTCATGGTGGATACTGTTGTTCTTCATTGGCGTTCTGTTATCTAAGAAATCCCTTAATTCCAGTTCAATCAGCAAGATTCTCCCTTTATGCACATCATTTTCTAAGTGTAGTAATAGCAAACAGTCGTGGCTTATTCCAGAAGGTTCTAGAGTCCTTGCAGCTCTGATACGGTATGACAGTAACCATGATCTGAAAACTCAGTGTTTGGTCAGATATCAATCTTTTTAAAGAGACTATAGAACCTGAATTAGACGAGGGTATTGTGAGGTGAAACTGAGAATGCACTCGGAAGCCTTTGTTACTCCACAAGTAGACTTCTTCTGATGACTCCGCATCTGTCTCAACAAGTGCACAGCATTTCCTACTATGTAAAGTGTAAAGGAATGTTTGCGTCTGTACTTTTTAAAGATGTTTTTATTATTTTAAAGAACAAGTCCGTCACAAATACATCAGCATTTAGTACATCACAGAGAGTAAAATACAGTACAAGTTCAACAAATATTTAACTCCTATTCGGCCACCTATATTTGTCCGTTCCATCGTTGCTCTTTCAGCTCCAACTCCCTGGTAGGCGAGGTACACAACTCACCCCTCCCTGTTCCATTGGCCCCATTTTTTATGGCGTCGTACTTGAGAAAATATTTTCTGTCAAACTCCCAATGTTTGTGCATATCGGGTTCGTCTCTGACCAATGTACAATTCAAGTTTACTCATTTGGGCTTTGTGTGTGGAACAAAAACCAACAGAACCAGAGCTTTTCTAACATAGAATCAGACAAAACTAAGGACGAGCATAATGAAACAAGACGCAGTAATATGTGACATGAAGACAGCATAGCTACAGCAGGGTGTACATCAGAAGGCATGGCAGCTACCATATTTCACCCACCACGAATCCGCGCCTGCCCCACAGTTTGGTAATCACTGATGTATAGGCTTAAGGAAGAGATGATTCCATGGTTGTTGTTATAGCGTTTTCACTGTTCAGAATATTATAGCAGGAATTGGTGATGAGCCTAGCCACTTGTAGGAAAGTGCCCCTTTTTGTCATGGTCACCCTTACCGTTTACTCACCAACACTGATGTTTTCGACTGGAAATCCTGTTGACCAGGCTTAGTGCCAATCCTCTTTACCTAAAATAAGATAAAATATACAATTGTGATACAGTTGGCATACACTGTGGCACCCCTGTAAGTCCCTAGTAAATGCTATCTCGGGTACCTAGGGCATGGGTACCACAAAGGCTCCCTAAGGGCTGCAGAATGGCTTATGCCACCCTAAGGCACTCCCATACCAATTGGACGCAGACTGCCATTGCAGGCTGCATGATACGGTGCAAACAGGTGAAAACACGACATGGCACACACTCCTGTGTGCCATACCCAAGTCACTGCATATGATCTCTGTAAGTCATCCCTACAGCAGGCTTTACAGTCCTAAGGCAGGGTGCTTTATATTCTATGTGAGGACATATCTGCATTAGCAGGTATAACCATGTGATGTCTAGTTGAATTGCTAGATATTATGAGTGAACAGGTAAGCCTAAATCTTAAGTTATGTACTGGGCACTGGTCAAAACAAGTTACCCAGCTACATAATGGCTTCACTGAAATCTGTGGTGGTTGGTATCAAACACCTTGGTTTAATAAATCTGTACTGATTCCAGTATACAATTTATTATACCATGCACACAGAGGGCACCTTAGAGGTACCCCTGAAACCTACCGGCCTCTAGAGTGCCGGCTGACTGGTGTAGTCCATCCTTCCACCACAGACTGGTTTCTGACCCCCTGCAGGAGCTTAGGTTTCTCTGAGGCCAGAAACAATGCCTGCTCCTGAGGAAGGTGTTCACATCTCCTCCAGCAGGATGGCTAGTGATTTAGCATATCAGGCCGGGGACCAAGTCCATGCCACCTTTATTATGCGACCCCTGGCTTCCCCCAGACAGTGAGAAACCATCCCCTGACCAGACTAGAATCCTAACAAAAGTTCAAGTAATACATTACATACAATCAGTGGCGGCTGGTGACATTTGAAAGTGATGAGGCATAAAATAATTGTCGCACTGGGACGAGCGTTGCGAGGGAGCCCCCGAACAACCCACGGGGTGTTGTGGAGCATGTCTCTCTTCCCTCTTCTCCCCCCCCCCCCCCCTGTTTGAGTAAATTTAGAAAAAAGTGGACAGATGGTGCATTTTCCGGAAATTTGAGAAATTAAAATAATACATTTACATGACCTGACAAAGGAAGCCCTCTCTTCAAAGCTTAGTAAAGTGTGTGGCATTACATTTGGTAATTATAATGCCTTTTATCTGCTGTGCTTATAAACAGTAGAGGTGTGGAGTGAAAGGGTGTATAACAAAAACATCGAAAATGGCAAACAGTCCATCATTTTTAAATTCTAAACATCATTTAAATTAAAATTACCTACGACTTTCGCTCCCTTCCAAGAGAAGCGTCAGTCCTTGTAATGGTAACCAGCCAGTAGCATGTTACATTCAAATAGCTTTACAGCCTTCCCTGAAATCCGAGGCTCTAATCGTAGCATGATCCCTTTTTCATAAAAGGGTCTATTTGTTTCCCAGGGGAACTGTCTATTAATTTATTTTCTGCCCAGGAAAAGCCACGTGCACACTAGAAAGCTCAGACAAATCCTTCATTTTGGAGGAATGTGGGCAGCAGGGTTGCAATCCATAGTTTGAGCGCCTGAAACAGATTGTATACACATGGAAGAGGCTTGGTTTACACAGTTAGATGGAAGCCAATGGCCAGACAAAATACATTTAGTTATCAAAGCCGTTCGGCTAGCGATTGGTACTTTGTTAATCTGTTGGAGAAGTGTGGCTCACTGGTTAGAAGCGGCAGACCCGGAAGCAGAGGTTGGCCCGGGACCAGGGTTCAATTCCCGATGCGGCAGGGTCTTGGGTCAATGTCCGCGGACTCGATAATTCTCGTCTCGGTGCCTACTCTAACCATGGGTTCCACTCTGCAACTTTGGGCAATAGCTTGCTTAATCTCCACAACGGCCCCTTCAGCGCTGGGGATGCCTGGCTTCACCTTGGGGGTGCCCAGGAGGGACCATCCACAGGGAAAGCCAGGAAGGGTTCCCCAGCGGTATACAGCGCCAGGACACTCCGAGATGGAGTCACAGTGCGCTTTACAAGTATACATTTACATTAGATTACCGGACCCAGATCAACCGATGCCCAGACTATCATGGTTCCTTGGGCCACAACCACCCACCTAAACATTTCAAAGACGCTAGGAAATGGCACAGCCTGATCTTTCACTTGACATGAATTTATGGGTGCATTTATTATCTCCGGGTTCTCTCTGCTGCCAGGTCACCTTCAGACCCAGTGAGAAGAAAAACAAGCATTGGAAATGCAATAGGGCTCGCATTAGGAAAGTTTGAGCTATTGGTCTTATAAATGAATTTTTTTTTATTTATGTGTTTTTTTTTAAATAGCTAAATTAATAGCTTTGTCATTTACAATGCCAATATTTATAACTTTCGCAAATGTGACACCTATAGCATTTGCAATGCAACATGTTTGTATTTACGTGACTTAGATGTATTGATATTACAAATAACAATGGCTTTTAATTTTTAAAAATAATTAATACTTAAATAATTTATTTAATTTGTAATGGCAATAGCTTAAACTTTTGTAAATAACTTTTGTGAAGATTATGTTCAGTATTTTTTATTGTGACGAAAATTCAAGAACAGAAGTGAAATATTAACATCTTTTTGTGATTTGTAATAAAGTGTGAAAGCTTGAAAACAGCTTGAAACATTGAAAGAACATATTTGAACCAGTGATGCTGTGGTTGCGCTGAGTGATGCTGTGGTTGCGCTGAGTGGTGTGTGCATTGGTGGAGCTTAGTGGGTGCATTGGTGGAGCTGTGTGGTGGGTGCATCTGTGGAGCTGTGTGGTGGGTGCCTCGGTGGAGCTGTGTGGTGGGTGCTTCGGTGGAGCTGTGTGGTGGGTGCTTCGGTGGAGCTGTGTGGTGGGTGCTTCGGTGGAGCTGTGTGGTGGGTGCTTCGGTGGAGCTGTGTGGTGGGTGCATCGGTGGAGCTGTGTGGTGGGTGCATCGGTGGAGCTGTGTGGTGGGTGCATCGGTGGAGCTGTGTGGTGGGTGCATCGGTGGAGCTGTGTCGGTGGAGCTGTGTTGTGGTTGCATCGGTGGAGCTGTGTGGTGGGTGCATCGGTGGAGCTGTGTGGTGGGTGCATCGGTGGAGCTGTGTGGTGGGTGCATCGGTGGAGCTGTGTGGTGGGTGCATCGGTGGAGCTGTGTGGTGGGTGCATCGGTGGAGCTGTGTGGTGGGTGCCACGGTGGAGCTGTGTGGTGGGTGCCTCGGTGGAGCTGTGTGGTGGGTGCCTCGGTGGAGCTGTGTGGTGGGTGCTTCGGTGGAGCTGTGTGGTGGGTGCATCTGTGGAGCTGTGTGGTGGGTGCCTCTGTGGAGCTGTGTGGTGGGTGCATCTGTGGAGCTGTGTGGTGGGTGCCTCGGTGGAGCTGTGTGGTGGGTGCATAGGTGGAGCTGGGTGCCTTGGTGGAGCTGTATGGTGGGTGCCTCGGTGGAGCTGTGTGGTGGGTGCCTCGGTGGAGCTGTGTGGTGGGTGCATCGGTGGAGCTGTCGGTGGAGCTGTGTGGTGGGTGCATCGGTGGAGCTGGGTGGTGGGTGCATCGGTGGAGCTGTGTCGGTGGAGCTGTGTGGTGGCTGCATCGGTGGAGCTGTGTGGTGGGTGCATCGGTGGAGCTGTGTGGTGGGTGCCTCGGTGGAGCTGTGTGGTGGGTGCCTCGGTGGAGCTGTGTGGTGGGTGCCTCGGTGGAACTGTGTGGTGGTTGCATCGGTGGAGCTGTGTTGGTGGAGCTGTGTGGTGGTTGCATCAGTGGAGCTGTGTGGTGGGTGCATCGGTGGAGCTGTGTCGGTGGAGCTGGGTGGTGGGTGCATCGGTGGAGCTGGTTGGTGGGTGCATCAGTGGAGCTGGGTGGTGGGTGCATCGGTGGAGCTGGGTGGTGGGTGCATCGGTGGAGCTGGGTGGTGGGTGCATCGGTGGAGCTGGGTGGTGGGTGCATCTGTGGAGCTGGGTGGTGGGTGCATCTGTGGAGCTGTGTGGTGGGTGCATCTGTGGAGGTGGGTGCATCGGTGGAGCTGGGTGGTGGGTGCATCGGTGGAGCTGGGTGGTGGGTGCATCGGTGGAGCTGGGTGGTGGGTGCATCGGTAGAGCTGGGTGGTGGGTGCATCGGTAGAGCTGGGTGGTGGGTGCATCGGTGGAGCTGGGTGGTGGGTGCATCGGTGGAGCTGTGTGGTGGGTGCATCCGTGGAGCTGTGTGGTGGGTGCCTCTGTGGAGCTGTGTGGTGGGTGCCTCGGTGGAGCTGTGTGGTGGGTGCCTCGGTGGAGCTGTGTGGTGGGTGCATCGGTGGAACTGTGTGGTGGGTGCATCGGTGGAGCTGTGTCGGTGGAGCTGTGTGGTGGGTGCGTCGGTGGAGCTGTGTCGGTGGAGCTGTGTGGTGGGTGCGTCGGTGGAGCTGTGTCGGTGGAGCTGTGTGGTGGCTACGTCGCTGGAGCTGTGTGGTGGCTACGTCGCTGGAGCTGTGTGGTGGCTACGTCGCTGGAGCTGTGTGGTGGCTACGTCGCTGGAGCTGTGTTGTGGTTGCATCGGTGGAGCTGTGTGGTGGGTGCATCGGTGGAGCTGTGTGGTGGGTGCATCGGTGGAGCTGTGTGGTGGGTGCATCGGTGGAGCTGTGTGGTGGGTGCCTCGGTGGAGCTGTGTGGTGGGTGCATCGGTGGAGCTGTGTGGTGGGTGCTTCGGTGGAGCTGTGTGGTGGGTGCATCGGTGGAGCTGTGTGGTGGGTGCCTCTGTGGAGCTGTGTGGTGGGTGCCTCTGTGGAGCTGTGTGGTGGGTGCCTCTGTGGAGCTGTGTGGTGGGTGCCTCTGTGGAGCTGTGTGGTGGGTGCCTCTGTGGAGCTGTGTGGTGGGTGCCTCTGTGGAGCTGTGTGGTGGGTGCCTCGGTGGAGCTGTGTGGTGGGTGCCTCGGTGGAGCTGTGTGGTGGGTGCCTCGGTGGAGCTGTGTGGTGGGTGCCTCGGTGGAGCTGTGTGGTGGGTGCCTCGGTGGAGCTGTGTGGTGGGTGCCTCGGTGGAGCTGTGTGGTGGGTGCCTCGGTGGAGCTGTGTGGTGGGTGCCTCGGTGGAACTGTGTGGTGGTTGCATCGGTGGAGCTGTGTTGGTGGAGCTGTGTGGTGGTTGCATCGGTGGAGCTGTGTGGTGGGTGCATCGGTGGAGCTGTGTCGGTGGAGCTGGTTGGTGGGTGCATCGGTGGAGCTGGTTGGTGGGTGCATCGGTGGAGCTGGTTGGTGGGTGCATCAGTGGAGCTGTGTGGTGGGTGCCTCGGTGGAGCTGTGTGGTGGGTGCATGGGTGAAGCTGTGTGGTGGGTGCCTCGGTGGAGCTGTGTGATGGGGGCATCTGTGGAGCTCTGTGGTGGGTGCATCGGTGGAGCTGTGTCGGTGGAGCTGTGTGGTGGTTGCATCAGTGGAGCTGTGTGGTGGTTGCATCAGTGGAGCTGTGTGGTGGGTGCCTCGGTGGAGCTGTGTGGTGGGTGCCTCGGTGGAGCTGTGTCTTGGGTGCCTCGGTGGAGCTGTGTCTTGGGTGCCTCGGTGGAGCTGTGTCTTGGGTGCCTCGGTGGAGCTGTGTCTTGGGTGCATCAGTGGAGCTGTGTGGTGGGGTCATCTGTGGAGCTCTGCGGTGGGTGCATCGGTGGAGCTGTGTCAGTGGAGCTGTGTGGTGGTTGCATCAGTGGAGCTGTGTGGTGGTTGCCTCGGTGGAGCTGTGTGGTGGGTGTATCGGTGGAGCTGTGTGGTGGGTGCCTCTGTGGAGCTGTGTGGTGGGTGCATTGGTGGAGCTGTGTCGGTGGAGCTGTGTGGTGGCTGCATCGCTGGAGCTGTGGTGGCTGCATCGCTGGAGCTGTGGTGGGTGCATGGGTGGAGCTGTGTGGTGGGTGCATGGGTGGAGCTGTGTGGTGGGTGCATGGGTGGAGCTGTGTGGTGGGTGCCTCGGTGGAGCTGTGTGGTGGGTGCATGGGTGAAGCTGTGTGGTGGGTGCCTCGGTGGAGCTGTGTGATGGGGGCATCTGTGGAGCTCTGTGGTGGGTGCATCGGTGGAGCTGTGTCGGTGGAGCTGTGTGGTGGTTGCATCAGTGGAGCTGTGTGGTGGTTGCATCAGTGGAGCTGTGTGGTGGGTGCCTCGGTGGAGCTGTGTGGTGGGTGCATCGGTGGAGCTGTGTCTTGGGTGCCTCGGTGGAGCTGTGTCTTGGGTGCCTCGGTGGAGCTGTGTCTTGGGTGCATCAGTGGAGCTGTGTGGTGGGGTCATCTGTGGAGCTCTGCGGTGGGTGCATCGGTGGAGCTGTGTCGGTGGAGCTGTGTGGTGGTTGCATCAGTGGAGCTGTGTGGTGGTTGCCTCGGTGGAGCTGTGTGGTGGGTGTATCGGTGGAGCTGTGTGGTGGGTGCCTCTGTGGAGCTGTGTGGTGGGTGCATTGGTGGAGCTGTGTCGGTGGAGCTGTGTGGTGGCTGCATCGCTGGAGCTGTGGTGGCTGCATCGCTGGAGCTGTGGTGGGTGCATGGGTGGAGCTGTGTGGTGGGTGCATGGGTGGAGCTGTGTGGTGGGTGCATGGGTGGAGCTGTGTGGTGGGTGCATGGGTGGAGCTGTGTGGTGGGTGCATGGGTGGAGCTGTGTGGTGGGTGCATCGGTGGAGCTGTGTGGTGGGTGCATCGGTGGAGCTGTGTGGTGGGTGCATCGGTGGAGCTGTGTGGTGGGTGCATCGGTGGAGCTGTGTGGTGGGTGCATCGGTGGAGCTGTGTGGTGGGTGCATCGGTGGAGCTGTGTGGTGGGTGGCTCTGTGGAGCTGTGTGGTGGGTGCCTCGGTGGAGCTGTGTTGTGGGTGCATCGGTGGAGCTGTGTGGTGGAGCTGTGTGGTGGGTGCATCGGTGGAGCTGTGTCGGTGGAGCTGTGTGGTGGGTGCCTCGGTGGAGCTGTGTGGTGGGTGCATCGGTGGAGCTGTGTGGTGGGTGCATCGGTGGAGCTGTGTGGTGGGTGCATCGGTGGAGCTGTGTGGTGGGTGCCTCGGTGGAGCTGTGTCTTGGGTGCCTCGGTGGAGCTGTGTCTTGGGTGCATCAGTGGAGCTGTGTGGTGGGGTCATCTGTGGAGCTCTGCGGTGGGTGCATCGGTGGAGCTGTGTCGGTGGAGCTGTGTGGTGGTTGCATCAGTGGAGCTGTGTGGTGGTTGCCTCGGTGGAGCTGTGTGGTGGGTGTATCGGTGGAGCTGTGTGGTGGGTGCCTCTGTGGAGCTGTGTGGTGGGTGCATTGGTGGAGCTGTGTAGGTGGAGCTGTGGTGGCTGCATCGCTGGAGCTGTGGTGGGTGCATGGGTGGAGCTGTGTGGTGGGTGCATGGGTGGAGCTGTGTGGTGGGTGCATGGGTGGAGCTGTGTGGTGGGTGCATGGGTGGAGCTGTGTGGTGGGTGCATGGGTGGAGCTGTGTGGTGGGTGCATGGGTGGAGCTGTGTGGTGGGTGCATCGGTGGAGCTGTGTGGTGGGTGCATCGGTGGAGCTGTGTGGTGGGTGCATCGGTGGAGCTGTGTGGTGGGTGCATCGGTGGAGCTGTGTGGTGGGTGCATCGGTGGAGCTGTGTGGTGGGTGCATCGGTGGAGCTGTGTTGTGGGTGCATCGGTGGAGCTGTGTGGTGGAGCTGTGTGGTGGGTGCATCGGTGGAGCTGTGTCGGTGGAGCTGTGTGGTGGTTGCATCGGTGGAGCTGTGTGGTGGGTGCATCGGTGGAGCTGTGTCGGTGGAGGTGGGTGGTGGGTGGTGGGTGCATCGGTGGAGGTGGGTGGTGGGTGCATCTGTGGAGCTGTGTGGTGGGTGCATCGGTGGAGCTGTGTGGTGGGTGCATGGGTGGAGCTGTGTGGTGGGTGCATGGGTGGAGCTGTGTGGTGGGTGCATCGGTGGAGCTGTGTGGTGGGTGCATCGGTGGAGCTGTGTGGTGGGTGCATCGGTGGAGCTGTGTGGTGGGTGCATCGGTGGAGCTGTGTGGTGGGTGCATCGGTGGAGCTGTGTGGTGGGTGCATCGGTGGAGCTGTGTGGTGGGTGGCTCGGTGGAGCTGTGTGGTGGGTGCCTCGGTGGAGCTGTGTTGTGGGTGCCTCGGTGGAGCTGTGTGGTGGAGCTGTGTGGTGGGTGCATCGGTGGAGCTGTGTCGGTGGAGCTGTGTGGTGGTTGCATCGGTGGAGCTGTGTGGTGGGTGCATCGGTGGAGCTGTGTCGGTGGAGGTGGGTGGTGGGTGGTGGGTGCATCGGTGGAGGTGGGTGGTGGGTGCATCTGTGGAGCTGTGTGGTGGGTGCATCGGTGGAGCTGTGTGGTGGGTGCATCGGTGGAACTGTGTGGTGGGTGCATCGGTGGAGCTGTGTGGTGGGTGCATCGGTGGAGCTGTGTAGGTGGAGCTGTGTGGTGGGTGGCACTTTTTATAAATCATTAGTAAAAGAGATCAATGAAATTCAACTAAAACCCATATATAGCAGAAGAGGAGAAAGCTCTAGTAACGGGATTCAGGATGAATGTATATCTTTGAAGCAAATCGCCAGCATGTGAAAGGTGTAAAATAGCAATCCGCATAAAACGAAAATGCCAGCAAAAGACTTTATAAAATTCTGTGTGGCCCTGAGAAAATAATTAGAGCGTTTAATTATATCATGACCAACAATGGTTATTGTTTCCAGAGCAGCTTGCGAGATGGTTAGACTGCAATATAAACAAGCCCTCGGCATTGCTGTGGTGGGAAGGGGGGGGGGGGGGGGGGGCGGGGAGAGGGAAGAATAGGGGCCGGGAGCAGCAGCCTTTGATGTGCTGGCCGGCCGGCCGTGCATGACTAATTAGGGGAGGAGAAATGCCGGCTGGGGGAAGCTTGAGATGCCCGAGGCTGGTGGCTTTGATGTGCACGCGCTCTCTCTCGGGCACTGCAAGAAATCGCTGAGTTGGTTTAACTCTGTTTAAACTGCAATATAGCTCGCCAGCTATGCGCAAGCGCATCAGCAGCGAGCCCTAAAAAGTAATTTAAGATTGCAACTTCCCAATTACAGGAACACCCCACTCCTTGTTGTAGCAGCTGCTGTGGCTGGTAACGGAAATGAATAGGTTGGAAAAAAAAAAAAAATGTTTAACACAAATCGGGGACAGAATCTTGGTGCCCTGTGGCCCGAAGTGTGCTTTGGTTGGCCACAGGACCTACCAAAGCAGTCAGGGCCCACAGCAGTGGGCAAGCCACTCACCCCCTGTCCCACCCTGCCCTCATGCAGGACCGCCCACAAGCAGGCACTTCTGCTTTCTCGCAGTGCGAGAATCATAAACATAAAATCGTAGTTTTACTATTTTGTTTCTGCATCTTGCACTGCGAGAAAACAGTGAGGCAACGCCCCCATGCCCCTATGGAGGAGCCACCACTGCACACAATATAAATTTGAATAACACAACAAAAAGTTACTAGAAATACATCACACAAGACCAAGTATACAGAACAGCAACATAATATTACAAAATGATACCCCTATGCAAATTACAATATGTACAAAATGTAATAAGACAATAATATAAAAACAATAAGATAATCAGTGTTCAAGCTATAGTGAGGTGTGAATTCCCCAACAACTATCACAACGTTTATAAGAACGTACCAAACAAATGTATTATATAACTCCGAGAGCAGAGAATTGTAGACAGACTGGGCAAAGGGCAGTTTGGTTAAATTCAATGGTTGTTCAGGCGCACCTATTAGACTGCGCCAGTGTCCCTCAAAGCACGGAGTTATACTGTTGATGTATAAGATGTATAATCTCCCCCCACCTGCTTTCCGTGTCACAGCCATCAGTCTTTTAGCATTGCATCCACATAATCTGTAACCAAATACTCCAACTCTGCTTTCAGCAGCTTGAAGGTTGCTCCAGCCTAAGTAATGCATATGCTGTCAAAAACACGCATCCTGGAGGAGCTTAGCGCGTATCCAAGATGGACGCGTGAGCAAAGGGCTCCCGGGACCCTCGCCGCCTCCCGCATCTATCCTGTCACAAATCCTGATACAGACGAGGGGTTATTACAGGCATGACCCAGCTGACATAAAAGCTCTTTTCAGGAATCGATTTGGACGCTGGGAACCGGACCCTCTCTACTCCGATAGTTGAAGGCCTACACCAAGGAGCAGCCCGGGACTCGAGTCCCCGAAATACCCTGGAGGCAATTGAACAATAACGGCCAATGGAAGTCGACTGCTGCCCTTGCCGTACTTTCGGTTTTGTTTTCTGGCTCTTGTTTACTGAAACAGACTGCTCTGTCTTTGTTGGCCCGGGGTCTAATTGGGTTGTATGCTGGCATGTTGCGCCTCGTTTTTTGACTTTTCCCAGCTTGAGTCGTGAGGAGCCATTCACACTAGGTCCCAAAGCCCCTTCGGGGCGCGTCGCTCAACATGGCGATCAAGCCTGAAGGTGAGAAACGGACGACCAAAATTACGCACCGAGGGGGTGCCATTCAATCCAATATCATGGATCACTATACTCGCCCTAAAGGATCCCCCAGTGGCATTGGTAAAACCTCGGATGAGCTTGGAGATGGCTCCCCAGTGACGGAGGAGTTGACTTTGCGGGACGTCATGGGCGCCATTGCGAGCATGAAAACATCCATGGGCCAGCAATATGAGACATTGGCCTTAAAGCTTGACACGGTGGCTATTGATGTCAACTTGATCAGGACTGATCTGGCGAAGACCAATGAACGGGTCAAGTCTTTGGATATCAAGACCGCCAGTCTCACAACCGACATGTCCAATCTCCAAACCGAGGTGCGTAACCTACGAACCTCGAATGATCTGTTCGCCCGTCGGCTTGATGACTTCGAAAGTCGTGCGAGGCGCAATAATGTACGTATCATCGGGGTACCGGAGCAGTCCACTGAATTGACGACGGATCTCCTGGTGGAGGACCTGATACTTAAGCATCTCACCCCCCCCCCAAGGTCCTCAGTAACTTTTTTGCGGTGGAGCGTGCCCACAGAGTACCAGGCGG
The DNA here is from genome assembly GCF_964263255.1 of Lissotriton vulgaris. Classification (NCBI taxonomy): domain Eukaryota; kingdom Metazoa; phylum Chordata; class Amphibia; order Caudata; family Salamandridae; genus Lissotriton; species Lissotriton vulgaris. Next base: position 584,744,200 of record NC_141698.1, read on the forward strand.
GAAACATAAAACAGGCGCTCCACCTCGGCCCATAATAGCCAGAATTTTCAATTTCAGGGATAGAGAGGTCATCCTGCAGGCATCGAGGGCCAATGGCCCCACGAAATTCGAGAATGTGACTATCAGTTTCTACCCAGACTTCACTCAATCTGTACAGAAGCAGAGGATGGGGTTTATGGGAGTGAAACGGAGACTGAGAGACATGGGCTTGAAATACGCTATGCTCTTCCCTGCCCGACTACGCATAGAGTATAACGAACGAGCGCTCTTTTTTGATCGGCAGGAGGTAGTTAGTGACTGGTTAGACACTCTACCGACACATCGGGACCGCACAGAGCAATCGGGAGGCGCTGATGGTGGCCCATCGGAACAGGAGGAGTGAGTGATGACCGGCGCGTGCTCTACTTGGACTTTGCTTCAGTGGTTTGTTGACTTTTAGTGTTTGTACATATAATTGTCTATACCCAGTGGCGGCGGGGGAATACGGGACTCTTCCTCCTCCCGGGGTGTTTTTCTCTCTTCTTGTAGACTAGTTTCAGGTTAGGGCGACGGGCACACTGCAAGTTGGGGTGGTTTTTAGGACTAATGCAGGGGTGCAGGGTGGGGGGATGCTTTCCGGGGTTTTCCTGGGGATGGGGGGGGGGGGGGGGGGGCTTAGTTTTATTTTGTATTTTCTCAGAGGCGATATTTCACTGCATATTTCGATTTTTGTGTTCTTTTCGCTGTTGGGGGGAATCCGACTTCATTACTGGGATGGGGGTAGGGGGTTGAGAGTACTAAGTTGGAATGCCAACGGCTTGGGAGACAGGATAAAACTGGGGATAGTGCTACAGCTTATGAAAAGTCTTTCCCCTGATGTAGTGTTGTTGCAGGAAACACATTTAATAGGGAACACATGCCACGCAATTAATAGGCGAGGTTATTGTCTAGTCGCGCACTCTAGATTCACCACTGGGTCTAGGGGGGCTGGCGTCCTTGTTAGGAACTCCCTCCCCTTGGAAATGGATGATACAATCCTAGATGATAGGGGATGGTATGCCGCTATTACTGGCAGATTGGAAGGGAAGAAGATTTCCATACTCTCCGTGTATGTACCGCCTGGATTACAAACCGCAACATTTGCTGACTTGGGTGAGGTGGTGTTGGGGTTCCCTGAAGGGATCTTGGTTGTGGGCGGGGACTTCAATTCTGTTGTCTGTGGTAGAGAGGATCGCTGCCCCCCCTAGGGATCTCGCGAGATCGCAATCTTGGCTGGGTATCTTCCTAGAGACATTGGGTCTGGTTGATTGTTGGAGGCTGATGCACCCTGGACAGGCACAATACACTTTTCATTCGGGTGCACATGGGAGCCTTGCTAGGCTTGATTATGTCCTTATGCCGGCAGCGCAGGCTGTTTCGGTCAGAGGTTAGACACCTGGACAGGGGTATTTCGGACCACTCCCCATTGTGGCTCTCCATTGATAATTCAGCTGGGAGCCGGGGGTCGAGTGGCTCCGATTAATCCCTGGCATCTCCGTAATCCTAAAACCAGAGTGGGCGTGGTCAAGTCCATTGGTCATTATTTCGCTGAAAATGTGGGGTCGGTGTCTTCCTCCATTTCACTATGGGAAGTTTTTAAGACGGTAATCCGGGGTCAGACTTTGTCGTTGATTGCCACAGCTAAGATAAGTAAGAATGAAGAGGTTGTACGATTGGAGGCTGAAATGACTGCATTGGAGGGAGAGTTGGAGTCTGGCGCCACGCAGGACAAGCTGCATACTTTAAATCTCAATTTGACTATAGGGCCCTGGTGACGGATGCTGCCAAGGTCATGAGTCGTGAGCAACAGGGGCGACTGTATGATGTGGGGGATAAAGCGGGGAAGTTGATTGCCTGGTTGGATAAAAGGGAAAGATTGAACCGTGTTGTGCCTGTTATTGAGAGTGCGGATGGAGTGCGTATTGTTGACCCTGTGGAGATAGTGGAGGGTTTTGCCCAACATTTCCAAACGGTGTATGCGTCAGTCTCAGACAGGCCAGAGGAGGACTCGCACTTATTGCTTAGAGATATCGCACTGCCTTGCTTGTCTGATTCTGACAGAGCTTATGGAGGCGGAATTTTCCAACGATGAAATAGCGCTCGCTATTCGCTCCATCCACTCGGGAAAAGCTACGGCCCAAACGGCATTCCCATTGAGCTGTATAAGCTGTGTCCGGACAAAATGGCGCCATATCTCCGTGAGATGTTTCTGGAGTCGTGAGATCTCTGGTCCCTTCCTCGAGACCAGAGACTCGTGTCTATTGTTGTAATTCATAAAGTTGGGAAACCACGGGATCTATGTGAGTCTTACAGACCGATATCACTGTTGAATGTCGAACCTAAGGTATTGGCAAAACTGCTAGCAAACCGGCTTATAAAGGTGATCGGTGACCTGATACACCCGGATCAGTCCGGATTCATTCCTCATCGCAATACCGCGCTGAACCTGCGTCTTCTTCATGGCACCCTCGCGAGAGCTGCGTCCCTACGTGAGCCGGCCATCTTGGTCTCCTTGGATGCCACGATGGCCTTTGACACCGTGGAATGGCCATACTTGTGGGCGGCTCTCGCGAAGTTCGGCTTTGGCCCAGGGTTTATCGGCTGGGTCAAGCTCCTAAATGAGGATCCGCTGGCCCAGGTGGTAGTTAATGGCAGGGTCTTGGACTCCTTTGCTCTCTGGAGGGGCACGCGACAGTGATGCCCTTTATCCCAGCTGCTCTTTGCGCTTGCTTTAGAACCCCTAGCTGCTTGGCTGCGGAGGGAACCATCGCTTAAAGGCATTAGATGGGCCCCTGACTTTGGAGACCGCATATCACTATATGCGGATGACATCCTCCTATACCTCACTTCCCTCGGAAGTCGCTGGGGGTAACTGTTTGATGTACTCAGCTCGTTTGGAAAGAACTCCGGCCTAGTGATTAACTGGGCGAAATCTAGTGTTTACTCGCTCACTGGGGAGGTACCACCCTTGCCGCGTATCTGCCCGATACAGATATCGCAAGCCGGCTTTAAATACTTAGGGATCTACATATCGCTGGACCCTGTGGTTCTGTATGAACGTAATCTGCTTCCTCCGCTTCTTCCGACGTAGCGGCTTGGTGTGGCCTGCCGTTGTCCCCGGTTGGGAGGGCAGCTTTATTCAAGATGATGTCCTTGCCTCGATTTTTGTATGCTCTCCAGAATACGCTCGACCTCGTGCCTGCCAGCTATTTTCGCGAGATAGAGTGCCTACAGAGGCAGCTGATATGGGGCGGGCGTCCTCGCATTGCCCTGGCGAAATTGACACTGCCCTGGTACGATTGGGGCATCGCGTTACCGGACATCAAATGTTATTACTGGGCGTCCCAATTGAGCGCAATCAACCATGCCATGTACGGTCCTTTGCCAAACCCTGCGTTCGAAATGGATAAATGGCTACTCCCGGGAGTGAACCACTACAGGGCGCTTTACTCCAAATCGACTGGCAGACAACTCACGGGACCTACCGGGGTTGCGGTGCGAGTGTGGTGTAGCGCGAACGCAGCTACGGGGCGGTCGGACAGATTGACTCGGGCGACCCCCACTTTACGTTGCTGATAAATTGGGTAGTTTATGGACGACTAAAGGCTTCGAGAAGCAGGACCTCATTGGTATCAGTAAGGTCAGGGATCTCTGGGTCAAAGATAGGATTAAAACCTTTGAGGAACTGCAAGCGGAATACTCGCTCAGCGATGGGGAATATTTCCTTTATATACAGATTCGACATGCACTTGGTTCGGTTTTTCCGTCCGGAACCTTGATCCCGGAATCTTCTCCTCTTGAAGATAGGTGGAGAAGTGTGGCTCACTGGTTAGTGGAGGCAGACTTGGAAGCAGAGGTCAGCCCGGGACCAGGGTTTAATTCCCAGCTCGGCGGGGTCTTGAGTCCTAAAATGTCCATGGAGTCGACAATTCTCGCTCCGGTGCCTACTCGATTCACGGGTTCACACTCTGCGACTCTGGGCAATAGCTTGCTTAATCTCCACAACGGCCTCTCGCGGCGGGATGCCTGGCTTTCACCTTGCGGATACCCTGCCGGGGTTATCTCACAGGGGAATACCAGGACTGGTTCCCTAAGCAAGCGCTTAGAGACCGGTTGGTGATTTGCGCTATATAAATTCCTGTACATTTACATTTACAGGGTGCTGGATGGACACGTT